>NC_092207.1:18523162-18588869 GCF_043381705.1 Parasteatoda tepidariorum
GTCATCACGCTCTGCTTAGAATAAAAATGTTATTATATGTTATAAGTTTAATGTTAACATAAATTATAGCGTATATTTCACTGTGTCAAGTTCAAGGCATTCTTGGTAAGTAATAAAACAAATAAGATTACTTACTACATCTACTCGACGATTCTATTACTCAGTGAATAGGGTATGAAAAAAATTGTTAGCAGTGTTCAATAAAACAATTAAAGAAATTGACAATATTCAATTTTAATTACTATTTATAGTAATAAAAATTAAGAATTCTTAATTTACCGTAAATATTAAGGACTTTTGTTTGATTCAACTCCTGATATCTCTCATCGAGAACAAATGTCCCAAGTCGTTAGGTATGTAGATGTTGATTTTATCAATAAAAAAGCTTCCATCAAAAAATCTTTTTTGGATTTTATTGAAATACATGCCAAAGATGCAGCCTCGAACGAAAATACAATTTTAGAGAAATTAAATTCCGATGAAATTTCATTAACAAACTGCAATTCAGAACGTTACGATAATGCTGCCGTGATGGCAGGTCACGCAGCTGGCGTTCAACAAAGAATAATGGGGAAAAAAATCACAAAGCATTTTTGTAAATTGTGATAAAAATTCATTGAATTTAGTAGGAGTTACTGCAGCTGAACAAGATCCAATCGTTGCGACATGTTTTGGAATAATTGAAAACATATGTCTCTTTTTCTCACGTTCAACGTTACCACGGGAATTATTAAAAATTGCTTTAACAAAAACTGTCAAACGTGATTCGGAAACACGATGGAGCGCCAAAATACAAGCTATTAGCGTTATCGTTGATGGGCTAGAGAATCATGGGTGAAAGCCCTTATATAGCAAGACGGAAAAGAGAAAAACCTGGTACGTAAAACATTTCATTCCAGCATTTTTTTCGAAAAAAATGAAATATCTGTAACTATCAAGATTTCTTTTATAATTCTGGCATATATATAAAACTGCGTCTTTTCCAAGATAAAGTAGATATTGTTGAAAAATTTAAAAAAAGAATAAGTAAAATCCTCCCCAAAACTAGCTATAACTGAAATGGTTTTACTACCAGCCTTTCCTCTTTTCCGTCTCGCTTTCACCCCTGTAGAGAAAAAAGTAGAACTATTAGAAAAATTAGCAGAGGATACTACCACTATAAGGGACACCAGAAGTGAACCTACAATTCTGTTGCAAAATACTAACTTTTAGTTTCATAACTTCAGTTCATTTCTGGTATGAAATCTTAAGGAGGATTGATCGTGCGCAGCTCAGATCACAAGATCCTAGAATAAATTTTAGAGAAGCGTTCCCTGATCTTGAATCATTAGCGACTGAACTGGCCGAAATTCGAGATAAGCTCTGTGAAGACGCAATAGAAAAAGCCAAGTCTCTTTGTGAAAAATGTGATATCGATACAACAAAACGTGTAAGAAGACGCCGCAAAATGACCGGAGAATTGGCTAGAGATGTTGGTCTTTCCGCAGAAAGTGAAATTTCTCGCGTTATGAAAAGCGTTGTTGATCATCTCCAACAAGAAATATGTGCACGATTAAGTGACCTTAATTTCAAATTTGGATTTCTACTAGACGTTGAAAATTTATTAAACAAGGATAATGTTGATAATGACCCTGAAAAAAATTGTAAAAATTTGGGTGAATTTTATAATACAGATTTCAATGGAGTAGAACTCTTTATCGAAATATGTGATTGCAAAATGTTACCACGCAGTAGAAGAGAAATTGAACCTAAAACTCCATTAGAATTTCTTACTTCTCGTATGGAGAAGATGTTTTTCCAAACCTGAGAGTGGCACTTTATACTCCTGACTATCTCAGTATCAATTGCTGGCTGCAAACGTTCATTCAGCAAATTAAAATTAAATTTGACTATCAACGATGGGACAAGATCGCCAAAATGCTGGGTCACTTATAAGTGACCCAGCATTTTTAAGTGTGGAAAGAGAAAAATTTGAAATGATCAACTTTGATGATATTATTGATAAATTTGCATCAAAAGCAAGGAAAATTTATACATAGTATTTTATTAATGTATTATAATCATATTATTATTAAATATATATATCTCCTTAGAGATAATAAATATTTACTTTTTTATTGTTTTAAAACTGAGTGTTTTTAAAATATTTATTTATAAATATGTAAAATAAAAAATAGGTATCTTTTTAACTAATTTTAGATGATCATATACATTTCAAAATCTAGTCTTGTTTTCTCAACTACATTTTTTGTCTCAAATTTAAAGCGCAGCTTGAGCCTATGACTTTATTTATTTATTAATTTGCGAGTATATTTTACATATAATATTATATAGTTTTCGAATGGGGGGGGCGGCTAAAAAGGTATTGCGCCCCGGGCGCGAGTTAAGCTCGCTACGCCACTGGTTTTAAACCAGGCAGATTGAGTTTTAAACCTCTATCTTCTGTTTACAATCGAAGCATGCTTATCTCACTTTCGTGGATGTTTTATTCTGTATTGTATTAACAGTTTTAAATTATAAATACGTTTGTATTAATGGGGAATTATGATAGAAATTTGAGTAGTGAACATTGTATGATATTTTCTGGATCTTTTAGAGTGTTTATAAAATCATATCAAAGAATGCATCGTTTGGATCTCGGATCAGAAATTTGAAACAGCGATGAGTGAATTGAGCTGCTGTCGAGGAGCAATCGGGCAACCCCGATGCTTGGCACAAAAAATATTAGGCATCATTCTCCACGGATTGGTTCCGGAAATCCAACCAAGCAAAAGTTGCGAATGCACAAAATTTTCGAAAGCTACCAAGTGGAGCAAAAATAAGCAGTCGAAACTGATTCTATTTAGAAACCAAAACAAAAGCTTTTTCACGTTTTATAAAATTTAAAAATTTAATCGCATTTCTTCAATTAAAGTTTTAATTGACTATGTCAGATATACTTGAAATTGATGGAAGTACACTTGAAGGAGTATAAAATAGATATTTGCTTCTGTTTACGAAAAAATATTTAGTTAATTCGTTTGTAAATAATTATGTGAAAAATTTATTTTTTAATATTGAAAGTTTATTATTTTATCAAATAGTCAAATTTAAAATAATTTTTATTTTATTATTATTAATTAGAATTTTATTTACATCGTATGTTAAAATAATTATATATTAATGAAAAAAAGTTTTAATTTTTTCATAAAATAAATCATTTCAATGATAAATCTATACTAATAAATGTTAAAACAACAATATTTATTAAGGCATATCTCTAAAATACTGTAAAAATGAGATGAAGAAAATAGCAGGATAAATAGCTGTTTTAAAATTACTGTTAATCAAGAAATTTTATTAATACAATAAGCAACTAATTTTAAAAAATGGGAATATTTCCATATCGATCTACAATCACCAAGGTGCGAAATAGATTTTAACCTTTCAAAATTTTTTTTAAAAAAACGTGTGTTATTGCAAGGGGTGGTTAGGAGTTATTCCTTTCGAGTTGGTCTCTTTCTGTGACGTTTTTTTTTTTTTTTTTAGTTCAGATGTCCGGAAGTTTCCAAGACTTTGCGATTATTCTGCCACAGACCACGATACGGAAATCACCCCAAAAAAATTATAAATACTTTAATTTGCTATCCCTGGAATATTTTTTAATTCTTTTTTCTTGCTTCTTTAATTTTTCATTTAAATTCATTTTATTTAAGTGAAAAATATAATAGACATGTAAACAAACTAGTCAAAATATGTACAAACTTATATCTCTTAGTTTGTGAACCAGTAACTAAGCATTCTTATAAAATTTCGCTCTTTCAACTGATGAGGATGCTCTACCTGAAATGCTAGACCTATGTATCTGTATAGGATGTAGGTGAAATCAGGATTATCTCCGTATCGTAATAATCAGAGAGTCTCAGCAACCTCTGGGTAAAAACAGAAGGCATCACAGAAAGGGCAAGAGTATAAACTAGTATCCATGCTTAGGCAAACCTATACCTGTTGTTTTTTTCTTCTCTTTTAAAGTTTGCAGGTTTAAAATGCCTTTGCATTTTGACAAGTATAGTTGGTGTGACCAAGCACAATATGGAAATATTCCTGCAATTTTAAAATGTCAACATCAAATATTTACTAATTTTCATTTATCTTATTTATAGGGAGGTCAAATTCTGAGAATGTCTTTGGCCTTTAGTGTTTTGCTAAAAAAACCTATTAGAGTATTCAATATAAGATCAGGAAGAAGCACTCCAGGTCTCAGGTAGAATCTATAATGAATTTCATGGTAACTTAGAATTCATTCTTTATTTTTTAAATATATATGATATAGTTTAAATAAAATGTAATTTAACTTTTTGTTAAATTTAAAAGGGCTACCATCCTGTTGCCCTTTGATCCCAATAAATGCATCCTCTTTGCCCTTTTTATATATAAAAAGGGTATATGCCACTGTCTCTTAAAGCATAACCACCAAGAGTCAATGCCTCTCAGCAGGTTTGTGACACCTTGCACGGAAGTGTTACCAAATGCAGTAATCAGATTTGTATTAAGAGAAAACTATTGTAAATANTTTTAAGTTTCACGCAGGCCACTGTCTGGAAGTTTCCAAGACTTGGCGATTATTCTGCCACAGACCATGATGCAGAAATCTCCCCAAAAAATTATAAATACTTCAATTTGCAATCCCTGGAATAGTTTTTAATTCTTTTTTCTTGCTTCTTTAATTTTTCATTTAAATTCATTTTATTTAAACGAAAAATATAATAAACATGTAAACAAACTAGTCAAAATATGTACAAACTTATATCTCTTAGTTTGTGAACCAGTAACTAAGCATTCTTATAAAATTTCGCTTTCAACTGATGAGGATGCTCTACCTGAAATGCTAGACCTATGTATCTGTGAGTCTCAGCAACCTCTGGGCAGAAACAGAAGGCATCACAGAAAGGGCAAGAGTATAAACTAGTATACATGCTTAGGCAAACCTATACCTGTTGTTTTTTTGTTTGTTTTTTTTCTTTTAAAGTTGGAGGTTTAAAATGCCTTCACATTTTGACAAATATAGTTGGTGTGACCAAGCACAATATGGAAATATCCCTGCAAAATTTTTTCAAAAACTTTTTAAAACTGCTTATAAATCTGCATTGTGCACTGTGTGTATTAATTTTTTTTTTAAAAATGTCAACATCAAATATTTACTAATTTTCATTTATCTTATTTATAGGGAGGTCAAATTCTGAGAATGTCTTTGGCCTTTAGTGTTTTGCTAAAAAAACCTATTAGAGTATTCAATATAAGATCAGGAAGAAGCACTCCAGGTCTCAGGTAGAATCTATAATCAATTTCATGGTAACTTAAAATTATTCTTTATTTTTTAAATATATATGATATAGTTTAAATAAAATGTAATTTAATTTTTTGTTAAATTTAAAAGGGCTACCATCCTGTTGCCCTTTGATCCCAATAAATGCATCCTCTTTGCCCTTTTTATATATAAAAAGGGTATATGCCACCGTCTCTTAAAGCATAACCACCAAGAGTCAATGCCTCTCAGCAGGTTTGTGACACCTTGCACGGAAGTGCTACCAAATGCGGTAATCAGATTTGTATTAATATAAAACTATTGTAAATAGTTAGAACTTTTCTTGAGTAAAGTAAAATCTTTTTTCCTTAGCTACTTTTCTAGCACTCAAATGTTTTTAAGTGGTGAAGTTTTAGTTTTTTATTAGAATAAATTCAAATAACATTTAAGTATCAAAAGAGCATACACGTGAAAACATTTTTATGTTTGCTAGAAAAAACCACTGCCTTTTTGCCAAAAAATGCACAAAACTTAATAAAAAATGCTAACATAGAAATGAATATTTTTCACAGTGTTGTAAAGTTGCCAACAAAGAGTAATAAAATTAACCTGTATTTCTACTATCAAAGAGACAACATCATAAAAAAGACAGTCATTTAATTTTTATATTTTATGTTAATTTTTTAAGAGAAAGCAACTTATGCATGAAACAATTTAATCACTTTCAATTTTTAAGTTCTATATATTTTAAAATTAAGATATGTTTTTGGTAATATTTCCTATTTTCTCTAATTGTTACTGAAAATTTTAAATTATTTGATTTTTATAATAAAAATAAATAAGTAAAAGGAAAATGTTTTTCATTTATAGAAATGAATTACTTCCTAAAAATATTTTAATCATTACTAAGGGCATTACTATTGTTTCCTAATAAAAATATATAACTGGAAAATCATTTTCCTTGTTTATCTTTTCTTGTCTTTCTCTATTTTTGTTTAATTTGTTTTCTCTTTTCATTTAACTTATGCCTTTTAGCTTTACTTTTTAAGCTTTTTTCTTCAATTCCATAATTAAATACAGATATAATTGTCATTTCTTTTAGACCTCAACACCTTGCTGGTGTCAATCTTGTTCGTGATTTGTGTAATGGCCGCCTTGTAGGTAATGCAGTCGGCTCAACTGAAATAACATTTCATCCAAATGACATTAAATGTGGGAAGTATTCTGCTGATCCTGGTACAGCAGGGTAATTGTATACATTTAATTATGTATTAGATAAGTTGATTTTTTTTTTCTGTAAGTGCTCTGGCAGCACTAATTATAGTTATTTTGTGCTACCATTTTAAATAATATATATATTTACAAAAGTGATTGTAATTTATGTGTGTTAGAATTGTTCTGAAGCTTAAACACTTATTTTTGATAATCGGCTATCGATATTTGAATTCCAGTGTGCCTAAATAATTGCTAAGCATCTGTTTATCGAATTAATGTGAACCTCAGCAGATTACAAACTCAAATTTAAGAATTAAAAGTATTATTTATTTACTATGAATTACTATAGAATGAATAATGTGAACCACTATACTCTATCTTAGATTCATAACTTCTACTCTGTTTTGCTTTTATCTGCCCAAAGGAAAAAAGTTATATCTCCTTGCCCTCTGTAGAATGCCAAACTCTAACTAATGAGGCATCATATCAATGTTAAAGAATTTACAAGATTTAACTCCAGAGTTTTTATCTTAATAAATTTTTTATAAAGAAAAATTTTTGTGAAGATCATTCAATTGTTTGTAGTCATTAAAATTTAAGTAACTTTGAAGAAAAAAAACTGATATATTCAAGCATTTCAAATTTCAATTATTAAAATTATCTTTAAGACAGATACAAAGGGAACTACAATTAATTATTTTTCAAAAGTATATCGTTTAATTTAGCATTGTATATTTGATACTGTGAAAATGTCATCCTCTCAGGTAAAATAACATGCATGCATAAGGTGTCTATATTTGAAAGATGTATAATATAGATCATATATGATTCAGTAAAATTTTTATATAAAAGTCATAAAGCTGTGCAGTTGAGAAATTTTAAACTTCAGTAAAATGAATAAACTTCTCTATTTTACCTTGTGTAATTGGTGCATATTTTGGTTTATGTTTCGTAAAATGATTTTAGAAAAAAGCAGAAAGACTTTCCTTAAAGTTTTATTGGTATTGAAAAGTCTTGCTTCTATGAATATCCAGTTCGAATAAATCATTTTAATATACAGTGAAACCCCGATTTTACGTTTTCGATCGGACTAGCGATAAAAAACGCTCGAAGCGGAATAACGTAAAATCGGGATTAAGAAAAATCTATGCATATTTTTAAAAATTGACACCTACCAGTTAAATTAATGGAAAAGATTAGTAATCTTCACTTCCTCTTTGTTTTCAGCTACAATTTCATCTACAACTCGTTCAATANTATTTAGCTCTTTGTTTTAAATCCAAGAAAATATTTATTCAAATACAAAAATAATCGTGTATGTTGCTCTTTTTTATTTCATTTTTTTTGTATTTTGTGAATGTAATTTAGCATATGTCTATCAGACACTTTCTAGAAGAAATTCTCCGATTTAACTTTTTGAAACCACTCATTTTGGACAAAAATATTTACACACACATTTGTAAATTTTAAATTTAAAATGTAAATATCTATTATCTGGTGGTTGCAGCAGACAAACCTCAATTTTGTTATTGAACATTTTGTGTGCTACTATGCAAGTTTTAATACCAACCTTTTAAAAGTTGTATATCTTAACAATTAGATATCTGTTGCACATTAATTGTGTACTACATGGGTGCACACTAAAGTTATTATATTTTTAATATGCAATTAAATATTTTTTAAAATCTACTTCTTATTTTAATTTCTAATTCAATACTTTTGTTTTGTACAACTTGGTAAAAATCTGACAATAATATTTAATGTTCTTCAAACACAAATGAGTCCTACATAAAATTTTGATAAAGTTGCGGCCCGCCATTTGATTTGTGTTTTTAATTGTGGCCCCCGGCCTCATGTAAGTTGGAAACCCCTGATATAGATCATATATGATACAGTAAAATGTTTATATAAAAGTTATAAGGCTATGCAGTTGAGCAATTTTAAACTTCAGTGAAATAAATACATTTCTCTATTTTTAGTTACCTTGTGTAATTGGTGCATATTTTGGTTTATTTTTTGGTAATATGATATCAGAAAAAAACAAAAAGACTTTCATAAAGTTTTATTGGTATTGAGAAGTCTTGCTGCTATGAATGTCCAGTTTAAATAATTCATTTTAATATATCAATCAAGAATTCGTTAATCTGATAATCTTTACTTTCTATTTCTTATTAATGTTTGTTAAATTAAATTTAAAGATGAGGTTTTTAAAAGACAGTAGATGTGCTCTTTTTTTTTCTCATCAGAGAGGGCATTTGAGAGATATGTTAAGTACATAAATTTAAAATCATGTTTGCAATTAAAGGGCAATACCACCTTTTAAAAATCTCATATGCCGGCTTTAAAAGCATTTGACTCAAAACAACCAAGCGTTCTAATAATTTTAGTTAATGTAAATCTTAGTCACTCGCAATTTTGAGTAATTTTCATTAGTAAAAAAATTTTAAAACTGGCTTTTACAGACATAACATATTTTGTTACATCTGTAATAGCCAGTTAATAATTTTTTTTTAAAAATTTAATTTCTAAAGATTTTTAAAAATTTTAGCAAGTGTAAATTACACCAAGTGTTTTTCTAATAATATTTATTGAAGTGGTTAATTTTTTTCACTGAGCCTTTATTCTGCCATTTATGATTGTTGCACTTAAGGCTGCGAATACAACAGTCATAAATGGCAGAATCGTCCTAAATTTTATTTTAAATAAATATAAATTTCTTTTCTAATCTGTTACCTTTTTATTTAGAAATACTCTGTTTCTTTTGTATTTTGATGTCCTTGTATTTTTGTAATTAAGTAGTTTGTTATTTTTACATTACAAATAAAATCTCTGATGTTATATTATTAAATGTTTTAATATTAAATCTTATTACAGGAGTATTATGCTGTTATTCCAAGTATCATTACCTTGCCTCCTCTATGGACGTGGTCCTTCAGAATTAGTATTGAAAGGTGGTACAAATGTTGATATGGCACCTCAAATCGACCATACTCTCATGGTATTTCAATAAACTTATAAATGTGTTCACTTGATATGCGATTCATTTTATTAATTTAACAGTTACTGTATAATTTAATGGTGTAAAAATATTAAAATTTTTTTAAAAAATGATGATATATATAAAAATAAAATGCATGTTCTTTCTTACTCACAAATTTTGTTGTGTCGATTTATTTTGATATTTTGCTACTTTTATAGTAATTTATGAAAACTTTTTAAAAACAAAAGTAACTTATACATAATACATATGTAACGTTACGTATATGCAAGTTTACATATGTTTGCAAGCAATATATATTATATACTATATGGCAATATATAATACGTAGCAATATGTAAGCTTATATATATGTGCAGTAATATATATATATATATATTTGCTTGCATAATATGTGTCAGCATTATATTGCTTACATATAATATTCAAGCCAACATTAGTATAAAATTTTTCTCAACTTCATTGTTTGAAGAATGCAATATTCTATAACTAACTATTTTTAACCAGTTTTAATACCTTAAAAAAGAAAATAATACTTAAAATAACAAAAAATCATTTGTTTCTAAAAAATAGATTTTTTATTGTTGTGTTGAATAATAAATGGAGCTTTTCTGATGGGTAATTTCCATTAAAAAAATCCATAGTAATCATGATGTAATAGGTATTAATATTCTGGTGTAATATGTTAGAACAAAAATGCATAAAATAATTACTTATAAAAAGATCTAATTATTTATGAATAAGTATTATTTATTTCAAATAAATAACATGAATGGTACCTAAATATTGTGAATTATTAATATATTTTTGTTTTCTTTGTACATTATGGTGATTTTGTATACTGTAAGATATTTTCTAAGAAATATAATTTTATGAATATTAAAGGTATATTCATTTTTTTTTTTTTTTTTTTTTTTTGTTTTTTTTTGTTTTTTTNTGTAGAAAAAATGGGTATCAAGTTCTCTTGTGATATCATTAAACGGTAATACTTATTAGGGATAATAATATTATTAAACCTTTTTTATTTATTGAATAATTTGTGTAAAAAATATTGCATAAAAATAGAAGATGAGTTTTAATTCATTTGTCATTAGCAGTGAAAAACCTGTTAAGCATATTCCAAGTTTTCTTGTTCAAAAAGGGTTTTTATCTCTACTAATTCAACTGCAAATTGCTGTGCTTTTCATATCTTGAAACTTTGAATTTTAAAAATATTATTGAACACTCATTTTAAGAACATGTGCTTTAGTTTTGTGGATAAATTATGCAAAATTAAAAATCTTCTCCCTAAAACCCTTCTTGACTCCTTTATTTAAGCAGTGTTCTCCCTAAGAATTTATGAAATGGTGGTTCACCCTGTCTGCCCTTGAATATGCCCTTTTGGTAAAAATAAGCTGCCCATCCCTAAAAACACTGCTTTTTTATTCATATTCCATTTTTTAAAAAATTCATTCACTGTTAAAATAATAATTGCACACTATACAAATTATCTGTGTTTATAGGTTTAATTCTGATTGCCATTACAAATATTTTTTATGTTGGGATTATTCTCAACTCGTTACATTTTTATAAGTATCTCTTTTTTCAGGGGGTGGGGGTGAGTAATAATAAATTTTTGAATGGTTTTAATTTTGAAAATTATTATTTAAATAAATAACCTTTTTTTTTGTTGTAAAAAAGACTACTTCTAATGTTCATTTTTTCATAATTTTCAGTTTAAAATATATCAATAATTTTTTTTTTTTAGTTCCCTTTTTTTAAAAGAATTTATACCCAGAGATTATCTATTAGCATGCCTTTAATTATTTTTATAAACTACAGATTGAGAGAGAATCATTTTTTTGAAATATACACATCATATGGTATAAGAGAGTAATTTAAAAATTGAAGATAAAATTCTGTTATTGCATAATATTACGCATTTTAAAAAATTTTTACGTTATTGAATGAGTGCCCTTTCAAAACTTTTAGTGCCTTTTTTATTTTTGGGGAAAACTCTGATTTAAGCCACCCACTATTATATTCTGCAATTTCTAGATTTAAATATTCATATAAATGCATATGATTAATTTCTGTATTTTTTTAAAACATTTTTAGGGGCTATTATCCCAAAGGCGGTGGAGAGATACGTGTGAAAGTGTCTCCTCCAAGTTTACCATTACAGCCCATGGAACTGATTCATCGAGGAACCTTAGTAACTATTCTGGGAAAAGCTTTTGTGGCTGGAGTACTTCCTGTGAAGGTTTGAAGTCATTCCTTTTATACCTTTCTTTAGAAATTACTGAATATGTTTAAACTTTTAGCATCTGTTTAAAATTTCATAAGGGTTTACTTCAAGTATTATGAGCATATTTTGGTAGCAAAGAGATGTAAATCAAAACCCTATCCTATGCTTCTGTAAGAAAATCCCAACATTACGTCCCTGGTTTTTATTTTGACTTTATGTAGTTATTTAATTTTAGGATTGCATTCAAATAAAAGATGTAACTTTGCATAAAACAAAATTTATGTTTTGAATCGTTTTATAAAATTTAAGGTTAAAAAAAATTTTTAGGGATCTTTTGTGTTTAAAACTTTTCAGCTCTGACTCTCTTCAAAGAATTTTTTTTTCTAAATTTTTCTCTCCTAAAATTTATGTTTTGAATCATTTTATAAAATTTTAGGTTAAATATTTTTTTAGGAATCTTTTGTGTTTAAAACTTTTCAGCTCTGACACTTCAAAAAAAAAGAAAAAAAATTCCAAATTTTTTCTATCCTTAAATTTAACTTTTATTCAAAATTTTAAATTTTTCCATGTGTAATTTTTTTATTACATTTTAAAATTTTGCTTTTTAAGAAAATTTTAAAACTATAGGAAATTTAATGTCTTGCATAAGCATTAGTCTTTCTCCTCCTAAACTTTGCCAGCAAATCACAAACCCCCTCCTACTTTTAGATATTTGAGCTTTGACAGCATTTCTTAAGATTATGAAAGTCTTTCTAAGTATTTAGAAGATTTACAAGAAATGATTTTATACTTATCAAGGATTTGTGAAATTACATTAAGAATGAGAATCCCCTTAAAAAAATTGCTTCCCTTTTTTAAACATTAAAATTTACCGCAGTGATTAGATTAGCCAACTTTAATATTGCTGCTAGTATTTTCATTTTTTTTTCATGTATTATTGCAATTTAAAAAGATTTGAAAATTTCATGAAAGAACTAGTAATTAATTGTTGAAACACTTTGCCCTGTTTATCAAATAAAATTGTAACAATATTTCATAAACCCTCTTCTCATTTAACAAATGTAGTTTATGAGCTAAACTAATTCAAAACAAGCTCCCAAAAAATTACAATGTAAATAAACGAAGCAAAAATGTTGCCAAAACTTTGCCTAGTATAATTAACTAAAATTTTGAAAAATGAAGTTCAAATAAGTTCAGGTAAGTTGTTTTTTAACATGTTTATATTCACTTATAAAAAGTTTTGAAAGTATAAATTTGGATTTTAGAATGAATAAGATGCAATAATTGGGGATTAATCTGATGTTTTGAGGGGAAAAAATATTTTCAAAAATAAAAAATTCATTTTAACATTCATAATTATACACATTTTAATTAAAGTTTATTTATAAACTAAATAATGTGATTGTAATTCCAGATATTGATAAAAAAAAAAAAAAACTCATCTATAAAATGATTAAGATCCTCTTTTCACAAAGTTCTTTACTTTCAGATGCACCATAGTAAAAGATAATATGTATTTATTTTTTCTGAAAATTCATGCGTCGATTTTCTTCTATTTTATTTTATAATTTCATAACCGTCTTTGAACAGCAGTGCCCAATTTTGGGTTTATGACTACTAATGTTCAACTTCATAACCTTGTAATTTTTAACCCAATCCAGAAGACAAAGAAACTGCTTGATTAAGCGTTGGGAGAAATTTCACCTTCCTCGAGGAATTTTGATGAACTAATCCGCATTTGCATTATGTGGAAATGAAAATAATGGGAACCTCCTATGGATAGCCTGATGCCAAGGGGACTCTAACCCCTGATCCGTCTGCCACTGAGGACATTTTGCATCAGCACTGTGGTCGGTGGGAGCAGGGTGCGGAATTTGTATCGACCAGCCATCACTGGGATTCGAACCTGGTTCACCTCATTGGGAGGCGGAGGCTCTATCCCCTGAGCCACTATGCTCGATTTTCTTCCATTGAAATAAATAGGGAAAACTAAAGGTAGTGATTGCCCACTTATAACATGATCTCATCATTAGAACAAGAATTATCCTACAGCAGTCATTCTACCTCTATTGGTGCTCAACGTGTTCTGATTTGTTGAGTCTAGGAGGAAGGAAGATCTCAAAACAGTTCTACCCTATTTCCAAATCCAGAATCTTATTTATTATTTCATTTTAGTGACATTTTCTGTATGTTTTTCATGATTGTTATTGTTATTATTATTTCATAATAATTATTATTATCATAAAATTATTAGTATGTTTTTTCATGATTATTATTATTATTAGAAATAATAATTATAGTTATTATTATTTCATAATAATTATTATTATCATAAAATTATTAGTATGTTTTTTCCCAAGTNAATAATTATTATTATCATAAAATTATTAGTATGTTTTTTTTATAATTATTATTTCATAATTATTATTAGATGTCACATGCAATGGCTGATGGTGCTATGCAATGCTTACAAAAACAGTATCCAACTGCACAAATAAAAATTGAGAGAATCAAAGAACCATCTCATTTAGCTGAAGGAAATGGAAGTGGAATCATGTAAGTTATCTTATTTTAACTTACTTAACTTAAGTTATTTACTTAATTTAAGTTATTCTTGCTCAATTTAACTCTTCTGATCAGCTTTATTTATTATTTCTTCTTCAGAATATTATTTATTATATCCTTCTAAGTTTCAGTGCTTTTTGTCATTGTCAGTAAATTATTGTCAATGAAATCATTGTCTCACTCTACTCAATTAAATGTTTTAACACTCTCTTTGTCGCATTTTCCTGTACTGATAAACCAGTCACTCCAGTGACGACTATTATCCTTATTTCTGTCATTTTGCTTTTCCGGCATTTTCCAATTTAGAAAACAAAAATATACTTATTATGTAACTACATTGTTTTTTGCAAACACATATTTTTATTTAAAATCATTAAAATCAAAAGCAACTACTACTCAAGAAATATAATTCTCAAAATAATTAATATTCAAATTTTCAATACTCAATGGAACAATATTGCTGCTTTTTTGTATTGAGACTGCTGTCAAAAACGAGACCCAGAACAAATCAATTGTTTGTATTATTATTAATCCTTAATAACACAAATCAGTATCTCTCCAAAGAATTGTGTAGCTATCTTCCTGCTAGTTTATAGACCAATGTCTTGGTCCTTTGATAGCTTAACTTATCGATCAAATAAATATTCATAACTCCAATAAAGATGAACTGTATAATTTGTCTTCATTATATTTTCATGAGCGTGTGGACTCAAAACTCTATTTGCTTTTCTCACCATCTGATAGGAATCAGAGTTTATACATCTTTGCCCCATTCATCATACAGCAACATGCACTACCTACTAGTTAGAACTTGTATAGCAATGAGCTCACTCGTTCTCTCACTAGACTCTAGCTATAAAAGCGCACACTAGATGGCATTGTAAGTGACTCAGAACAGCATTATTAATACTAACTATACAGGCAAAAGAAAACATTGTCCTATTCTCTAACACTGCCTCTATCTGTTTTAACCTTTTAAGTCTGTTATGCATAGATTTAAAGAAAGGGAACAAGAAGTTGTAACCTATGTGGTTTGATTAATTTATTTTGATTTTTTTCATAGTTAAAAAATAGAGTTAGAGAAAGTAAAAATTCAGTAATCAAAATGTAGTTAAAAGGTCTGGGGACCCAATGAAAAAATATTTTGGTTACTGCATATATTAATATAACAATGTATTTTTACAATTTTAAAAGTTATCGATTAATATGTAATTTTTATGTTAATACTTTTTTGTATAAAAATATACATAAAGCTAACGTCTTCTTTGAAAAAATTATTTTCTTTATCAAATTTTTTCCCTTGTATTTATTTTTATTCTTTATTTTCAGAATTGTTGCTAAAATGGACTCTGGCTGTTTGTTTGGAGGATCAGCACTAGGAAAAAGAGGTATGCATTCTCTGTTTAAATTAAATTGCTTCATTAAGGCCCCCATTTCTTTTAAAATTACTACTCAAATAAAGGTAACATAAATTTAAATTATAAGTTGCATTTTTTCTTCCTAAGTATGCTTTAATTTACAATCTTAAAGCATTTATAAAGTCTGTTTTTTTTCAATGATACTAGATTTTGTGAAAGATTTTAAAAAAAAGTAACAGGTTTCTTTTTTATCTTTTTCACCTACTTTTAATTTATTTCAAGATATTTTTAACAAAAGGCAAAATATGATTTTTAAAGACAATTTAGAAAGAGACAATTTAGTCTGAGAAACATAGATAGCTTTAATACTCAAACCTATTTGAAGAAGAAGAGCTATTATTGCATTTTACTGTTAATGCTTTATAACTCTTATATTCTATAAATAAAAAAATTCTTGTATTTGACTTTAATCCTATTATGTTTAGTTTCTGTATGTGCTAATATTTCCGAAATTTTTTGAAACTTGTTGACTCTAAAAAAATCACATGTAATAATAATTCTATAGAATTTATTATTATGAATTGCAATTATTATAATTTTGAAAACCTTCATTTAATGCTGACTAATAAGGCCTAATTTTTTATCTTTCCAATTATTTTTTTTAAAACTTCAGTGAGCATAAAATGTTCTTTCTTTTTTTTCTGTTTAACATATTTTAACAAGTAAAACTGTTATTTTGATCATGCATTAGATCCCTCTTGTTCTCCTGCTGATTTCAAGAAATTTTTATAATTTAGCATTTGTAATAATGTCATTTGTGTCAGTTTCACTAAAAAGTCCTTAAAGGCAAGACTGTCTGATGTTTCATTTAAAAGATGAACCCTAGTCTTCTAGATTGGTTTTCTCGGCTACAGTTTGTCACATTGATGTGACTAGACCTTGTGTCGTTCTCCTTTCTTTCTCTCTCTTACCTTTGTATATACACAGTGGAAAGTCGCGTATCCGGAATCGGTGGGTCTTTTGGTAGTCTGGATATTAGATTTTTCCGTATAATAGACCCCCAAGGTAAACAAAGCTTAAAATGATCTAATAAACGATCTGAATCTAAGAAGCTAAGATATCTAATCAATCAAAAACAAAATATTAGAAAATAATAATTATGCCTCTTTTACTAGCCAGCTGCATAGGAAAGAAGGAGGGAGAGGACTCAGTTGTGCTCTTTTGAAAACAAATCTCCCCCCTTTCCTGCATTCCTGAGGAGGAGCATTGCTTATGCTTATGATCTTGGAAGGTCTTCTCTTCCTATTTCTGTTGATTTATGGGTTCAATGCATGAATCACTAGAAGCTGGAAAAGGAAAAAAACGTGTGTCCAAAGACTTTTTTTTTTTAAGAGAGAATAGATGTTTATTTTGATTGTTAAAAAGTGTCCAGGAAATCGACCCTTCCGGATATGGGACATTACACTGTACATATATGTTGATCAATCAAGTTTCATTGTTTTATTTTTGGTTGCTTTGTTTCGTAATTTTTGTATTGCATAATTTTGAAATTTGGCAGTAAAATTAAGCAAAATTACATTTTAGGGTGTAAGAACATTTAAATTATTGGTCTTTATTATACTTACAGAGGAATAATTTTCCCAGCTTACCTGTTATAAATTTTAGTTCGATGGTATTTTATGATCTTTTGAATATTGTAGTTTTATATTACGAAAAATATGTATTGTGTTAATCGTATGTGTCTATGTATATGTATATATATATTTCTTGTTTGAAACAAATTTAAATTATATTTTCTATAGGAGTTCAGGCAAGTGAAGTTGGTGAAAAGGCAGCAGAGGAAATTGTTGCTGACACTAAAAGTGAAGCCTGTGTAGATCGATATGTGCAAGACCAGGTTATCTTTTATGTGTAACATCTTTTATGTGTAAAGTTTTAATCCTCTAAATTTGTTTCTAAATACAGTAATGATAATTATTTGGATTTAATTAAGTTTAATTTTATATTTATTGCTTTTTCTAATAAAATTTATTTAAAAAATTAATCTAGTAGCAAAAAAAAATGTTTTGAATTCGAACCTGTTTTGAATTTTTAAATCCAAAATAGTCTTTAACATCTAATTAATTCTATTTCTTTTCAGTTGATACTTTTTATGGCATTAGCAAAAGGTGTGTCAAGGATTAAAATTGGTAAACCAACCCTCCACACTGAGACTGCCATCCACATTGCTCAACTCATGACAGAAGTAAGCTTTTATAAGCCAAGAACTTATTTTTTTCATTTAATTATTCCAAAATTAAAATGGCTGTAATTGTCTGCTGTTATGGAAATAATGCCAAACCTATTTCTCTTAGTTCATTTAAAGAAATGTCAGAAATAGGTTTTCCATTTGATTAGTTTACCTACAAGTGGATATATTTTTTCTTTGTTTTGAACATTTCATTCCTTATTACTTCATTTTGTTTAGAGCACTGCTTTTTTGGGCTCTAAATTAACGGTGATACGTCGATCCCAGGGCAATTAAAATTTTATTCGGACAACCATGAAATAATTATCAGTCAATTAGTAAACAATGTAAAATACTGTTTTGGTTTCATATTTTGATCTTTTTTTTTTTTCACAGAGTAGCAAATTTATCATC
The DNA here is from genome assembly GCF_043381705.1 of Parasteatoda tepidariorum. Classification (NCBI taxonomy): domain Eukaryota; kingdom Metazoa; phylum Arthropoda; class Arachnida; order Araneae; family Theridiidae; genus Parasteatoda; species Parasteatoda tepidariorum. Next base: position 18,541,451 of record NC_092207.1, read on the forward strand.
ATTTTATCACAATCACAAGCATTACACTTTCTTTGTATTTTTAATTTAAATTCACTTAATAAACTTTTTTTTTAAATGTTATAGAGACGTGAAAATTCATGCGGATTAGTAAAATCTAAGTTTTTGAGCTTTTGAAATAGTGACTAATTTTTTTTAAATTTCTACATCTGTATAAATTAGCTTTTTAGTTTTATAGTCTCTGCCATTTTCAACATTGAGGTTACTGCAACTTTAAAGAACCTAAAATTTGAATACTGTTGAATAAAAATATTTATTCAAAATAAATACATTTTTGTTTGTAATTCTATATCTTAATTAATTAGCAGGATGGTCTGCCACGTTAACCATAGACATTGCCTTCTTATAAGGATAACTCTTATGAACCATAATCTACTTAAAGTTTTTTTTCGTTTCTATATATATATNTAAATATATATATATATATATATATTAAATTAATCCAATGATATTGGAGACACTGGTATTCATAATTGCTGATTATTTAGTCTGTTCTAAAATCAGCTCTGAATATATTATTTAGGAATAGTAACAATTTTTGTGTACATAATAAAATTGTTCAATTTTTTCATGGGAAATTTATTATGATAATGTACTAATCAATATTTTTGAAAACATTTAGATGTATTTTATTTTATAGGCGAAGTTCACCATAGCCAAAGATGAAAGTGGTTTAAATTCTACAATACAATGTGAAGGCATTGGTTTGAATTAATGACAAAAGATTATTTACGTGTAAATAATGTTGCATAATAATTGTTGCTATTTAATAAAATTGTATGAAAACTTATGTGAAATAGTTTATTTAATTGCTGTTAAAATTAGTCTTTCTTGTAGACAAAATTATTGATTCTCATCCAGTTAAGTTTCTACAATACAATACAATGTGTAAATTCTATAATACAATGTGATGGCATTGATTTGAATTAATGACAATAGATTGTTTATGTGTAAATAATGCTGCATAATAATTGTTGCTATTTAATAAAATTGTATGAAAACTTATGTGAAATAGTTTATTTAATTGCTGTTAAAATTAGTCTTTCTTGTAGACAAAATTATTGATTCTCACCCAGTTAAGTTTACAAATATGATTTTTGTCAACTTTGTTTTTAATCTTTTTACTTTTTAAATTCAAAATATCTTTCAAAAGAATATCTCCATAATTAAACAAGCAATAATGCAGAAACCTACTCACTGTTTTCTTTTTATTTACTATTAAAGTAAAATCTATCGAAAATTTAAAAAGGTTTAACAAATTTTCTACTTTTTTATTGCTCCTGGTTTATATTTTTGCTATTTTAGAATAAGAAGTTAGCGTAAGGCAAGGATCATTGTTTTTTGCCCTAAAAAATCAGGATAGTGTTTTTGAAATAATACAATGATCACAAACACGCAAAATATCCCTGAATTTCCCTTGATATATATTTTTTAATTTTCCTGCTTTTTAAAACTGGAAGCATAAATTTCATTATATACATATACAATTCCACCACTTTGTTGAGATGTTGATAGTTTAAACATTCGTCTAGACAACTTTCACATAAACAGCACATGGCAGTTATTGAATGCTTATGCAAAGATGGGGGATGTAAATAATGTCTAGTCCAAGTATTAAATTGATTTAAGTAAATATTAAGAATAAGAACTTTAAAATAATAAGTCAAAATGGGAAAGCAGCTAAAACTAATTTTTTCTTATGTAAACAATTTAAATAAAAAGTTAGAAACCAAATACAAGCAAAACCGAAATTCTAAAGATATGTATGTTAGCAAAAACAGCACTTTATTAGGGGAACAGACAGTGTGTTCCCTGATGAAGTGCTGTTTTTGCTAATATTCATATCTTTAAAATTTCGTTTTTACTTGTATTTGGTTTCTAACTTTTTATTTAAATTTTAATGTCAACTTGCTTCTTTTGATCTGCTACATGATACATTTAGAATAAGAATACATTTAAAACTTGATAAATTTTAAACATTGCACTAGCTTCTTTACCGAGACCACTCTCATTAGTGTCTTTAAACAAAGTTCTCAAAAAATGCAACATTATTTTTTTACTCTGGTCTATTGACCCAATTTGTTACAACTAAAATATGAAATGAAACATGCATATTCACAATATTAAAATTCTTGATTTTTTAATGTCATGTTTTCATTTGATCTATTTTCAATGGCTGATAAATTGCTTTCAGCTGTTAAAATTTTTTTCAACTGATAAATTTTTTTGGGTGATAGAGCTTGTAAAATTTATCTGCTTGTCTTTTTGTTTTGGTATTCTAATAAATTCGAATAAGAACTCATAAATATGTATTGCTAATTTAGCAGTAGGCTTCGTCCTTCTCTGAAAAGAATAACCTAAACAAAAACTGCATTCAGTGAACAGATCTATATTATGAATGTATTTTATGTGATTCTTTTGATGTGTTTCAAGAGTCATTTCACAATTGCAAAGTGGACAATTTACATTTAGGGTTTTATTATCGAATATATATTTGGACACTGCCTTATATGGATGGGACATTTTGAACACAATGCACTTTGTCTTCAATAGATACTTGCTTCTAATTACATGTATAAATGCATTTTTAATAGCATATATATTTTTTTACAGCATATATATTTTTTTATAAATTTTAATCTTTTATTTTATAACGGACGAGATACTGAAAGAAGATATTTAAAATAACCTGAAAGCATTAAAAAATGAAAAATACATACTATATTATTTAAAAACGATGTTCACTTTATTTTTGAGCACACTATACATGCCATTAGAGTTGAGAAAATGAACAATTTCAAAAAAAAAAAAAAAAAAGGGATTAGCCAAATGAAGAAAAAACAACAGAAGCAAAATAAATTTTCTTCCTCCTCCAGTTACTGATCTGAATTTAACTATCTGCTATAGAAACTACCAAAGCAATTATTTTCAAATTTAAGGAAGTCCAGAAAAAAAAGTTTTCAACTCTTGTGAAACTTTTATGTCCAACTCAAGTTAACTCTGATTTGTGATATAGTAGTTGTACATTAAATGGGTTTAATAAATAAATAAAAAAGTTTTTTTGAATCAAATCACAGAAAGTGTTTTTATTTTTAATATCCAAGAGATTTGCAGGAAAGAAAATAAAGTGTTTCTTCAGTTCTCCCAATTTAGCAAACATGGTTGCTCGTTTCATTGCCAAATGAAACATGTCACGATTTAGCGCAATGGTTAGTAATATTAAGAGCCCTACTTTTAGGTATCTCAAACATACTTATATTCATTTTGCCTGACTTTTTGGATATCTTAATTAAATTTCTTAGTTTTTGATAAAGTTTCCTAACTTTTCCTAGTTCTGTGACCACCCTGAATTAAAATGTTGTAACTAGTATTTAAGTTTGCCAGCTCTTTTGATTTTGAAAAAAGCATTATCCTTATTATTTTAGGACTGCTGACTTGAGTAATTATTTTTAAAACTCAGTAAAGATTATTTTTGTCAAATTTTCTTAAAAATAACTTATATTTATTAAAAAAGACAAACAAAATTTCTACAAATGATTGAAATTGAATAAATTTTTAACATTCATAGGCCAGTAGGGATCATTTATAGGAAGGTTTGCATTCTGCAAATCACAAGTGGGAAAACTAAAAACTGTTTTTTTTTTTTTGAAAAAGTAACAATTTGCTTTTAAAATCAAACCTTTTCATTATTGCTGTGACACTATGAAATGTTTCATATTGACATAAATTTTTAAATATGTTTGATATAGAAAACAAGACGTTTAATGAACTTGTGGCTTGAACAAACCCAGCACACAAACTATAAACTAATAATTTTACTTTTATTGAAAAAATAAATAATTCATTCTTTGAAAGAAAGAAAAAAGAAGCCTCAATAGCTTTGACAAATTTCTGAATTGATTTGATAACCTACATAAAAACCTATTTGATTTTCTGAATTTTTATGCCCAAATAAAAATCTATTTAATGTCTAATAATTAAACTGCACATTTTAGCTTTCTTTATCTAAAATGTTAAGCTTCTTTAGAAAAAAAAAATTTTGTCTTGTAGCGCACTGAAAAAAGTTTGATTATGACACCAAATGAGATTTATTTTTCAAAATTTACCATTTGTCACATATTTTAAATGGATAAGCAAAAGTGACTAAAAAATATTATTCCTTATTAAGTAACTCTGATGAACTAAAAAGACGAAATAAATGACATACTAATAATGGAAGATATTGTATAAATGCCATACATAATTTTTCAAAATAGCTACACAAGTTGCCAAAAGATTAAATTAGTTACAAAAGATGCTGTAGACAATATAAATATTTTTACACCATATGATCACTTCTTTGTTTAGGATATAACCTCTTTCCATGTTTCAAAAAACAAATCTTTTGAAATGTGCTTACAAACAGTTTACAATATTCTTTCTATCCTCTTACTCATTCCTAAATTCAACTTTGACAGATTTTTTTAAATTCTATTTTTGGTAAAAATGATATTTTTGAACTAGCATGACAATGCAGGGTTTTTTTTTAATTATAATTATCAGTAATATAGAGCTAAGTAATTTTTATACCAGAGCCTGAAATCAAATCAGTAATTGATGAAGAGGATCATAAGAAACTATTGAATCAACTCATTGAGTAAGGAGTTATGTGTCCAAACAAACAATGTTCGAGGTCTTGATAAAACAGACTTAGACTAAGTTTTATAATTGTAGTATAAACACTATGTTTTTCATAACTATCTATATTTTCTTTTTAATGTATATGAAGAGCTCAAAAGCAGAAAATATAAAGTGATTTTTTAAAAATACTGAAATTTCTAATTATAAAAAAAAATTGTAAAGTTTTTTGTAAGTAAGTTATAAAATATTATTTAATTTTGGGAAAGTGGTTTTCTTTAAAAAAAGATTTGTAAACAGCTTCAGATAGTGCATATATTCTGAAGAGAATTCTCACAAAATGATCAATTACATTTTACTAGCTTTCCAGATATTAATTTCCAAGAGTTGTCTAATATCTCTTGAACTATTTATGTGAATTAATGAGTGGTGAAGTTATCTCCACATACCATAATGCACTTCTATTCTCATATGTAAAAGTTTCAGCAATAATTTTGTAAAGTTCCCCTTTAAAATGCTTTTTAATCCTCAATAGTTATTTTTTCATAGTTAATATTCAACACCATTGTATTTTACATTTAGTGTAATAATGCTTAGTTCTTTTTTAAATAGAAAATATTGAAAACTTTATCAAGAATAAAAATTATGAGCAACCCCCAAGATGTTATGGCATGCATTTTCAAAGCACTTGATATTTATTAAAAACCCGTAATATAACATTCTGCCTACTGTATAATATGTCATTAAAAATTTTTCTCATTTAACAAATAAAACTTATATTTACAAATTTACATACTACACAATTACTATTTTTAAATTTACAAACATTCACACTCTATAAAAACATAGAACAAAACAAAAATTCTAGAAAAATATTTTAATAAAATATAAAAATACATCAATGTATATAACATACAATTTAAAATAATTTTTCAGATCCATATAAAACTAATCTAGCCATATCACCAAAAGTTTTATTGTAATGTTTAATATTTTCTTCATTAAACTCTGTCACTGTATCACCGGGCAAAAGATAATTTTTGTGTCTCACTAATAAATGTATGGCATGAAAGTCTTTCCATTCTCGACTTCTCACGCCATATAGCATTTGGACGAGATTATGAATGCCAAAATCATATAGTACTCTATGGACCAGATATGGCATGCGCTCTAGAATGAATGTAGTAGGTAGCTCACCAGCATTATAATACCAACGTTCCCTCCGGTAATAACGGTAAGAGTTGAACCATAAACGCAGAAATCTAGCATTTTTATGAGCAACCAGAAGTTGAGTGCCAAGATTCTGATCTGGCGGCCAGCCTAATGCCATTTCAAATCTTCTATAATAATTTAAAGATTTAATGACATAAGTATCTGAATCTAAAAATATTCCTCCGTAAGTCATTAAAATTTGAAGTCTAGCGATATCTGATGCATGAAATACTGAACTTAAAAGCTTGCCAAATACATGTGTTGGTTTATTTTTGTACTTTATTTCAAGAATAGAAATGTTTTTCACCATATCCCAATACTTCCCAAACAGGGAGTAACAATTGCAGTGTATAAAAATCTTTTCAGGGGCACTGTTTCTTACTACCGCTTTGATACTTATAACTTGTATAAAATTCAAATCCTTCGTATCAAAATTAACATAGTGAACAATGTTTGGCACGATAGGATAATCATAACCAGTCACATTATTTGCAAATGTAAAATCTACTATATCTCCAGCTAAATAGTTTTTTATATTTGAAATAATTTTCTTATTAAACTTTATAACAGATACAACGATTAATATAAATAAGAATGTTATGGACGCAATATACTTTATTTTCCGCTTGGAAAAACCACATCTTATAATCATTTTAATACAATAATGTAGTTTTTCTTTAGTTCATAATGAAAACAACGTAGGCGTAGTTATATTTCCGAAGTTTTTTTTATAAATTTTACATCTGTAAAAGAATTTCTAGAAGTTTACAATAATTTTTTATAATATTTATAACAGCAAACATTGTAAAACTACTATTTTCATGAGTATTGTTCTTGAAACACAAACAAAATTGCCGTCAGGTTTTGTTTTGAAAATAATACAGCAACTTTCGGTTACCTATATCTTTTGAATCATAATTCGCTTAAAAAAGGAATTTCGCTTCGTTGTTTTCAATTAAATGACAAAAACAACACCTGAACAATCAAGAGAAAAAATTCATTTGTTGCCAAATATTTTTAACTAAATATCTTATATTTAGATGATTAATTTTATCAACTGTGACGAAAGCCAGCTGGAACTGAAACTTTGCAGAGAAACGCAACTTTGCAAGATAGGATAGGATAGGAAGAATTGTTTTCTTTTCGGCAAATGTCATTCAATTAAATTATGGCTAATTCAGAAACTAGAAATGAAAATGCACTGGAATTACTCCTGGGTATTATTATTTTCTGATAGTTTGCTGTTATAGTTTTATTTTGTTCTGTATGTTTCGGATTCGTTAATCAGAGAACTGTGTTGTGTAGCTCTGTATATTTCAAAAACTTTCTTTATTTTTGTTAAATAAATGAATTTATTTTTACATTTAATAAGTATATATACGTAGTGTCGCTTCCATTCCAGCAATCTATCTTATCTTTGTTTTGAATTTGATAAATCCAACCGATAATGACCCAACCTGACATTGTATCCTTTGCTTAGATTAAATGTAATCATTAATAAAATATTTGATGACTAATCATTTCTCTAAAAGTATATCATTCGAATCTTTTTCTTCTATGTGAAGTATAATAATTCTACTTGAGTTGTTTTTAGCATCTCATGATTATAAGTAAAATTCGATATTTAAATTTCACAATCATAATTTTTACACTTCACAGTTACCTTTATTAATATTTGCTAAGATTTGTTAATCAAGTAAGATGAATACCTATAATAATGCTTGGAGTGCAATTGTTTTAAACAAAATTATGCAGTTAATATTTTTCCATACCTGAAAGAGGCACTGCCAATTAATTTTTTCAAACTGGACTAATACCTTAAATTTTACATTGGTTGAAAATGATGCTCAAAATTGACTATTTCTGTTTTTAGTCAAATACTGGTATTAAGTACTTTATGATTGTTGTTTTCAAGAGGATGGTGGGTACATGTCCCCTTCAAAAATTAGAAATTTTAAAAAGTCTCCCAAAAATATTTCAGGCAAAAACATTTCACGAATCTATTGATTTGAACTTAGCTAATTGAAAGTATGTTAAAAACAATTACAATTTTCTATGCATTTGGCATGTGGAAGAAATGTTTTTGACTTTTTTTCAATTAAGAACTATTGATTTTAATTTTGTTCCCCTCAAAATTTGAAGCCCGGACACCCATGATGTAATCGTGTTTAGAGTGCCAATGTTTGTCAATAATATTTTGTCTCATAAAAATTCTTATTAGGAAAAAATTTAAAGAAACATTTAAAGCATTATTTAAATTGAATGTTTTATTGGCTGGTCTTTTATCTATAAATGCAACTTTAAACACACAAGATCATTTAATCTGTTTTGACTTCAATCCATAATAAGTGTAAGTACTTATTGGTTATATGGAACCATATGTTCGCAACTGCTTTTGCAAGTTGTCCCGAGCATGAACGTTAGTCTATTTAACCAATTAGTGCTTAATTTTAATGAAGTGATTTATTGTTAAAAGTATTGATATTTAACTATATATCACAATGGTTTTCCAATTGAATTGGAAAACCATAATTATTTCCAATTTATATTATTTTTACATTAGCCAATATTATAATTTATCAACAATTTCAATAGTATTGTAGTTAATAATTTAGATTAATTGTAGTCAGAGCTCGTATGTACAGAATTTTGAAATTAGATATCGATATTCATATTCCCACAATTTTAAAACCAAACATTGAAATTCATATTTATGCAAAAATTAAATGTCGCGATTCGTATTTGTGTGATTTAAAAATCACACATTGATATTTCTATTAAAATTTTGATATTTTTCTGTGGAGGAATGCTTCATACATTCACTTTTTTCTTGCTTAAATTTCAGGTATTGTTTTTAATCATTTAAAAAGTGTTTTTGCACATAAAATTTTTGGATTTCTATTTTCAGCTTTTTTGGTTTTTTGCCAAATTCATCCCGTTAGTATGAATCATTGAAAAGTTCTATAAAAATTAAATATTTTTTTAAAAAAATTTTGATTTTCAAATGAATTTTGTCAAAATGATGGCGACGAAAGAATTGAAAACAGTTACAAGAAAGAATCAATGCACAGAGAAAGTTTTTTAATTGAGGTATTGTGTTCGCAGAAAGTTATTCATTTTTCTGCCTATGTGTGTTATTAGTTGCCAGTAACTTATGTGAACCAGAATCTGACACTCTTTCTATGTTCTTATAAGCAGCTAATTGCACCATATTTCTGATTTATAACAGTTGTCTAATTAGTTTTAAGCAAACTCTTTCTATAGGACTAATGGCTCCTTATCTTAACTTGCAACAAAATATAACTGATGTTTCTAAAGCAGATAAAGAGTTTTTTTTTATGAAAACTCTAACAAATAATGATTTCTCTAATTTTCTTTTATTTCACTAAGAAATCTTTCTCAGCTTATTTTATGTTTGGTACTTTTACTTTTTCAGCTAAAGCTACCAATCCCCTCCATGATGAGCCTGATCCAGATATTGTAAATGATTTTTGTACTGCAATAGACAACGAACAGAATGGTCCTCAAACTGCTCTTAGATTATTGGCCCATAAAATTCAGTCACCCATTGAAAAAGAATCTCTCATGGCCTTATCGGTAATTATTTTTCTTTATTTTAATTCATTAAACTCTATATTTTTTGCACACTATTTAATTATTACATTTCTGCTACATTTATCTTCCTGAATTAAAAAAAAAAATGCTAATAAATAAGTTCTTTCTGCATGGCTAGTGCCATCAGCGATATGGCTTTGCAAGAAATTTGACAAACAAGCATTTCCTTTGTTGATATTACAATGTAGCACTTTTACTTCTATTGCTTGAATAAATTGTTATAGGTTGTTTCATCCACTTAAGTTCATAATTTTTTATTCCAGAATTATAATGTATTTCCAAATGTAATCTTCTTATTAAATTGAATTATTGAGTAGTTATTAAGTTTTGATTGTTATAAGATTTGTTTTTTCAAAAAACTGAATTTTTATTGAAATGTTTTAAGAAATCTAATCTATAAATTTTAAGATTCTTATAATTGATATTTGGCTCTCTTTTAGCAAAAGAGTTAAACTTGAGTTACTGTGAATGTGCTTTTTTTTTTTTGCACCAATTCAGTTATTTGCTCGCATTCAGTAAGATCTTCAGAGTGTTATGATAATTTTGATATAAATATTGGAATAATAACTTTAGTTTCCTTTAGCTCATTCCAGAGGCTGTTCTGGCTCATTCTATACTGACTTTTTCGAAACTTTCAGCAATTTCCTTTTTTGTATCAAAAATCAGTTTCCTTCATGTTATTCAATGGAAAATTAGTGAGTTGTGAAACAATAAATTGGAATACAAAATTTTAATTATATGCTTGGAGGATTAGATATCTGCTCTTTGACTTTTTATTTTGATCACATTATTTTGAAACAATCTATATGTGTAATTAATGTTTCTTCCATTATTTCTAAGGTACTGCAGGAAAGTGTACGTAAATGTGGAACCCACTATAGAGCTGAAATCGGGAAATTCAGATTTCTGAATGAAATGATTAAAGTTGTTTCTCCGAAAGTAAGTGCTAAAAACTTTCTAGACATCTTGTGATGATTTTTTTTTTTGTAAATATAGCATTTTTTTTTTTTTTTTTTTTTTCAAATTTCAATAAGCCATTGTTGATGAATTTGACAATAAAATAAATTATGCAACTTCATAATGTCAACATACTGGAAAATTCCCCCTGAATATTTTCAACGAAAAATAAGTTAATTTTAGCTTTTAAATATGGTGCAGCTAACAAACTGTTGGTAAAGAATACCTTTTTATCTAAAAAAAATTTTGTTTGCTTTATTTTGCTCAACAACCCATATTTAAAATTAAAAATGTATTTTTTATATTTTTATCACTATTTTAGTATATTTTTCTTCTCAGTTTGAATGCAAACTCTGATTTCAGCTGAACGATTATTATAAAATAACTGTTAAATAACTGTTATTTGAAATGTTAAATGTTATGATCCACAACATATAAAAAAATCTTATTTTTAAATAAGATGGTCATAAGTGGTCAAACTGTTAGTGTGCCTGAGTGCAGAGCTATTAGTTGTAGGTACCAATCCCACTCAGGGCATGGGTGTTTCTCTCTGTGTGGATGTAGCCCACTCTTCTGGTATCTGTGCCCCTGTGGTGTAGGTAATATTGCTCACCTAGCAACGTTAAATAAGCAGCACTTCTGGGATATTCCAAGGCGAAGAACAAATCCGGCCGGCCAACTGGTGCACTGTGACTGGTTGAAATTATGATCTGTGGATGAATGAATGGGTCCGCCCTACAAACAGGTGTGACATATAGGCATGGCATTAGTTGAATTCTTAGCTATAGATGGCACCACTGGGAAACAATAACAAGCGCACACCTTGCCTTAATGGCCTATAACAACCCAGATATTTATAAATTTTTCTATCCAAATAAATACCTTGAATATTTACCCTAAATTATAAAAACCCAGTTATCTTACTTTTAGTACAGTTTATTAATGCTGAATTAAAATATTCTATATGGCAGGCACAATTTGCCTATTCCNTAAGGTCTCAAAAGTGATTCTGATTCTACCGCTCATCAGTCAAGGCCGTCTCAACAAAACAAAACAATATCGTCTTCCACAGCGCGAGTTGGCATCGGAACGTAAGAGAAAGTCCTTGCGTGTATCGCTATATCGTTATATCGTCTTCTTCACTCGACGGCTTAAATCAGATTTCTGATGCATCGCTTGGAATGAAAGTTGCTGTATCGGTTTGCCGATATAGGCGTTAAATCGATATGTCGCGATATATCGATTTATAGCCCAGTCCTAGTCATAAGTGGTCAAACTGCTAGTGTGCCTGACTGCAGAGCTATTGGTTGCAGGTACGAATCCCACTCAGGGCATGGGTGTTTCTCTCTGTGTGTTGTCTTCTGTTGTGTGGATGTAGCCCACTCTTCTGGTATCTGTGCCCCTGTGGTGTAGGTAATATTGCCCACCTAGCAACATTTAATAAGCAGCACTTCTAAGGTATTCCAAGGCAAAGAACAAATCGTTCAGTTCCTCTTGTAAGAAAATAAAAAACTATTTTTTAAATTAGTAAAAGTCATCTCCATTGTGTTTTCCATAAATACCTAGATATTTATGGGACCGGGACAGCCTGGTTGGCAGGGCGCTGAACAGGAGTTTGAATCCGGCCAGCCATTAAATTTGTTGAGTCACTAAGTCTTCCACGCTATCATAATAAACCATATCTCTGGGCGTACTGAATTGGAAATTGACTGTTCTCTGGTTCAAGTTGAAATTATGATCTGTGGATGAATGAATGGGTCCGCCCTACAAACGAGTGTGACGTATGGGCATGGCATTAGTTGAATTCTTAGCTATAGATGGCACCACTTGGAAACAATAACAAGTGCGCATCTTGCCTTAATGGCCTATAACAACCCAGATATTTATACATTTTTCTATCCAAGTAAATACCTTGAATATTTACCCTAAATTATAAAAACCCAGTTATCTTAGTTTTAATACAGTTTATTAATGCTGAATTAAAATATTCTATATGGCAGGCACAATTTGCCTATTCCTCTTTTTCACCAATAGTTTTAGGTTTATAAATGTTGACTAATTATTATGTGGGAGTGCCTACTTTCTACATTTTTTGAAAAATTTCATCTTGTTGCTAAGTTGGAATTTTAATGTATGATTCTTTGTTTCGTAAGTTTCATTTAAAGTTATTTTCCTCATCGCTATTTGTAAATGATTTAAAATTTTCAATTAAATGCCACTTTGTTCTAGCTCTCTCATAATAAGGCTTTTAAAATCCTGAAAGCATTAGTTTTTAAATATCTACCACTCTTTTAAATATTTTTCAAAAAGCTTAATAATTTGCAGCCCTGATTTTGTTGTGTAAGTAAGTTAAGGAATTTAGTAGTTCTCAAAGATTTTAGTAATGTTGGATTGTGTTTTAGTATTTAGGTAATCGTGCATCATCTAAAGTGAAAAGAAAAATAGTGGAAATAATGTACCTCTGGAGCTTAGAGTTAAAGAATGAATCAAAGATATCAGAAGCGTATCAGATGCTCAAGAAACAAGGTGTTGTCATTGAAGATCCTGTATATTTGTTAGATGTAAGTAATCTATTCTTCATAACACGTTCGCTTGATTCCTAAATCTCTGACATTAATTTAAAAAAATATTTCTATAAATTTAGTTTATTTTATTTTAACGATTTTATAATTTTATTAAATTCTAATTACCTTGTAAGTATAATGACCTCTTTGACATTTTATTTACCCCTTTTTTAAAGTAATAATGTGAACAAATTCTTTTTGTTGCAATTCGCAATTTGATGAGGTTAATTTCGAAAGTGAGAAGAAAAAAATTTACATAAAAGATTAATGTTCAATCTAGTGAAAAAAATTTTTAAACAAAATACTTTGTGTATTGAATTTTTTTTTTTTTTTTTTTTTTGCATAATATAACACCTTGTTTTTATTGATTTTTTTTATAAATTTTAAGAAAAATGTATGCAAAATAATATTAGAAAGAAGTGTGACATTACAATGCTTCTAAATGCTGTTCTATATCTTTGAAGTAATTATTTTACCTGATTGTTTTAGTAATTTTTGTTCCTTACCTCCTCTCCCCCCCCCCAATTTTTCCCTTTAGAAAACTTTATTATTAATTTAGATATTAATTACTAAAAACGTCTTCTGTTCCACTCTAAGTATGCTCATGTCACACTGCTCAAACATTTCCTTTTTTTATAAGTTTGTATTGAGATCTTTTTGTAAACCTGCATCATTTTGCCTAGTTATAACTTTTTTCCAATTAGTATTCAAAATGAAAACGGTTCGATCATCAAGCTCTATTGAATCAAAAAAAAGTTCAATATAACTTTGCAATACATGCATTTTTAAAATTAAATTTGTCTACAGGCACAGTTTTACAAAAAAAAAAAATCTTTGAAACGCATTAAGCTTGTGTTTTTTAGAAACCTAAATAGATTCTTCGGTATATTCTAATAGATATTCCCTTAAGGATGTTGGTATGTTCTCTTCAATAAGTAATATGAAATTTATATATATATAGCACAACAATTTCCTCCAATAATTCTAAGACAAAACTAAGACATTGGCTATATGGCTTGTTAATTACTAGTTTTTTAGAATAAAAAATTTAATTATTTCATAATTGGTGTTATTCAGAAAGGTATCAAACTTTTTTTATTTACGATGATTGGTGTAAATTGTATATTGATTTAAATAAAACCGTTTATAAAAACCTTTATTTATTTATTTAATCCTTATCCCTTTTATCATTTTTTTATATTTATCATCTATACATTTTTAGTCCAAGAGTTTATCTTGCACTGAATTTTGATAGTTAATATTTGTTTTAACATTACATAATTTATTGTTTCATTAATGAAGTTTTTGATATTTAACTTGTGAATTTTTTTCCTTTCCATGAAATCCAAAGAATTACACTCCATCTGTCATTCCTCCACCTCCTCGTTCAGCAAATTCCATTTTTGAGGACGAAGAGAAAGCTCAGGTAATTTTCTTCAAGTCGGTTGTTATAAAACTTAATTAAAACTGTTACAGCAACAGGTTTTTTGTGTTATCATATTTATTTAATATCTTCTGATCCACTGGAAACCATAGTTTTAAAACTTACTTGAACCCATTACAGCAACATACTTTTTGTGTTATTATGTTTATTAAATATCTTCAAATCCGCTGGAAAATTTCTATGAAAAACCTGAGTACACACTTTTTGTTTTATTAAAAATACGGGATGCTCCAAAAAATAACTCGAACTAAGTTATTGCATTATAGAATAGAAATTCTTTTTAATTCATGTTTTTTTTTTTTACCACTTTGAATATTAAGTATTTTATTATATATCTCCCAGTTTATGGATTTTTTTTTAAACTTTTTTGCAATGTCAATCAAAAGATCTACTATTTTAGAGTTGTTCCAGCAAGAAAAATCACAGAGAGAAAACTTGCATTTGCTCTTCACAAATATTTAAACTCTCTAAAGCACTCGATTCAACAGGAATGGGATATCTTAAAGGTCTTGCGGCCCATTGCTGAAAATTTAAATAAGCATTTGCACCTCTGCAAAAAGCAGCCACATTGAAACCAATTAAATTTACTTATTAGTAAAAATCTTCTCTTATTATTTGTTATATTTTGTTTTATTTATTTATTTTTATGAAATTTTTTTAAAAATTTCTTGTCCTGGTTTTTTTTTTTTTTTCCTCACCCTGTAGTAGAAAAAAACTTAACATTTCATGAAACAATAGAAAAGAGCCGTAGAAATTGAAAATTATCTGAGACTTTAAGAATCAAAGCATTTTTATAATTGCCTAATTTTCCGATTCACACGACATTTTGCAGCCACTTTACAACCAATATCGGTCCTTTAGAATTATAAAATTCACTTGATATTTTATATCCGTTATTTAACAAAATAGATTCTATATTAAAATTCTAGAACCAATATTAAAATATCTAGACATCCTTTAAAAACATTTTTTAATCATTAAAGAGTAAAATGCTGTTGTGAGTAACCTGTTTCTTAAATTTCATTATCATTATCCTTCAAAAAATCTTCATATTCTTTATACTGCATTTAATGTAATTTAAAAATCGAAAAAAAAAATTTTAAAATTTATTTGGACTTTAGCACCTGCAGAAATTTTCTTAGAAAAAAAAATTAATGCCAAAATTTTGCTTTGTCCATTAGAATACTTATTAACATGCTGGTCTGAACTGTTCACAGATTGTATTTAATTATTCTCAAAGTTTGTATATCTAACAATTGAATTTGTTTTCGATATTTATCAAATAATCTGCCCTTTTATTCTTTGCTGTGACGATGTTGTTTTTCATTGTAAATATGCTTATTATTATATCACTGTCCATGAATAATCTGTTAAAGAATTTAATGTTTTAGCATAATTATATAAAAACAAATGATGTTTCATATTGAAATATTTATTTTTAAATCTACCAATATTAACCTATTATCTTTTTTAACTACCAACTTTCATGTTTTTGTGAAAGATATGTGTTATTTATATGTTGTGGTTATTGAAACCCAAATACTAAACCATACATTTTGCTACTGCTGTAAAATTACTTTTGCAAAATGCTTATAGCTTTATGTTTAAAAACATCACAGATGATCTGGAAAAAAAATATTTGTTTAAAATTCTTAGTTAATTTTGTTTTTATTTGCATTTTTTATTTTTATGCCATTTAAAATGTCTAAGAAATTTATTTCTAAATGTGTAATTTTTTTGTGACCTGTAATTTAACTTTCTGTTTTGAAAAGATATTAATATTTGTATGTTTTATTTATTTATTTACATTTATTTCAGCAATTACAAAGATTGCTACGAAGTAAAAATGCTGAAGATCTTCAAGCTGCTAATAGACTTATTAAGAGCATGGTGAAAGAGGTAGGTAATATGTAATTTTGTAGATCCTAAAGTTTTGAATCAGCTCTATATTTTGAAAACAATTGTTTATACATTTGACCATCATTATAGATATCTGAGTAATCTGAAACTATCTTATGCTCCTAAACTTAATGAACTCCAGTTTCAAAAAAAGGATGTTTTGAATTAATTAAATTTATTTAAAAAAATTATGGTTTATCATTATTTTTTTCATATTATTTTTTTTTTTATAACTTAAAAATTATTTAAAAAATACCATAATATTTTAGTAGTTTGAGCTGAAAATATTGCTCATCACAAATATGAATATTATAATTCCTAAAATTTAATAACATGCCTTAGATATCATTTAAATATTATTTGCAAATTTTATGTGGAGTTATGGATCCTTTTCTTTTTCCTTGTCAGCAAAAATATGCAAATATTATTTATGTTTTTTAGAAAAAAGTTTCTGATGAATATTTTTTTATTAGCTAGATAAATTTAAATAAATATAATAATTTTTAGTTGTTTTCAGAAAAAATAGCTTCAATTTAAAATTAATTAATATTCTAGAATTCAGTATCTTTGATTTAACTAAAATATGTGTGACAGATTTTACTCAAAATCTGGTTTAACATTCATGTAATAAGTTTCTAATAAAAGAATATTAAAGTCAATAGTTGTAAAATATAAGGAAAAATTTTTAGCTAGATTTTCTTGTTGGTCTGAATTGCTATATTTTACTACTATTTTACTTTATCAGGATTTTTATATACTACCTTAGTAGAGGGATATACTAAATATTCCCCTGGGATGTTTGTTTCTTCAGATAAATAAAAATATGCCAAAAATATGGAAGTGCTAAAATATGAAGTACAAAAAAAGAAAATATAACTATGATTCTTTGGTGTTGTGAGACCCATGTTTAAATCATCATTTTTACTAATTAATTTACTCTATGTTATAATTGTATTAAATTTAAAAACAGTAGACTTTAAAAATACAAAACATAAATTTCGAATAATTTAAAATTAAATTAAGGTTTTCTGACTAACCACATTGGTTAAAATTTTAATACTAATTCAAAATTATCCAGATTTTTTTTTTGTAAATTTAATCTTACGTAGATAAAATTAAAAAATTAAATTGTTTTAGATGCTTAAAGAAACTAGTTAAGATTTTAATAAAATGATGCTTGAAGTACTGAAATGATATTCTGTTTTTAAGTTACTCATTTACTTAATCCATTGCTGTGCCATGTTATACATGGGAAAGAAGTTTCAAAACCTGCTAAAAATGATATTCTGTATGTCATCATTAGTAGTCACAAAAAATTTTATTAATTCAATTTAATTGCAATATATAATTTGCATTTACTAAACTTCAAAGTAAGTTTTATTAAAAAATAATAAATAAATGTCTTACCAAATCAATAAGGAAGAAACAACTGCAAAGTACAGATCTTAATTTAGTAAATTAATAATGTGCACATTTTATCTGAAGAACATAAAAGTAATAAAAATTTAGGTAGCCACTTTTGATGGCAATCAATATTGATGTCTGTTCCATGGTCTGTGTAAACTGCTCTGAATGAGCAACAATTTTTGTATGTTTTAATATTCAATACGCTACTGTAGTTTTCTTAAAATGTATGATATAGTCCCGAAATTTGTGTATTATTATTGAATGCATATCATTAATATCTTGATTTCTGATGTTTACTTGGTAGAAAGTTTTTTAAATCAGTTAATGGAATGTTATCACTGGGTTGTGTGTCTTATATTATCTAATTTCATTGGCAGGCTGATCATCGAATGGAAGTTATGGCGAAAAGATCAACTGAATTGGAGACTGTACACAACAATGCTTCAGTTTTATCAGATATGTTAGATCATTACAGACCAGGTGAAACGTCTGATGAAGAAAAAGATTTAATGAAAGTATGTATCATTTTCTATTCAACATACAAGTTACAGTTTTATATGTTTCTAATGGATTGTGCCTTTTATTCTTTGTGTTAAATAACCAATAACTTTGTAAAAACTAAACGGCGTAAATGTTACAGAAAAACTTAACAACAATAAACAGGGCTCTGTCCAAGGTAAATTTACTACCGTTTTGCAGTACCTTTACAAATTCAACTTTAGGAAAAACGGTAATTTCACAAATAAAAAAGCAAGCTCTCATGCCAACACTGTTCTCGTTGCAATCTATGGAAAAGAGGAGCTTTTCTGCTAGCTGCCTTTTATGAAAAGGTAGCACATGTTCGGTCAAATAGTGCAATGTGGTAAGCCTAACCCGTTGCTTCCGCCATATCAATGCGAGCTTCTTTTTTTTCTTTTTTTTTTTTTTGCTAAACTTTTTCAAATGAAACAAAACTCTCCCTCTATAAACTTTACAGGAAGTCGAAATTTGAGCATTATCTTAAAAACTATTGTACATTTATTCTAAGAGACCTTTATTTTTTTCAAGGACCCCTTTTTTTTTCTCTGTGAAACTTTTTTCTGTATGACCCAGTTGAAAATTTTCTCATAATTAAAATAACTTTTAGTGCTAGTACTGTTAAATGCATGTTTTTATAAAATTCAAGTTCATTGTCTACTATGTACAATGATTTTTATGGATTTATGCATTTTGTAATTTAGATACAATTTTTAGCCTAAAATTTTACAATTAGCAAAATTGTTTTTGAATATATGGGGGGAAATATATAGAAATTTATCTGTCATAAATAATTTTTATTTGTAGTGACATTTTTTGAAAATATTTTCTTCCTTAACCATATTTTTGTGTTAATTTTTTAATAAAATTTTTAATTTTCACAAATTATGTTGAAATTTTCACAAAATAGGTAGCTCTTAAAAAAACCTAGACAGACCCCTGATAAAAATTGTTAA
The DNA here is from genome assembly GCF_043381705.1 of Parasteatoda tepidariorum. Classification (NCBI taxonomy): domain Eukaryota; kingdom Metazoa; phylum Arthropoda; class Arachnida; order Araneae; family Theridiidae; genus Parasteatoda; species Parasteatoda tepidariorum. The sequence continues at coordinate 18,560,656 of NC_092207.1, forward strand.
TGATAATATAGTAGAACAGTGCACTTACTAATTTAATTAATTGAAATTTATTATTATATGTACTATTATTGGATCTGTAACTCATTTCATCTTTTTTTCTAAAAACATAATATTATTTAGATTTCTCACAAAATCCATTATCTGTTTAATTTCTACATTAAAATCATTCTTTAATAAACAGGAATTATTTGAGAGCTGTGAAAGATTGCGACCTAAGCTCTTTCGACTGGCAGGAGAGTTAGACGAGAAGGATGAAGGTCTCGGTAAGTCCTCTGTGCATTTAAGAACTAGGCATAATCTTAGGTTATGTCTCTAACCTTCAGAACCTTGAATAGTTAATTATTTTTATTAAGCATGTTTTCATTCTTTGTTTCAAATATGAAAAAATTGTGTTACGTATATTTTTATGTAGGAATTTTAATAAATTGATATACCAGGAGCATTGAAATGACCATAAAGTATTTTACTTGCTCTACAGTAAACTGTTAATTTTTATTAGTTGCTCTATGTTTTATTTGAAACCAAGTTCTGAAACAAAATTTTGTCTCTTCAAACTACTACCCTAATTACAATTTTTGAATGCTGATAGTACACTTGAATCTAGATATTTTAAGATGAGGTTGCCATATCACTAGTGGAGAGTCTCATATCTGGAATCGTTTGGGACTTCGATAAGTGTGGGAAATTGATTAAGTAAGTGTGGAAATAAAATTTCTGGGGTTTTCCAGTGGGTCTAAAAGCAATATTTTCTTTATTGTATTGTCATCACTCATTCGAATCGCGTGGGCCATCCCAATTAATTCTATTTATTTTTATGTATCAGGTTGTTTAAAAATCTTGTACAGTTCAATGTTAACCGCTTCCCTTATCAATTTTTTTTTAGAAAAAAAAATGCAAAAAATCAACTATTTTTTTTATTTCATTAATAAATATCAGGAACTAAAAAAAAACAACATAATACTGAAGTTTGAAGTTGAAATTTAGTTTTTTTATGCGTATAAAACATTTAATCTACCATCAGCTTACTATCCCGAGTTATCTCGATCAAATGAAAAAAGTTAAATATTTGTCTTTGTATGATAGTTTTTAAAGAAAGGGACGACACATAGTGATATTTTCCAAATGCCAGTGAAGTGATACGTCATTTTTTTTATTATTTTTTTCTATGTTTATTCAGTAACCATCGTATATACCAGGGGTGGCCAAGCTCCTTGATAGTCGGGCCATTTTTCAAAAATTTGAAGTTTTTCGCGAGCCGCAATTAAATACGTATTTAAAAAATATGAAAAAAGGGATTAAAAAAATTTTTTTGCTTAAATTATATTTTTTGAGAACATATAAGTAAAAGTACAAAATATGTGTATTGAATTTAAATATTAAAAACACATTTATTTTACTTCTCTTGATAATTCTTTACAATTTGGTGAATAATAGGTGTCAGCACTTCTCAGTAATTCTTTGAGATGCTGGTTAGTTAATACTGATCGGTTTTTGGATTTCACGAATTTTAAAGTGAAATAAAGTGATTCACATAAGTGCATTGTTCCATATATTGAAATAATTCTACAATCAGCCATTTTTAATTCAGGATACTTCGATTCTGGTATAAATTTCCAAAATTCAGTAATCAATGTCGACTTATATTTCAATTGTAGAGCTTGATCTTCTTGCATCTCTATTAATTCTAATTCTCCAGATGCTTTTTGTATCATAATTATATTGGAAATGGAAAATTCACCTTGAATTGAACAACGTTGCACTTAGTCTTTCATATTTGTTCTCAGTAATTTAAAAGACATACGAAACAATAATAATTTTTTTAAATATAATAAAACAAAAATGAAAAGGGAGCTTGGGTACATTGATTGAGAGCCACAAATAATCCTTCAAAGAGCCGAATGTGGCTTGTGAGCCGCAGGTTGGCCACCCCTGGTATATACAATCACACAAAACATGTGTGCAGTCCCACAATCCTACAGCAAAACTTGGTAAACTTCCAATCACAGCAGATAATTATTATTATTCTGGCCCAGTGAAAACGTGATAAAACAAAACGTACTGAAAAATTCTTCTACGCCCGAATTTTCACGGGATAATAAATATTTGCAATACAGTGGTACCTCGAGATACGAGTGCCCTAACATACGAGTTATTTGAGATACGAGCTGTCGAGCGAGCGAAGTTTTGTTTTGAGATACGAGTGACATTTGAGATACGAGGAACGGCCAGGCAAGTCCTTCTCATCCTCGACAATGCTCCTGCTCACCCACCGAACCTCGAACATGACATCCTCGAAGAGTTCAAGTTTATAAAGGTTCTCTATCTACCACCACTCCTATCCTGCAGCCCATGGATCAGCAGGTGATTTCTAATTTTAAAAAGCTGTACACTAAGCACCTGTTCCGGCGCTGCTTTGAGGTGACAGAAAACAGAAACCTCACCCTTCGAGAGTACTGGGAGGACAACTTTAACATCGTGATATGCCTCAGAATTATTGATCAGGCCTGGCTGAGCGTTGCAACGAGGACCTTGACCTCTGCATGGAAGNATCCAATTTATTCGATAATTAGGTTGCTTATGAATTCTTATATTTATTACCTTTTAAGTTTGATGTGTAATCATTTCTTGTAAAATACAAATGTTAGTATTTTGTTAAGTTAAATGAAATTCTTTATAAGTGCCAGTTAATTAACTGAAAAATTTAAAATGTTTTTAAGCATTAATTATTCTTATTAAATAATAGCTTATTTTACATAAATCTTTAATCTTTTTCAAAGGTGATATATTGAAAGCTAATGATGAGCTAACAGTTGTGATAAATAATTATAAAAAATTAATGTGCCTATCCACAGAAAATGGAAAGCCTGATAAAAGTAAGTTTTTAATGTTTTATATTTCTTTATAACTAAAGTTCTGATTGTTTTGATAATTTATGACACTAAATTGAATGAAAACCTTGCTTTTATGACTTAAAAAAACTTCAATATTTCAAGTAGTGTAAAAATCAACAAAAATTCCAATTGGTTAATTTAATTGTTTTACTAATTTAAAACAGCCATTAAATTTATAGTTGACTTTTACACTTAGGGTAACAAAAAACTCTTATAATGTTTGATCTAATTAATAAGCTTTTTACCTCTTATGTTAATTGCTTCATTCTCTACCAAATTACTACTTCAGTTGTTCTGGTTTGACTTTACTTCCTAAATTTTGTAATTCGACACAAAATATAACTAATTAGGTATATAAATAAAGCACTTTATAGAGTGGTTTAGCTTAAATTATTATTTAAATCTGTATTTTTATTTTATTAATTTACTTATTTATATTTAGTTATTGCTCTGCAACAGTAAATGCCAATTTCTGTCAATATTTTATTCCATTGTATTAGGCGCTCTAAAAGTGGATCAAAGCTCTGAAAAGTCAATGAAGGAAAAAAAAAACAAAAAATATGCCATCACCAACTCTCAAAATTAGTTACAAATTGTAAACAGATTACGTTGCGAAATTCAGGAAATCGGGAATTATCAGGAATGTTGCTTTTGGTAATATCCGGGAATTTCTCAAAAATCGTTCAATTCATGATGATTCCTCTGTAAATCCACCTCTTATGCAGTTGTTTTCCTCTTGTTTTTTCTAAATATGCTGTTCTTTGTATAATAATACGAAAATTGGGCATTTCAAACTTTAGTCACTTTTTGACTTGATCAGCTCTTAACGACTATCTTAAATCAATGTCATTTATGGAGCGTTTTGTTAGCTCATACTTGTTTCTTTTTCGGTTATTTCAGCGTGATTTTTTTCAATTCCGATATTTTAAATACGAAGTCAGAGAATTTCATATTTTAGTTCATTTCTTACATGCTCAATTTACGATGATTCCATCTCAAATCCACATTAAAATCCGATCTCTTTTTAGGCAATTATTGCTGTTACTTATTGTTTTAGCCATTTTAAAATTCCAATATTTTAAAAACATTATTATTATCAAAAGCATCATTTTCAAAATACTCATTTAAAGCAGGTTTAAAGAATGTGCTAATTTAACTGCAGTATTATTTTTAAGTTCAACTATTTCTTTGAAAATAGGATTTTTTTTAATGATAAAATTAAAAACTTTGTATATTTTGGGTTTTAAAAATGATGCAGATTTTTATAACATGCAATGCGCCTTTTTGTGATGGATGTTCTATTTTTGGGAGATATAATGCCCTTTTCAGTTTCTAGTTCCCTGGCTTTTTAAAGGTCTAGAATGAAACCTGCTTTATTTTAAAGTACATAATTTTATAATATTTATCTTCCCATTAATGATATTTTGCTTTACTCTTAGATTAAATGATCAATATTAAATATCATCTGCGCAAGAGGGAAGATCTAGATTTACAGGGAAAAGTCGGGGAATTTGAAAATGTCCTCTCATTGGACACCCTGTGAATTGGAAAAACTATAGAGCAATATTTTTGTGCAATATATTCTGAGAATGTTTGCTAGTTGTATGTTAATATTATTCTCAGATTATACTGTGTTATAGTTATTGGTCGTTAATTTAGAAACGCTGTTTTTCGTAGTCAGCTGGGCTATACGTTGTCTAATTTCTTTACTGATTTTGAAACTTGGTACAATAAATACCCCGATTTTCCTATAAGAACACATTAAACATTACGCTTCTATCTCCTTCTGTTTTTCTTTTGTTTTTAATTGATTTATCAAATCATCAGTTATTTGAAACTCTATATATGTGCTATCATTTTGCTGTGTAAGTTACCTTAGTAAAGTATTATAGTTGAAAATATCACTTTATTTATCATATCTTTTTGCTTTTGTTAAATTTTTTTTTTAAGTTGGGCTTTATTTATTTTCTTTGATATAGAAGAAGCTTCCTTGTTGGACCTTGGTACGCAGTCTCAGTGTTCATCTGCCGTACCCCCTGCTAATTCGTTATTAGACGATCAACTTTTAGCTTTAGGTAAGTATTATTTGTCATTGGTATTTTTCAGGGTGCATAGTGTTTTTAAAAGGTGCTTATATTTGATTTTCATTTTTTAGAAGCCCGTAAAGGTGCTTTCCTTCACTGTGATTTTCCTTCACTGTGTTGTTTTTCACCACGAATTGTACATAAAGACACTGTTCACATTGTTCTATTCAACCTTTTCACAATTAATTCAACCCCAATCTATTTCGGCGTACCTTCAGTCTCTAGCGTATGACAACTCCATTTTACATGATTCAAAATTCCGTGATTTTTTACAATTGTCAAAAACAATGCCAAAAGGGTTTTTTTCTGACTTGATGATAAAAACCGTCAATTGTCAAAAACTTGCCAACCCTGCCTAATTGTGATATAAGTGATTAAAATGTGCTTTTTTTGTTGAAAAATTTGACTATGCACCCTGTTTTTAAATTTTAAATGAATTAGTATAATCCTTTCTTTTTGAAGAGTTTTTGGAGCTATTCATACATTAAAAGCACAGTAGAACTTTGATAAACCACTTTCATCCGAATATCTCAGTTAAATAAAATCTATTCCAAAATTGTTGTTTTTTTTTGGTTTTTTTTTTTTGCACCCAATCATAGTTCCTTTTTTTCCAATTTTAATTCTTTGAATTCCATAACTACATAAAACTGATCATTTTATGTAATTAACAAATAAACATTTTCTTAGTGAAGTTGCAGCTTTGGTTTTGCAAAAGAGATATAAAAGGTTTTTTTTTTATCCATGTTTTCATTGTTTTTTTTTGCGTGATAAAATGATATTTTTGAACCAATAGAAAACTCATTTTAAGTTCATTTACTTTCTACTGATGTCATTTTTTCCCAATCGAACAGAAATAGTTCAACAGAATAGAACAAAAATAATTTTGTTCTAATGATGACAGGTTGGCATCATTCTGTTCCATTTCAAATTTATTTATTCTGAGGAAAATGAAAATGGCAGATCAATTGCAGATAAAATTATTTAACTAACAAGTGTAAAACAGAAACGTTAACATGAGTAAAAGCCATATAATACAGAGTATGAAAGTGCAGTGCCTTCCACTTAACAGTGTTCCATATATTGAAATAGTTTTCTGTGAGATTATTATTTGATTTCTATCTGATGAAATAGTTATTAGTATGGATAGTTGATTATCTGATTCTAACTTTTTATTTGAACAAAATAGTTTAATCATTCTGCATTTTTCTTAAACTGTTACAGTGCTTTTTTTAAAAATCAAGAGCATTGTTTAAATCTTTATTGCCTGTGTCAGTTTTATTATGAACTATTTGAATGCTCGCTGTGTCCAAGAATCTAAGTTTATCGAATTAAAAAAATTTCTTGCAAGGTGCACTTTTTTTTCTATAACAGTTGTAAACAACATGATTTGACATTATTTGCTATGACATTGGCCAAAACAGTTATGTGTAGACTTCATAAAGATTGGGAAAGCTATTTCTAGTTAGCATTTCCATACAGACATACAGGAGAGTTGAATATTCTTAGTTACATCGATTATATCACAATTTCATCACAGAAATAAATAAGTAATGATTGTTATTATATTTTCTAAGGCATCTTTTTTTTAAAAAAATTTTATTTTGTGCATGTTTTTGCTTAGATTTTGAAAATATGTATGATATGAAAATCGTTAAATGTTCAAACCATTTTTACTTTTGAATGAATTGAGTTATAAAAGGTTGAAATATGTCCCAAAAAATTATGTAACCGGCATATGTTTTAATATTTAATTATGTTTTAGGTTTGATGGACGATGATAAAGTAGATGTTCTAACTTCCAACAATTCTTTATCTGGTTCCTCAAATACAAGCTCATCTGTAGCATACAAATCATCGTTGGCGGATTTAGATACGATATTTTCCAGTAGCCTCGAAGCAGGGGAACCAAATGTCTCTCTTCAGCCTGTGATTAGAAATACAAATAATTCCATCACCTCATCAGTCTCACCTATAAGTAAGGTGCTATTACATAGCTTGACAAAGTACCATACAAATTGGTTACCACTTGTAGTTAGGAAAATGTCTCTTAATTTTGACTTTTAACGTCATGATTTGCAACAAATGTATAGTCAAACCCTGCTATAGTGAACCTTCAAGGGACTGAAATTACGGTTCACTATATCCGTTCTGCAAACAATTTTAACTAATGGTTCCAAACTCCTTCCTTTTATTGCACATTATTTAAATAAATGACTAATAAAATAAAATACAAAAAATGATGGAAAAGTAATGCATACTAACAAAAATTTGTTAACTTTTATTTATTATTATTCTTGGTCTTTGGTACAAGAAATATTAGTCATCTTTAGCTAATGACCAATCCTCAACATCAGATATGGAAACACATCCCAACACCCCAATAATTTTTTTCTGAATTTTTGTCATTCCGCTTTATAAACCTGTCTAACCAGCCATTCGAGCACATAAAAGTAGTTTCACCAATTCATTGACTTTGACTTGAAGCATTTGTACTGGAATTGATACTGAAAAATTGCGCCTTCTTTGAATGCTGAACCAATTCAATAATGAAGCAAACAAGATAAAATGCTTATTGCTACCGTCGATGTTATAGATGATTTTAAAAATCGTTATCTGTATTTATTTTGAAGTAGAAATTTCAAAATTATTACAAAAAAATGAAAAAAATAAATCAGTCAAAGACAGAAAAAGCTCATAATATTCAACTTCCTCTCTTTTTTGGTTTATTATATCCACAAAAAGTAGCATTATACATGTTTAGCAAGGCACAGGAGCGAACATCTCTTTCACTATATCTGGGAGCTCATGATGAACCGTGTTCACTGTAGTGTGGTTTGACTGTATATTCTTCTTATATTCTTATTTTCTTATTTTTTCATGCAGTTGTGAAGAGTCACAGCAAATTAGGTTTTTTATGAAATTATTGTTTATTGGCAGTCATGCTTGTTTCACTTTGTCTTTTTTAAGAAATAGTTATTTGTCTGAAGACATCATGCAAAAGGTGATATAAAATTTCAAATGCAACTATTCAAAAAGTATTTTAAAATCTTTCTTAAGGCTAAAGCAAAAGTAGATATCCCTAATATAAACTGTAAGAAATTTAGCAAAAGTAATGTTTAAACTTACCTGATACACTATATACATAGTAAAATATATTTATAAATAATATTTACATAAAGAAATTTAAAAATGGGGAGAAAAAGTTCTTCACAATTTCCTTTTCCTAGTTCTTTTTATGCAAGTAGAAGATTGTTATAAATTTAATCAAATATTAAGCTTTTTTTATGGGTGGGTCTTTTTCCTTTCATTTTTATCATTTTTATTTCAAAAATGCATATGAATCCAATTTTATGCTTCATGTATTAATCTAGTTTAGCAGTATAAAGACATGCTTTTAATAATTTTTTATTGCTAACTAATGAAAATAGCTTTGTTATTACAATTTTAAATTTTGTAAAAACTATTTTTAAAATAATGCATGGTTAAGTAAAACTAAAAAGTGTAAAAAGCACAAATAATGACATAAGAATGGACTTTTTTGATAAACAACGTTCTTGTTTATCGAACCCATACTATACTACCTCAGCAATTCCTTTTTTTTTCAGTTATGGAACCCTAAAGAGTCTGCCTTCTTTTGGTGGAACCCTCATGCTCATCAGCAAAACTTAACAAATTAATTAAAGAAATATAATTAATTATTTTGAAAATTTTAATGTGAAGATTGCAATTTTTTAATGTTTTATTAATAGTAATCTTTAAATTAATTTTTTTGTCACCTTAAGTTTTTGAAGTTATGTTTTCAGTTAAGTTTTTTAAACGAAAAATATTTTTTACAAATGTTGGAGAATAGTTGCCAAGGAAGCATGTTTTGTAATTATTAAATTTAGTTGTTTTATTTTGAACTGGTGCAGTTTTTTATGTATTCATGTTCTTTTCATAATTTATTCAATCTATTCTATTTTTTTTATTTCTGTTTTTATCTCTGGCATTTTACTTTCATTTCGTAAGAATAACCAAAATATCATATAGATAAATATTTTGTGATTGCCTATGAATGTAATAGGGGTTTCAAATCTTATTACTGGTTTTAAAAAGTCCTAATCCTTGGAACTCGTGCGACCCTTCAATAGAACCCTAGGGTTCTGCGGAACACTGTTTAGGAACTGCTGTTATAATGAGTTTATTCTTGGGTCATTATTTTTACTTTATTCATGTTTTTAGCTTTATTTAGATGTAGCACAAAAAATACACTAATCATTATTGTTTATGGTAGATATGTTTTTTTTTTCTAAATTTATAATTTGAGTTAAATTATTATTTCAGCTGTGCCATCCTCACAAGATTCAATACCAGGATCTAAAGGTTTAGAAGAATTAGAGGAGATCTCAAAATCTCTTCTCAAGAAGAGCATGCCTTCTTCTGTGAAATATGATTTCCCTAGGTTGGTTTGATTTAATTTCTCATTCATTTTTTGTAAATGTGCGATGCAGCGACTTTTTAACATTGTTTATCTAGGCTTATTTTATGGAATGCGTGTAATTAAATAATGAATTTGTTAGTTTGTCTGTGCATCAATTTGTAAGAAAATAGTAATAGAGTTCTGAAATTTGATATGTTATAAATTCATGTATATCAAAGTTTTTCTTTTTAAAAATTTTATGAGATTAACATAAAATGTAATATTTCAGTAATTTTCCCAATTTCTTGAAAGTTTTCTGAAAAAAACCATATAGTGCTATTAACACTAGGTTTACGGATATTTCTTATATACCTATCTGTACGAACAAGCGTCAGTTTGACGCATGATAGAATACATATAATTGTGATTCTTAATTTAATAAATTCAATTTAGTAAATTTTTATCCACCACTATTTCTAAATAATTTGTAGGCTTATATGATTCACCACTTTTTATTTGCAAAATTTACTTCGTAATTATTTACCATTTTTTAAATTATTTTGGTGTGTCCGGAGCAGTTGGCATCTCTGCACTTAGAAACCAATGTAATTATATACTATAACAAAAAAAATGAAAATATGAGATATATATTTATGAAATATTCTAGTATTTAATTTTTCAATACTCGAACTAAGCAACTGAAACCTTCAAAATCTGACACTCTGATATTAATTGACATTCTATGTTTGTTCTTTCTATTATTACTTGTCGGCAATAGTTGTTTATCGCTTGTTTCATTTGAGATAACGGATCGAAGTATTATTGGTACATTCCTATTTATTATTAATGTAATAGTTGCATGTTTACTCAAAATTTTGTCTAAATCACGATCGCGTCAAATTGACACGTATCCGTAGAGATAGGTATACCACAAAAGATACACACAAGAAGGTATACCACAAAAGAGAATTTCAATATTTCAACGCTTCTGAAGAAAATAGACTTCAATATATATTTACCTCGATCAATGGTTAAAAGTCATTGCAAGAGATAAAATAAAAATTCAAACGGGTTTTATAATTTTCCTTACAAAACTCAAAATGACGCATCCCATAAACCTAGTGTTAAAAGCTCTCATTTTTCTCAAAATTCTACGAAGAAATTTAATTTATGAATTTTACTTTAAAAAAATTTCTGAATAGTAGAATAATAAATTTAAGTAGTGGGATCTTATTTGTTATATATAATAAAATTAAGATCTGTCTGCAATAAGTTTGAAATACACTAATTTTAATTGCAGCCTTTAATTCTTGCTTAACAATTAGTATTAAATAATCGAAGGAAATTTCATCTTAAAAAATATATGCTTTTTAGTTACCTTTTTTTTAATTTGTTTTTTAGCAGTACTCCACAAAAAGTTCCATTGAGCCAGCTAATGCAACAGCAGAAAGCTCAGCCTAAAAATGACATTCCAATTTCCACTTTAGACAAAAGTAACTTCTTATCGAGTTCACCTTTAACAGCTGACAAAGTATCCCCATCTTGCAGTCCATCTCATATTCTCTCTCTGAAAGATATCTTTGTTCCCCTGGAAACTATTCAGCCAGGTTTTTAAAAAATTATTTTCATTTATTATTAAATAATAGTTTTTTTTATTGATTCTATTCACATGATAGGTTGTACTCTGCTTTATTTCCAGCTAAAAGTTTGAGTTGTATAATTTTGAAAACTTTCAGTATATTATATGGATAAAAAGAGATCTGAAAGGTTTTTTTAATATGGTGCAGCANGAGATCTGAAATTTGATATGTTATAAATTCATATAAATCAAAGTTTTTCTTTTAAAAAATTTTATGGGGTTAACATAAAATGCAAATCTTCTTAAACTTTAAAAACTATAACACCTAGATAAAAATGTAATATTTCAGTAATTTTCCCAATTTCTTGAAAGTTTTCTGAAAAAAAAAAACAATAGTGCTAACTCTCATTTCTCTCAAAATCCTACGAAGAAATTTAGTTTATGAATTATACTAAGAAAAAATTTCTGAATAGTAGAATAATAAATTTAAGTAGTGGGAGCTTATTTGTTATGTATAATAAAATTAAGATCTGTCTGCATAAAGTTTAAAATACACTAATTTTAATTGCAGCTTTTAATTCTTGCTTAACAATTAGTATTAAATAATCGAAGGAAATTTTGTATTAAAAAATCTATGCTTTTTAATTATCTTTTTTTTAATTTGTTTTTTAGCAGTACTCCCCAAAAAGTTCCATTGAGCCAGCTAATGCAACAGCAGAAAGCTCAGCCTAAAAATGACATTCCAATTTCCACTTTAGACAAAAGTAACTTCTTATCGAGTTCACCTTTAACAGCTGACAAAGTATCCCCATCTTGCAGTCCATCTCATATTCTCTCTCTGAAAGATATCTTTGTTCCCCTGGAAACTATTCAGCCAGGTTTTTAAAAAATTATTTTCATTTATTATTAAATAATAGTTTTTTTTATTGATTCTATTCACATGATAGGTTGTACTCTGCTTTATTTCCAGCTAAAAGTTTGAGTTGTATAATTTTGAAAACTTTCAGTATATTATATGGATAAAAAGAGATCTGAAAGGTTTTTTTAATATGGTGCAGCATTAAGTAAAAAAATTCAACATTATGTAAGCGTTATGTAAAAAATTTCTCTTAATGATTAGCAATTCTCTTTATTATCTTAATGATAAGTAAAAAATTTTGAAATACTATTTTAAATACTAATTAAAGTAAAAACATTATTTTATAACAGTCATACTTTAAAAATTTGTCTTTAAAGGGATAAGAGACAAAATTTGAAATATCTAATTATAACATTCTTACAACCCGAAAAGATAAATAAAAAATAGAATAACCTTGAACTACCAATAGAATCAACTCTAGATGTAAGGCATAAGCTTTATCTAAGAATATTGCAACTTTTTTTTTCTTCAATATTGTTTACTAGTTTAATAATTCATATATTTTTTTAATGAAAATATTTTTTAGTCTTTATCAAATAAACCTGTCTATAAAAAAAAAAAAAAAAAAAAAAAAAAAAAAAAAACAATCTTTTGCATTAAATTGTACTTTAAAAAAGCATTGAAGTTAATCAAAGCCCAAAATCTGAAAATGTTATATCCTTATTAACTCAGCCACAAAAAAGTATCTAACTTAAAAACTGTAAAAATAAATACATTTCTAGAAGAAACTAACCTCACAACCTTAAGATAAACAGATTCTTCTACTTAGGAAATTATTGTGTTACTAATACTATTTTAATAAATAATTTTGTTATTTTCAGTTACATTTAAACAAGCCTTTCTTTTGATTTAATTCTTTTATCTTGTTTTAAAATTAATTCCATCTCTAGAATTTTTGATAAATTTAGTGATGAATTTATTAAATACATTTTTTTAAGAAATCAAGAAGTTTGAGGTTTGAAAAATTATAAATTTTAACAGTTTTAATACTTACACAATTTAAATTAGCTTATATTTTATAGTAATTTTATTCAATTTTATTTAGGGAACTAGGGTTTGTCTGGAGAGTTGCTTCCCTAGATATACAAAATTACTTATAATTTTTTCCCTTAAATTTAAAAATTTTGTTCCTAATCTAACGGATTAATGATTGTTCTTATGCTTATCCATATGTATATTAAGAGCTGTAAAGCTGAATTGGAATAAGGAAGAAAGGAAATTATAACTGTCATTTTATATTTAAACTGAAGTCCGATGTACTTTAAAACCTTCATTCTAATTATGCAATGTATAGTAATTACTTTATTTAATTTTTCGAAAACCTTGTTTATAATGGAAAAATATTTGGTTGAAGGAAAATTTTTTAAATCTTTTTTTAAACTAAACTGTAAGCTTCAATTTCTTATATTCTGATAGTGTGTATTTATATCATTATTTTATTGTACATAGCGTGGCTATTAATTTCCAGGACTGATTTAAATACAGAGCTCCAAGAATTTGATACATAAATTTCTGGTAGCCTGTAAAAATAATAGCACATTCCCATTTTTTAGTTTTATTTCTTAACACACTGATTTTATTGTAAATCCATTTGGTTTTTCAGAAATTATTTTTAGAGATACTATTGTAAAAATTATTGTTGAGACATAGTTTTTTGAAATCATGCTGCATTTAATCTAATATTATTTATGTAGGTAAATTTTGTATCATGCATTTAAATTATAAAATTTTAAAGCACTCATTGGCTTTGTTTAAATTTTGCTGTGAATTCACTGTTTTATCTATACTCCTGAGTCTCGAGTCGTTAATATGATTTATCACTTTACGATTTTAGTTCACATTAATTCACTTTTGCATTTATTTAATGTCCTTGTGGTTTTCGATCCCAATTCTACAGTTATTTGTATAAATTTTTGCATGATTTTTTAAATTCTTATTTTTTTAATACAATATTACAAAATTATGAAATATGAAATTGATAAGAAAAAATCAGATTCTTCTCCGATGATTGTTAAAAATACTGGCAAGAAGGGGGGGGGGTATAGTGCTCAAGGGCAATTCTCAGACTTATTTTTACATAAATATTGAACTGTAAAAAAATGTCAAATTGTAATAAAAAAATATAGTCTACACTGGAAATTTATCGTTTGCTTATAGTGATCATATTTCACGAGACTTGCTCATGAAAATAAATAAAATACATACCATGACGCATGTTTTGAAGTAACCTTCTTCTGATGTAATGATCTTCTGGATTAGGCTGTAAAAGTTTCACAAACAAGTCTCCAAGTTTAGAGAAAAGTGAGGTTAGATAAACCTAGAATAAACCCTGAAGTTTTAAATGTTGCATTTTTGTTTTTGTTTCAAAATTAAGTGACAAAGTAATTAATTTAGCTCTAATTTATTTTGCTTTTTGATATTTTAAAAATTCATGGTTTACTCTAGATTTACTTAAGCTCTCTTTTCGCAAAACTTTTAACTTTCAAAATATCAATATATATGGAGCAAAATTTGCCATGAAAAGTTTCTGTCACTGTTAAAAACATCCTCTTAAGAAGACGTAAAAATCATCTTAAGAAAAGTTGTTTCAGAAATTTTTACAGCAAATCCAGTACTAATTTGTTTGCTTTTTGGTATTTTGAAGAAAAAAAATTCATGTTTTACTCTAGATTTACTTGGAACTCTTTATTTCTCAAAACTTTAAATTTCGAAATACCAATGTTGCAAAATTTGCATGAATAGTTTATCCCATTCTAAAAAAAACATTATCTTAAGAAGACTTAAAATTCCTCTTAAGAAAAGTTATTTCAGAAACTTACACAGCCAAATACATAAGTTTATTCAGGGGTGATTGTGCTCCGGAAAAAATCCGGATTTCCGGAATTTTCGCTAACAGTGATCTGGAAGTGTCCGGAGATCGAAGGTCCAGACGTTTCAAAATATCATTTATCACAGAAGTTTCCGGAAGTCAAATTTTCAAAGGTGGAACTTAAAAACACAGTTTATTTTATTTGTTTGTAAGGGAGAGCCAGAGAGATACTTTATAAGCTTATATTCATGATTAATATTCATTTTTTATCAGTAAATAGTTGTTATAATCATAAACTCAAGAAAGAAAGACATATTTGTAAATTTTAATTACTNCATGTATTACATTTTTTAAAAAAATACAATATCATTGATTTTTTTTTCACTTTAAGACAGCTTTTTACTTTCATTTGTTGAAATTTAAACACTAAGAACACATGTTTCCTGATTACTTTTAGCAGGTGCTGTTGTCATTTTACTGCTCCGATTACCTAAAATGTGCAAATTTTAACTGAGAAATAAAACCTTTCTTCTACATAATTTAATATTTTTTAAAGAAAAGAATCTTAACTATACATTTTCTAAGCTCCAAAGTATGCCTGGTATGAAAATTAAACTACTGTGAGTATCATGTTGAAACTCCTATTTTAGAGAATATTCTAAGTTTATTTATTGTACTGTAAGTTTATTTATTGTATTGTAAGTTTATTGTCTGTTATTAATGAACTATTATTTTGTACCTAAAATGATCTGTGATTATTGAGGTTGGTTAAGAGGCTGAACCTGGTCTGTTATTTGGTTTCTTTAACAGGCTTTGTAAGTTATTGTTACAGAGCCAATTTTTTTTCTTTTCTAACAGAAGAGGTGCCATCTCCTGTCTAAGTGTCAAAAGTTGTTTTTGCTCAATGCATCTAATTTTACATCATTCTTATTATAATAAAAACTCTTAGTTTTCGCTAAAAATTCTCATTATCTAAAACTATGAAGTAAAAAACTGAGATTACAGTCAATTCTTTTAACAATTATTATTTTATTTTGGTTGTGAAAATAGTCATTACATTCAGGAATTATTCACTAATTTTTGATTGACACTTCAAAGCTTAGTAATTTTGGAATGCTTATATCATCTTTTTATTTCATATAATAATGAGAATACTTAATAATTTTTTTTAAAAAATCGCAAATATATAATAGTTTAAATTTAAGGACCATCCACTAATTGTTCAGACATATCTTGTTTCAGTCTTTGGTCATCTTATGATAAAACAGCTCAGCATTTTTGTTGAAATTTTTTAGTAGCAATTATTTTTTCTTGTTCATCAAATTGCAGTGAAAGCATTGTTTTTCTTATATTTTCATTTCATCTATTACAAAGTTGAAAGTTCTTTTAAATGTCCTTTTACTTTAATCTGCAACTAGTTAGAATGTGCAAATTTTAACTGCAGCTTTATACTAGGTGACAATACAAGCTTAAATCATTTCCCTCCTGCTAGAAATAAAATGTATCTCTTTATAATTACGTAATTGAACTTAACAATAGAAATTTAGACCAGATTCTGACGAGCAAGAGTACTCAAACATCAACTAAAGTGATTTAATATAATATAAGTTTCTACTAAATAAAATAAAAAATTTTAAAAATCGGATGAGTCAGTCTGTAAATATATCTTTTCACTATTTTTTATTATTATTATTTATGATTGAAAATATTTTTTTTGCAGTCTATGAAAATTAAATTGCAGCCTCCATCTGCCACAGACTTGCCTCCATACAATCCAATTCTGCCACCTGCTACAATAACCCAAGTGATGTTGCTTGCAAATCCTCAAAATGTAAGTTTTTTCAATGTATTGTGTCTCTAGCTCTTTTTTTTTTTTAATAAATAAATAAAATCTATAGATTTGCCTTACCCTTTCTCATCTTTGCTAAGTAGCAACACATGTTTCATTTAACAGGGATGAGATTTTTCCGCTTTTTAGCGGATTTCCATCTTTTTCGCTTTTCTCTCTCGAATTTCAGCCTTTTTATCAAAAACTCTTATTCTCTAAAAGTTTCAGTTTTTTAAATAAATATTCTGCTTTTTCTGAAAATTCAGCCATTGAAATAAAATAATTATATTTATTTCAGGTTTACCAAGATAAACAGAAATTTCAAACTACGTAGCTGCCAACCCTTCTGCATTTTTAATAATTTTAGCTATTTTCATCACTTTTACATTCAAAAAATAAGATTTTCCGCATTTTTACCCACCCGCCAGATAGCTCATATTTTCAAAATTCAGACGTCGCTGCATCTTAACATCAAAGGTTGATTTTATCTTCTAAAGGTTGATCTTATTTATAAGGTTTAAAGATCCGATATTGCTATTTTTATTTACACGTTTTTAAAATCCTATGTAGCGATTCATATTCACACTAGTTTAAAAGTCCAATGACTCGATTCGTTTATGCGGTTGTCATATCAAACATCAATTTTCTTATTTACACATGGTTTAAAAATTAGGCTTTGGATTTGTATTCGCACGATTTACAAATTATGCATCGTGATTCATATTTACGTGATCTAAAAATTAGGCATCAGGATTTGTATTTTGAGTTTTTTTACTAACCAACCTGGCAATACTGCTTCATTGTTATCTACCTTTTCATTTTGGTTTCTATACCAATTCATTTTTAAACAAACTTATATACAAGGGTTTTGGATTTTATTTTATAACCATCGTTGAACAGTCGACCCAATTTGGGGTTTACGACTACTATTGTTCAACTCCGTAGCCTTTTAATTTTGAACCAATACAGAAGACAAGGAAATTCTTGGAACTCCTGGATCAAGTACCCCCAGAGGTATGATTTGTTATGGGATCATGGAGAACTTTGTGATTTGACAGATTTTCGCGTGCATCAATCACCATACATACCGAGGTTTGACAAAATAATGGTAAGTGGGGCCGGGATAACCTGGTTGGTAGGGCACGTTACCCATGTACAAGAGGTCGTGAGTTCGATCCCCGTCAGGCAAAAACTTCTCGTCTAGTAAATGGTGACTGATGCACATTAAATATATTTTGAGTCACAAAGTGCTGTATGTTTCCATAACAAATCATGCCTGTGGGGGTACTGATCCAGGAGTTTCCTTGTCTTCTGGATTGGGTTCAAAATTACAAGGCTATGGAGTTGAACATTAGTAGTCGTAAACCCAAAATTGGGTCGGCTGTTCATCGACTTTTATAAAATAAAATAATGGCGATAGTATTTACACATTTTTTATTCTTTCTCAAAAAAATACTTAAAGAATCATTTTATAAATTTATAAGTGTTTATGTTATGTGATTTCTAATACTTATCAATGAAATTTAAAGCTGACAATAAAAAAGGAACTGACCATAAAATACAAACCGAAAATAGTGTTTTTGAACACCCTATGACAAAAAAACGTAGCAATAGATTTACAACTTTTGACAGTTATTTTGGTCACTATATGCAATAATTACACAAAATTTCGTAAGCCTAGCTTAAATATTTATAGATCTATGGGCAGTTTTATAAAAAATTTATTTTATTGTCTTATGTTTTTCTATGATAACTATAAAAATGTTCAATAAAGTAAAACAAATGTTTTGTTGCAATTTAAAATTAATTACAAAATTATTGCTTTAAAATTTAAGAAAAATTTATTTAAAACTCTGCAAGATATGACTAATTAAAGTATTTCTTTTATACTGCCCTTGTATGGGAAAAATTTAAATTTGTTTTTTCTTAATTTTGTAGTGAATCGTATTTAGCAACTAATTTAAGAAGTTTCAAGCTACTTTCTAAATGTTTTCATACTTTTTAAAAGAAAGCTCAAATTGATGAAGGGTTTTCCTCAAATTTTATTTTCTACTATTAAACAAGATTTATTAAAAATGACACCAGCATTGTTGGAGATCATCTTCCAAAAAAGCTTTTTCTTTTGCATGTTGTCTTTCCATTTACAATCATATTTATGTGTGTGAATGTTTATTGTAAGGTATTATAATTTCGTCTTTTGATACAAAATAATATTTGTAGAAAACTCCACCATTTTTAGTGTCTTTTAAAACATACAAAAACTACTTAGAAAATTTCTTGAAACTTTTTAATTTTTTAAGATTTTCAAATCTGACTTTATTCATTAGTTGCCAAATATGATTCACTACAAAATTAAGAAAAAAAATTTTACATTTTTCTGGACATGCACAGTATAAAAGAACTACTTTAATTACTTGTATACTTAAAAGCAAAAATTTTTTAATTTATTTTAACATGCTCTAAAAATTTTGTTTAATTTTATTGAATATTTTTAAAAAGCTTTAACAAAAAAATGTCAGATAAAAAAAATTTGTTTTTTTTTTTTATGAAAATGTCCATATATCCATAAATATTTAAGCTGGAGCTATGAAATTTTTTGTAACATTTTTTGGCTAGGGTGTTCAAAAAAACAATTTAGCAAAAAAAACAAAAACAATTAACAAAAACAATTTGTAATTTATTGTCTTTCCCTCAAGCCCCTAAAAGCTTTAAACTTCGCTGATACGTGTGAGAAATCGCTTGATCGAAACATTTCTGAAGTTATAAGATGATTCTGTTAGTATTTCTTGAGAAATATGAAAAAATGTATTAGTATAGAAGTGTTTCCATTATTTTATCCATTATTGTATATGTATACACACACACCGGAATTTAAGGTAGTTATTTTTCTTTCCTCTGTAGCGTCTTTTTATTTTATGAATAACAGGGTTGTCACAGGAGACTATTTGCAACTTTTTTCAGCCTGAGGCAACTATGGCAACTTTTTTTGCCTGAAAAAGCAACTATTTTCAAGAAGAGGAGACTATTGGGATACTTTTCTGTACTCCTAGCTATTGTTTTTAGCATAAATTGGGTTGACAACCTGCGGGCCACTTGAGCTTCTAAACGCAATGAATTCTTTTCTTAAAAAAAAAAATACGTTTAAAACTTTGAATTGCAAAATTTTGAATGAGTCAGCACCTTTTAATGCCCTCAATTTGCACAGATTCCATTGTAAGTCTTTTTTGTTTCTCGATCGCCTTCTCAACGGTTATTGCTATGAAATTCTGCATGATTTTAAAAAACCCAATTTTTAATACAATGCGTGAATTTCGAATTTGAGTTATCACTTTTTACAATATATATATATATATATATATTTGCTAAATCAATTATTGATTTAAAAAATATTTTAGAAAAAGTCTGTTTTTTTTAAGAAAAAATATTTTTTTGAATAATTTCTAGGAATAAAAAAATTTTATTTTCTGCAAATATACTAATTTTTTTGATATAAAAATTTAGTGCTAGAACATAACGGTTTATGTAAAAAAAATATCATATTTGCCACCAACTTGACTAAATGGATCATGGTATATGACAATTGAGTCATTTAAAAAATTTTTAGTCATATTATTGAAAAATTTTTGTTCTTATTTAAGCAACTATTTTCATAGTTTTTGGCAACTATGTTCATGCTTTAGGCTACTAAAATCAACTATGTAGTGCATTTTTTCTGTATCAACCCAAATAAGTATTTATAATGATTGACACTTTTTTTTATATATATATATATTTTTTTTTTTTTATNTTTTTTTTTTTTTTTTTTTTTTTTTTTTTTTTTTTTTTTTGGTTAAACAAAAGCATTTGTGATTAATTATAATTTTTTTTAACATATATCAATTCTCTCAAAAATGTTGTCTTTACAGTTTACTATGCATACCTTTTTACAGCTATTTTTACTGTGGAAAATTGTTGCGAAGTCGCAAAATACTTATTTAAACATTTGGTCAGTGTATTTACATTTATTTTGCTATGATGTCTAGAGTATTTTTCTCCAAAATATTTTTATTTTTTGTAGGAAACAGTTCGTCTCAAATACAAAGTGAACTATTTACTAAATGAGAAGGAATTGACAGATTCAGGAGAAGTAGATAATTTATTTGCTCCACGGTGACAAATAAACTACAAGTGATATTTATAAACAAATGTAGTAGTGAATTATTTAAAATTGGAAGATGGCAATTTTCCTGTTCTAAGCTCTTTCTTACCTTTCAGAAATTTATTTATTTATCGATAAATGCCCCTAATTTCCATAAATTGTATTATCTTTTTTAAATATTTTTTTAAAACTGTCTATTTAAAATGCATTTCTTTAATGTTTTTTAGTGAACTTTAAATGTATGTTAAATATTTTGAATTTTTATTTCGTGCATGTAATTGGTTATATTTTTTTAGTGATTTAGAAATTTATCTCAAGATAATTTATATTGCTATAAGATAAATTATATTTCCTATAAGATAAATTATATTGCAAGGGCTATGGCATTAAAGATGTGTATAATGATTGTAAAAAGCTGTATCTTTTAAGAATATATTTGCATTTATTAGTCAACGTGAATTTCTACAAATCTTTTGATTGAAAGATGTTAAAAATTTTTTAAATGTATTATACATATCTAATAATTTTATTGACTCTATTAAGCACCCAAAAAAATTTGTATTTATGTTTAAGAATATTCCATTCCCTTATTCCATATTTTAGAATAAACAAGTAATTAATCAAGCTTATAATGCTATGTTTACTTTATTGTTTTTGAAATTGTGCTAATAATGTGCATGGAAAATTACCGTAATTTTGCAAAGATACGCTGACCTGGAATATGCGCTTCACCTGTAAAATATGACTAAAAAGAAAAAGTTTTTAATCAGAAACACCGCACAAAAATTTTATTTATGATAGATTGCAGAGTTAAGGCATCTGTTTCAAATAGCAAGTTATAATTATTAAATATATGATAAATTTATATATGCCATCCTACTTGAAATCAGAAATTATGTATTTCGATAATTATCAGCATAACTTTTCAAATTGTAACATGTACAATTGTGCACAATTTAAATGCCACACAATCGCAAACGTGTTACATTAATAAATACCCATTTAAAAGACTCAAATTTTATGTAAATCAAGTGATTGAAAACCTGAACATACTAAAGATCAGTTATCAAAATACAATAAATTTATGAAAAGAATCTTATTAGGCTTAAAATTGTACCATGTAGAGCAATCGCATGTCATCACTTTATCGTAATTTGATTTGAAATACCGAAATATTATTAAATAGATAAAAATCCTTACAATAATTCAGAAAAATATTAATAGTAATTAAATAAAATTAATCTTTTTTTGCGCAAAATTGTACTACTCAAAACAATCATAATTATTTTTACTGATTTTAAATTTCTAAAATTTTAACCTTTCAAATGATAATTAGCTAAAAACCTTTAAAATAATTTTTAAAAAATATGTATTAAAATCGTTATGTGTATTGTTTTGCGCAAAATTAAAGCCTAAAATGATTATGATGAAAGCATTATTTATTTATAATATCTCAGTTATAAATAAATTAAATGATTAAATAGCTAGAAATTGTTAAAATAAACATTAAATATAGAATAAATACAGCAGTTAAAGCATTCCACTTTTGTCCACATGCTCATCATATTGCATCATTTTACTCATAGATCTCTAAATTTCGTATGTTGTATTTCCGA
This sequence comes from Parasteatoda tepidariorum, assembly GCF_043381705.1. Taxonomy (NCBI): domain Eukaryota; kingdom Metazoa; phylum Arthropoda; class Arachnida; order Araneae; family Theridiidae; genus Parasteatoda; species Parasteatoda tepidariorum. The sequence goes on from NC_092207.1 coordinate 18,582,919, forward strand.
GTCTCGGAAAGGTATGATAAAAATACGAGTAAAAATAATGATGTTGACCTTCAGCTGAAAGTGGGAGTAAACTTGACCATCAAGATGATCATTTAAAGAATAGCTTCCATATTTTTCTTTCACTTTTTTCTTTACACCTGCAGCAGAAGAAAGAAGGGGGGGGGATTGTGCTTCCATCGATCCTCCTAAGAGACTATTCGCGGGGTGATTGCGGGAAGAGAATTAATTAGTCAATGACTTCTTTAGCTGTAAGGGGGAGCATCTGTTGCGCTATTGTTACATTCTTGCAATTTGTTTTTACCTGCATTGTTAATTCTTTAAATTATAATTGATCATAAATTATAAAAATAGATTGAGAAGAATAGATTAATATTTCGGAAAATCAATTCAACAAAATAGAATTTTCAAACTCTAGTAGGAAAAAAAAACACCCGACAGGCTGCCCTATTAGATACGCCGCACATACTGAAATGTAATGTTTTAAATCTTAACGCCACAGCGTATCTCCTTGAAATTACGGTAATATATATGTTTAAAAAAGCAACATATATTTCTTTTTGCTGTCTTTAAACTAGGTAGTCTGTAATGAAAAATAAAGTTTTGCAAGGTTTTCGTTGTTTTTAAAACTGGTTTTCATTAAAAGTCAAACAGTAAAATTTTCAAGCATGATTTGACACTAGCCATTATGCTAGTTAATTACTTATTTTAATTTTTTTCTACATCTGGAAACATGATAAACCTCTTTTTTTTAATTTGATTTAAGAAAAAAAAATCTTAGAAATTTCATTTGATAATCTTCTAAGGGCGATTTTCATTATACGAAATGACACTGACAAAACAGTCTCAACTGTTGTCTAATGGTATTGGGTTTTGTCATAGCATGTACACTTTTACAACAATACAAAGTATTTATAATGTCTACAATATATTAGTAGGAAGGACATATTAGATGAAAAATCACTTATCTTTCTTTGCATTTTTTTGACACTTTGTCTGATATTTTTTTCTTAGGAAAGTGGTACATGTTTGTTTATTCATTTGCAAGTTATTTTATATGTATGAGTAACAGCAAACAATTGCAAAAAACAGGGTGCATAGCGTTTTTAAAAAGTGCTTAAAGGTGCTTATTTTTGATTTGCATTTTTTGAAAACCCTTAAAGGTGCCTGATTTATTCGGAGTTTGTTAAAAGTGATTAATTTTCTATCTTTTAAAAATAGAGTTTTCTTTGCCGTGTTTATTGTCGTTCTAAATTTTTCACAGTTTTCTCTGCAATATTTATCAGAAACTAGTTATTTTATCATGATTATGTGAAGTTTATGCAAATGTTTTTGAATTTTATTGGTTTTATGTTCGAAAATTAAGAACTTGAAACGATAGAAAGAGATAATTTTTATTACTGCACGGATCCTAATTATGATTTTTTTTTTTGGAATGTGATTAAAAATATTTTACTGCTTAAAAGGTGCTTATTTTTAATTGAAAAATCTGGCTACGCGCCCTGAAGAAATCTCAATAATCCATTGATTCGGTTAAAATTGTTTTGTCTCTGAGTTTGAGGAGTGTCATACCATATAATGAAAAAACACCCTGAAGTAATCATTTACTAGTCATGTTAGCTACACAGGCTCTCAAAAATTAAGGTACTTAGCCATATTATTGAGAACAGCATTCTTCCTTACTGTAGAATAACCTGAAAATGTTTTATGTCAAAATTGTTATAATATTTGAACTGGTTAAATAACTTTTTTTTAATTGCTTCATAATTTGTGCAAACCTTATCATTGTTGAAATATTTAGTAACTTGCTATAATTATTTTTATGCTATAACGAATTAAAAGTTAATATTTTTTATGCGTGTAAAATTTATTAGGTGTGTCATATATGTGAAAGATAAACTATGGTTGGATTTGATTTTATGTCTTTTATAACAGAATGCAATTTGATTAACCCATCTTCCTGACTGAAAACTGAATTTTCTTTGTTTTTAATTTTTTATACCATTTTTATTACTAGCAGTAATAAGCTGTTTAAACATTATGTAAGCATCTTACAGTAGGCAATTCTTACATTAGACGTTAAAATCGCCTCATTATCAAAATATTTTTAAAAAGCAAATTGAAACTGTAAAAAAAAAGTTATGCATGGAAGCAATTATAAATTGAAACAGAAATTGAATTCAGAAAAAGAAAAATTAAAAATAATATTTTTAAGTTTCAGATGTCAGCAATTTTAAACACAAAAAGAAAACTAAAAATTCCTAAAGCGTGTTCCATTCAAAATTTCATAAAATGAATTGAAATTTAAAATTTGTTTTATTCGAAGTTATTTGTCTTATTTGAAGTTAATCACAAAATTTGATAATATTACAGTGAAAATTAAAGCAAAAAATTGTTAGGAGATGTTGTAGTTTTCTAACTGTGATTTGCTTATTTTTGCTAAGAAAAGGGAATCCAAAATCACCAAAAATATTCTTATGTAATATTTGAGCGGCCTGTTAAAGTTTATGACTTCAGGTGGACCAAATTTAACCTTACAGTTATTAAAATAGCATTAAACTGCTATTTTAGTGATTTTTCTGTATGGGGTTCTTTATTTCTATTATTGATTATTTTGTAAGCCTTCAAACATTAACATTAAATGATAAAATGATCTTACACTTTGAAGCCAAATTTATTTAAATGTTCATTTTTTCTCCTTTACTGTGTTATTAATAACAAACATTTATAAAAAATTTGAAATCTACCATTTAGTAAGTTTTTTTGTTTCTTTAATACAAGGTTCTATTAAATATGTTTGTTGTTGAAAAAAAAATACCAATATTAAATTTTTTCTTTGTTGATTGTAGTTCTACATTAATGCAAATTCTATAATTTAAAAAAAAATGTTTTTTTTTTTTTTTTTTTTTTTTTTTTNTAAAGAAAAATTTTTTTTTTTTTTTTTTTTTAAATAAATTTTATTAATAACCGAGAAAAAAATGCTCATAATTGATGTAGTGATCTGGACATATGTATATTTACTAAGAAACCAAAATTAAAATAACACTTAGTCGTCTCAATACTTAAACACTACTGAGTAAAGCTTGACTTAAGCTACAAATTATCATTTAATAACTCAGACAGTAACCATTTTATTTTTCATTATTTACTAGTTTTTTAGATTTAGCTGTTGAAACTGTGTAACATATATCATCTTGTTGCAATTATTTTGAAACATATTTTTTGTATTTAACAGGATTTATTTTCTAGTTTTTATATAAGTTTGAAATTATAATTTCACAATATTATCAAGCATTTATGTAATCTTTCTAGTTATGGCTTTTACTAAAGGTTATTCTGGTGACTGGCCTACTACAAAAAACCCGTTTTCCTAAAATTATTTAATGGTAATGGTAAAGAAGTGCTTAGCAAGGGAATTTCAATAGAATTTTGACTAGGTGCTCAACGCAAAGATTGATGAATTATTTTGTCAGCCTCTCTTTCTTTTCTCATCAGGTGCCCATGTTTAGGCAATTCTAGTTGAATTTATTGTTGACTTTCCAAACACATGTTCTACACAAGTCTATCCACATTTTCTCAATAGGTGCAATGTTTGTTTTGTTGTATAATAAAGAATGAGAAATTTTGTTTCGCCAAAAGATCTTCGAAATTGTGAACATTTTACTCAGTGAATTTTAATTTTTTTTTTCTTTCTTAGTTTTGATTGATTTGCATTTTTTTTAAATATCTATTTACAGTCTCTGAATTATTATTACTAATTATATTTTATTAATAATTTGTTAAATTTAGTATTTTAGGAGGTTCTGACCAGTGCTAGCTTCGCTCACACTCCCCGTAATTGTTTCCCAAACACCATTTTTTTTTTCTAGTAAACGTCTAGATTTCTCACAAAAATAAAGAACATTTTGTTAGGAAGTTAATTGTGACAAAATGGATTATTACCAAGTTTATGAAAAATAATCTGAATTTGAAAAAGAAATAAAATTTGTGTGACTCAATAAGTTGTATTAAAATGCAGCCTAATGTCAATGAGCTTTACTTAGACATCCCCAATCTTTATCTGGCAATATTCTTTTTTATCTAGAACTTTATTTCAAACAGTGCTAATCTAATTATAATTGTCTTGTATTTCTTCTTTTGTTCTTTTTTTTAAAAAGATAAATCCTTTGCTTTTTTGAAAGTTATTGATACCATTGCTGGAGAAAAAAAAATTACATGAATTTATCTCAAGTATTATATCAAAGACTAAATATGTATGTTATTTTATTGGGAAGTTAGACATAACATTCTTTTTTATAATAAAGAGTATCAAATGCTTAATAAGAGTATTATATTTATTTTTAAAATAATTCTTATTTCTTAAGCTTTTGTTGTCTAAATCGTTAAATTTGGATTTTTATGCATTTCTTAAGTGTTTTTTTATGTTAAATGTGTTCGTTTCTGCTTATGTTATTCATATTTTGTCTATTTTTTATGAAGAGAAATTCCTTAATATAACTTTTATAAACAATAAAAACATCTGTTTAGTAACAGAAATTGCTTGATTTTATTATCTTTTAAACCTACTATAAGTGTTAATATTTGTCAATTTCTTATTTTATTTATAACTTTTATACTCTATATAAGTATATTGTAGAATTCGATTGTTACTCTTAACTTGTTGACTTAAAACTCCTTTAGGGGGTTTGTTAAGGATTAAAATGACGACCTCTTAACCATCAATGCCTTCTACCGTTTGACGCACATGGTGTTCAGCATTTTTAAAAAGTGTTTTAAGGTGCTTATTTTCAATTTTCTTTTTTTTAAAAACCCTGCACGATGATTTTTTCATTGAGTGTTTTTAAATAGTGCTTAATTTTCCCTTGTGAAAATGAGATTTTTTTTCTTTACAATGTCGATTTTCGCTATGTATTATTGAAAAGTGTGGTTTTCACATTGTTCTATTCAACGTTTTCACAATTCGTGCAACTACAATCCATTTCAGCGTGCCGTTGTTCCTTAACTTATAATAACGCCAATCATGTTACATGTTTAATGAAATACTTGGGAGTAACTACTGAGCTGGCATTCGGTGAGGTTCTTACACTTTCCACCCTCTGAAGTTGAACCGAAAAATCTCTCTATCTTTTTATAGTGGCTAATGTAATCAAGAAAAGAGTTCTTTGTCAAAAACTAGTTATTTTATCATGATCATGTAAAGTCTTTGAAAATTATTTTGCATTTTGTTAATGTATATAGTGCTTGAAAATATTTTTTGAGTGCTTAAGAAGTACTTTAAAGGTGCTTATTTTTTTGTTGAGAGATTTTGTTGCGCACCCTAGACACAGGCATTTTGAACCCTGCTGTTCTATATAATTTTAATTTGTATTCTGTGCTGCCTACTCCTCCTGTAAGCTCGTTAAACTGATGGTGATGAACTTTATATTGAGATTGAACTTGTGGAGGAGTGTGAGAGCAATGTTCTTTGCTGCCTGCTGAGATCAAACCAGAGTTTTATAAGTTTGCTGCCAGGTGCACTTTGACAAAGTGTGTTCACCCTTGACCTTGGTAAGTTAGAAATCTTTATGATATTCAGCCGCTCACTCCCCCACTGATGAACGAGAACGTTTTACTCATTTGTCAGCAGTGAGCATTTGACATAATAAATCGCGGGACCCAGACCATTCCAGTGGCATAGTTTTAATGTATATTTAAGAGGGGTTATCTCCTAATATATATATATATTTATATAAAAGCTTATTTTATTTATTTTTTAGCGATATAGGCACATTATAAAGAGTAATTTTTATCTTAGGATAATTATTCTCTTTATTCAGAAATATTTAATTTATCGTAAGGGATGTGTTCTGATGAAGACCTTTACGTTTTTTCATTAAAAGTTTTTCTATTTTATCTTATTATTGTTATTTGTGTTCATATATATATATATATATATATATATATATACACAACAC
>NC_092207.1:18589495-18601817 GCF_043381705.1 Parasteatoda tepidariorum
TTTGAAGAATCCGATTATTCGTGTAATTTCGTCGGCGATCTTTTTTTTTCGGTAATTACTATTTCATGATTTTTAATTATTTTTTTAATGTGATGTTTATTTACAAAATGTGGAAAAGGAGATAATTAGTGCGTTTGCAAGGATTCAACAAAATGCAGAAATATCACCCATCATATTAGAATAAAAAATAAATATTACATGTTCAATTAAAAAAATATATATAGTTTTTTTTCTGTAAACTCAGCGCTTTTGTTATTTAAAATTAGCAACATATGTGTTTGTTATTATTAAAAGTGCCTTGCAGAAAGATATTAGTGCTAGAGAGTTTTGTTATGGAAAGCTCGAAAAAATTCCACGACATGGAGCATGGAGGAGTACAAAAGATGCTCTTTGGCTACCAATACGGACTTAACCGAGGACCCCTGGTTCATTAGCTGTATTCTCTAACCAGCATGGAAAAAGTGTGCATTCCTAACCAGGGTGAATCTGAAATTTTTTTTTTTGCTGCCACAAAAAAAAGTTAGCTAAAAGTATTTCACTGAAAACAAATGTATAATTTTTTATTATGTTAGACGCTATTACTCATGATATGAAAAATAAGATATATAAAATAGATAATTTACAATACAGTCTTTGTAAAAAGAGGGAAAAGAACAGCAACCATGATGATGATGAGTATCAGGATTGGATGATGAGAGGCAGAAGAAGAATGATGAAAGGGTGGATCTTTGGCTGTTCTGAGCAATGGCTCTACATGCTCCCATGTTCCATTGTTGGGTAGAGGCTCGATCTTCAACAAGTGGCACATTAGATTGTAGATATCGATGATATCGAAAGGTTGAGGTTTTAAATTACCACGCAGATCTGGAAGGAAATTAAAACCAGTTACTCAGAACATCAAATCATAAATTTATGTTAATGTGTTTTTTTTTTTTTTTTTTTTTAAATTGCTAATATCATATTTGGATCGGAATATCCTGCTTGGTAGGGCACTAAGCTCATGTCCAAGAAGTTGTGGGTTCGATCCCCGCCTGCCGAAGGCTCCCCGTGTAATAAATGGTGACTGATGCACGTTAAATCTGTCGAGCTGCGAAGTCCTCCATGTTCCCATAACAGATCATACCTCTGGGGTCACTGATCCAGGAGTTACCTTGTCATCTGGATTGATTCAAAATTAAAAGTCTACGGCGTTGAACATTAGTAGTCATGAACCCGAAATCGGGTTGGCTGTGCAACGGCGGTTATAAAATAAAGTATCAGGGTTGCCACTCCATTGGGAAAACATGGAAAATACAGGGAATTTGAAATTTATCCTTACAAACTGGGGAAATACAGGGAATTTTATTTCTTATTTTTGTATTTTAAAAAATGCAGACCTCTCAAATCACAATCTGTGAGATACAAGTATTTAAAGATGATAGTTCAGCAGTATTATAATATTTCATTTTTTATAGTATTATTTGTTTTATGTTGAGCTGTTTCTTATTTCTTCAAGTTCTTCCAGCAACTAAAACTAGCATCTTTATCCTAATATATAGCTCACAAGATTGCTGTGAATGTGTGTTTCCTACTAATATATTGTGTATAATATGTGCATGGAAAACACGGGATTTTTTTTTACAGATATGAGTGGCAACCGTGAATATAAAAACCAATTGGATTTTTTCATTTTATAACAGTCCAAAACATTTTGGGGTTCAACTATCAATTTTTAACTCCATGGCCTTGTTATTTTGAATCCAGCCTAGAAAACTAGGAAGCCCCTGGATTAAGCATAGGGAGAAACTAACCTTCATTGAGGACTTTTCAGTTGACCTAATGCATTTACCTACTCTGTATTTGCATTACAGAGAGGAAAACCTTCCACAATTAGTCCCACAGATGGCAAAGGAATTGAGGGGAATTATAAATCGACTATGTCAACCTTCATCTATCAAAAGGTATCTCAAAATGGATTCAAGTTAACATGTCTTATATACTAGTGAATTGGTACATTAACACACTTTTCACCTGTGTTCAAGAGTAATAGTGAACAGTGCGCATGCGTTGCTATGGCGACCGCTGCTGTTTTTATTTTTATTTTCACTAGCAAGCATTTTTCATGTATTCACATAATACTTTAAAGTATTTTTATATTCTTTTTATTATAAACGTAAAATTACTGGCTTGACGGTGACTTCAATATAAATATGAATGCTGACGAAGGAAAAGTATTTTGTGACTTCTTAAAACAGGCAGGATTTGAAAAATCAATCCGACGACTAACATCAATTGAGACAGTTTTTGCAACCCATGATTTGAAATGTTGTGGCGTTTAACGGAGTCAATCCAGAAAGAAAAAGCATTTGACTAAGGCGATCACAATTTTTATTTAATATTTAAAAATAATACAGTCAAGAACATGCAGTTGCACGCATGAAGTATGTATAGAGAAATTTATGACAGCCTTTAATAGTTGAGTGAAATCTCATAGCATTATGAGTATTAATTTTATTTATTTTTTGCGGATTTAGGTTTTTTGGCCCTCAAAACATTGGGGTTTACTACAACTTAGAATATCTCAATATCCAGGAGAAGCGAAATAAAAGGTTTAGTCTGGTGGAAGGTTCGCCTTTTGCGTTTTTGTCATTATTCTAGTACCGTATGACAGTGCGAGTTTCATACAGTTTTTAACCGCTACAAGCAAAATTTATCGCGATATTATTGCCAGGGGAAATTAAACGACAACCAAAATTCGACCACTTTCCAACTAGCTAGAGGACTCAAATTTTAACTGAAACTCTGTGTTGGGAGACATCACTAGCTTTAATCATATTCTGTCTGTTTTAAACTAAATTTGTCGCCATTAAAATTTTGAAAACTGTTTTAATTAGATATAATGATTTACTGGTGTCTGATGATAATTCAACTTTCAGTCTTTTCCGCGTCGCTAGAAGCATATTTTATTGCCACATAGACTAATCAAAATTTCGACCTGTTTCTGACTAGCTAGAGTGAGCAAAACTTAACTGGAGCTCTGCGTCTGATAACAATACAATTTACAATCGTTTCCTAACTATAGCTATCAAAATTTAACCTCGTTGTATTTATCGTCAATCACTTTTCAACATCAACTGACTACAAGATAAACAAATAACTGCGGCATTAACAGATTCTAAACGGAAAAGAACAAAATAGAAATTTGGTCTAGCAAAAATAATACTTTTTCTATCGCTTTTATTCCATTTGAGAAACGTATTTTTTGAAAACTTCATTATAAAATTATTGCGTGACGTATTTTACTAAAACCTTGATCCAAATTTGATGACCATTCAAAAATATTTCGGAGCTTTATCATGTCAGGTTATCTGCTTTAAATATTGAACAATAAAACACATTGTCTGGTCTATTTCGCATGCGATCATTTTTTTTCCCTTCTCTACATTGCATTTTCCGTGTTTTTAAACAAATAGTGTTTGCATGTTGATATTTTACCATAGAACAAGTAAATGTAACCATTTCTCAGTTCCGTTAAATAGAAAATTTCACAGTTCTCCAACCTTGAGTATAGTGACCGATTTGAAACATTAATTTATATCGTAAAAATTGACTTGGTCAGTAGAGCAGCTATGGAGTTTTTTTAGAAGGGGTTTTAAAACTGATAGTTTTAATAGCCATAAAATTTCAAAACAAGACAATTTAAATAAAAAAAGAACAGCAGTTTGTTAACCCTATAAATAGACAACACTGTTATCATTTTCCTTCTAAAATTATGGTATAATAACCGGCAGCAATCTGTCCATGCAAATAATCGGAAATTTTACGGTAAAAAACAATTTTTACCTTTGCAGTTTTGAAACCGTTTTCAACTAGTATGGTGAAAAAACATTGAATACTAAACTATACGGTTTTTTAACCATTTACAACTAGTATGTTTTCAATACCGCAAAAAAGAAATTTAACTGGACATTGGAGATAGTTTAGCAGTTTTGTGGTACGTGAATGAAAGTATCGTATATAACAGACCTGAATCACTGAGGAGAGGAGGACACTGGATTGAAGGAAATGGGGGAAATATTGTGGTATCAGCGCTGAAACTCGAACCTCCGTTCTATCGGTCATGAGATTAACAGGTTAGCCCTCTCGGCTACAATCTGCAAGGAACTAAGTTATGTTGTTGATGCGATTGATTTCTGGTTGTTTAACTATATTAGATTAAGGCAGTTTATAAACGGTTTTTCCAGTTAACAGTTTGAATACCATATTAGTTATGATTATTTAACTGTTTTGTTTGAATATGGCAGAATATCAATTAAATAAATTATTATTTTACCATTTTTTCGAGCAATTTTTAACAGTGTATATAAGTAGAAAAGAAGCTCACGTAAATAATATTTACCGAAAAAATTAAGAAAAAGACGTTTTTAATCACATTTTGAACATATCTAGTGTTATTTTCATTTTAAATTATCTATAACTGTTTAAATTTTTGATTTTTACATTAATCTCGTTCTTTTCTGTATTTAAAACTCTGTACATCTGAGAATAATTTAAATAATTGCTCGCTGTTTCGACATCATCATACTTTTTTAATTAGTGATGTACTGCATCACTACTGAAATCCCCTCCTAGCTACATCAAGGATTTTGGTTTTTTTTAAAAATGACTATATTCATTCACAAAATATCGTTCAAAATGATGAAATTCTCTTTTATTCACAAAATTAAACTCACCAACTTAATGCATAACAAAATTAAAAGTGAAAAAAAAAAGAAATCTAAAAAAATTATCAAACGGCAGCGGTTGCCATAGCAACGCATGCGCACTGTTTACTATCTATCTTATTATATAAAACGCTAATACGTACGTATGTATGTATCAATAAAACCAACGATATTTCTTTTCTCGCGCTGGCAACCGTTTTCATTTTTAATTGATTGGATTCGGCGCGCAAGAGCACGTAGTGAGCAACCAGATAACAATAACCAGAGTGAGCATTATCAGGTTGTTCAATTCAGATTCATGCACTAAAAACATGACAATATTTAATTTAAACTCAATTAGGAATTAATTAATTAATTGAAGTGAGAATGCTTTAAAAGGCCGCTGTTGAATTGATATTTTTCTACTGGGAGCTACCTAAACGTCTAAAAAACGTTTAAGTGTTTGTATTGAATGCATTGAATTTTTTTATATTTCGCGTTTATTTATGCATTGAATTTTCACGCTTTAAAATGCAGAATATTAGTGAAGCAATATTTGATAATTTATTTTGCTAATATGTTTCTTATTTAGCTAATGTTTTGATTTTTTCACCATGTACAATCTAAATAGCTAATATACTTTTTTAAAAGCCAATAAGAACATTGGTAGAATTCTTCTACATAAGTACAATACTATGTCTTTGATGATAATATATTATGTCTTTGTGCTAGAACATTGTGTTCATTGGCGAGCGAGCCATGGTTTACGGCGTGAACCACATAGGATTGCGTAACAATTCTCGGGGGATGGCGAGCAGGGGGAGGAGCCTCCTAGTTACTATTTATTATTGTAGTTGAAAAGTGAGGATGCCATGAAATCCAAACCAAGACGCATTTTGCCAATGGGTAAAAAAGTAAGAGAATCAAACAAAACAAAAAAGTATTTGAAAAAACCAATTAAGTAGAAAAAGATCGGACCGGATAATTATATTGTTTGTTTAAAGCCTTACCTGGTCCCATTGCAATGAAGGTGGCTTTCATATCCCTGTCTGTCTCTGGATCGTAACCATGCTCACCATAATACTGATAATATGTATCTGCCACTCTCTTAGTAGGATCTTGTAACTGAAAAAAATATATTTATGGATAATTTGCAATCGACCTGGCAATTTTAGGCTAATGCAGTCAATCCCCTGGACTAATTAGTAACTGTATCATTCATTGCTCAATTAGTCTGATTTATTTCAGGTAGTTTTCAATAAGCCTAGAATAGTGAAGGCTTTTGCTAAATAAGCTTATTAAAAAGTGCTCGTTACAATAAGCATAGGTAAATGTTTAGTAATTCTACGTACATTTCCTAGTTAGACTAAAGGGCTGATTGTAGTAAGCCGAAAAACTTTCGAACAGTTCATGAAATATTGAGCTTACGACGAAGCGCTATTGGTGTGTTTATACAGATTAAAAAATGTCCCACGAGTTCAGGAATCGAATAACTCAAGAAATGCCAGTTCGATCGAAGAACAGGGGGGGAAACGCATGTTTATTATGTTTCAAAAAGCTATCCGATGGTACCAACCATGGCCCTATGTTCCCTAAGTGCGGAGCAACTTTAACATTTTAAGTAGAAACTTTTTTTATTATTATTATTACACATTGTAATTTTGCAGAAAAAGATACGCTAATTTAACCCATATATTTTTACATCTTCATTCACAGGAATGTGTACTAATAAATAATCGTAATTATTCGAGAAATAAAACTTAATTCGATGGTCATAATTTAGCACTGTATTAATGATATTTAAATTTACGAACTCAGACGTACTTTTTTTAAAAAACAAAATTTTATTTTTCTTCCTGTCGGATTCGGGTGTTTGACTTACAAAACGTTTTCCCTTTTTGTGTACTGTATATAAAAATTTAAAACAATGCAATAAATCAATCGATTATAAATAATTGTCAATGGTCTATGAAACTAAATGAGATATTTCCTCTATCCCACTTTAAAGTCATTCTAATGGAACATTTTTATAATATCGCTAATAGTAGATCATTCATATATCATTATGAATATTTTTAGCCTTTTTATTAAAAACCAGACCTAAATAATAAACAACTGTCCAATAGGCTATTCAAAAACAAAATTTCAATTTCTTTAAATGGGATGAAATAATATGTTTTTTGCATTTTATTTTATTTTTGTGACTTAATAAAGTATCATTTGATCCATAAAATCAAATTATATCTTGGTTTTTATTCTGAGAATCATCATCCTCACATGTTAAGTTATAAATTATGCTATTAATTCAACTTGAAATTATGGTGTATCTTCATTTAGATTGCTTACTCAATACGGAAGTTATTTTATGACTCAACGTCAACTCACATGACTCAGTCAGTCAAATGGTTTTTCGATTTCATCAAATACATAAAATGCTTTTTAGATAATCTTAATTTCCTCTTCACAATGATTGATCTTCACGACAATATGTCACATTTCATTAATTACTTTAGATACTTTTTACATAAAGTTAATTTAGCTTTTCAATTTAACTCTTCATATTTAACTAAAAAATAAAACAAGCATATTTTTATTAACATTTTAAGCATATGCAATTGAAAAAAAACACTATTTTGAACTTTATATCCCACAAATTATTCTACCGATTTCATTCAATTAAAACTATATAATTTATCAAAATGTAGAAATTTGTTATTAGACCTTATTAGAATCATGCGATCATTCGTGGAAGAAATGTAAACAAAAATTTGCAAAAACTGAAACTAGTGCTCAAGATTTATTGCATTTTACTATTACCGATTAATATTGAGACATTGAGATTCCTTATTAATCAAAAGCAGATCATTGCATGTAAGGTAGGTATTTTATTTACGTCGCATTAGAGCTGCACAATGGGCTATTGGCGACGGTCTGGGAAGCATCCCTGAGGATGATCTGAAGACATGCCATCACAATTTTGATCCTCTGCGGAGAGGATGGCATCCCCGCTTCGGTAGCCCGACGACCTTTACGGTAGCACAGTTTAACGAGGACCAATACCGCACACCCTCGGTCCCTACGTAGACTGATCCAAGTGGTCACCCACCCGCACACTGACCGCAGCCAGTGACGCTTGACTTCGGTGATCTGCTGGGAACCGTGTCTTAACGATCAGTAACGATCGCAATTTTTATCCTCTGCAGAGGGGATGGCTCCCCTGCTCTCAAAGTCGAGCACTTTACGGTTTAACGAGGACCGATACCGCGCACCCTTGGTCCCTATGCAGGCTGATCAAAGTGGTCAGATCATTACATGGAGAGTTAGTAATGACATGGTCTTTTTTTTCCTCTTTGTGCGTTGATCAGTACAAAAAAAAAAAAAAAAAAAAAAAAAAAAAAAAACGGAGCATAACCTAAATAACTTTTGATCTTGTGATCAGATCTTCTCGATCTAGGACTCAATCTTAATGGTTTAAAGGGCTGATCACATATGCCAATTAATTAGAGGAGACGATATTTTAAGTTGCCAGGTCAGGCACAAAAACGTGCATTCTTTCAATAAATATACTTTTTTTAGGACGGATTTGGATTAATGACCGTCAAAATCTGAGGAGAGGAGAGCCACAATCTGGGAAATATCAGGAGAGCGATCAAAAGTTCGGACCCCCTGATGTTAATTTCACTTTTTGTGTATTTTGCTGTATCTCGAGAACTTTTTAATCTAGTCAAAAAAAATTCTACAGAGTAATAAAACTCTTTTATCCAGAAGTAATTCCACGCAACAACAAAAAAATTTATGATTACTTTTTTTTTTTTTACAAAATTTAATAATAGTTAAAAGAATTTTGGATTGTGGGATATACGAATTTTTACATCATATTAAAGAATGTTATTTTGTATGACAAAATAAAAAAGTTGAATGGAATCGGTTGGATGATGTCTGAAGTATCAAATTTTAAAAAAGTCCAAAAATTTTCGATTCACTTAAAAAGTTCTCGACATTTGGCGAAATACGTGAAAAATAAAATTCTCATGGGTGCGAACTTTTAACCGCCCACCTGGCCTGACTATTAGGGCCATATTTACCAGATTGCAACTTTCTCCTTCCCTATTTTGACGATCGGGAATCCGTTAAAAACAAGTAATATAAAAAATTTAAAAAATGTCATTTCTTACTAAGGTCAACAAAGAAAATGTTTAGTTTAGTTACTTTTGAGTAAATAATTTATGTAGAATCTGAAAAAGAAATTTTTTCCAGCTATCTACACGCTTCGCCACTGTGACGGTATTTATTTCTAAATATATATCCTGCTAAATATTCAATATATGAGAAATTTTTTTGTTAAATTTAATTAGTGAATTAATATTTAATTAATGAAAAACTTTAATTAACATCAAGTGTCATCCACTACAGGTCTTTAAAAAATGTATTTGAACACTTGAGTGGATGAATATAAAAAATATTTTATTACTCAGAGATTTGTGCTTGATAACGTAACATAAAGTATCGTCTGCAATTATTAATTAGCATATTTGAGATCACCCCTTTAAACCATTAAGAATGAGTCCTAAAGATCCGATCACTAGATCAGAAGTTATTCAGATTATGCTCCGTTTTTATTTATTTTTTTTTGTACTGCTCAACGCACAAAAAGGGAGAAAAAAAGAGCACATCATTGCTAACTCTTCATGTAATTATCTGACCACTTATATCAGCCTGCGTAGGGACCGAGGGTGCGCTGTATCGGTCCTCGTTAAACTGTTCTACATGTAAAGTGCTCGAGTTCAAGTGCTGATCATCGGGCTACCAAAGAAGGGGGCCATCCCCTCTGCAGAGGATCAAAATTGCGATTCATCCTCAGGGATGTTTCCCAGACCGTCGCCAATAGCCCATAGTGCGACGTAAATAAAGTACCTACCTACCATGTAATGATCTGCTTTTGATTAATAAGGAATAATAATGTCACGTATATTAGTGGGTAATAGTAAATTGCAATAATTCTTGAGCATTAGTTTTAGCTAATTTTTGTTTACATTTCTTCCACGAATGATTCTAATAAGGTAAACAAATTTCTACATTTTGATAAATTATATAGTTTTATTTGAATGAAGAATAATTTGTGGGATATTAAGTTCAAAATAGTGTTTTTTCCCTCACGAGATCAAATCAGGGTGTTCCTTTTCTTTGAGGGAGGGAGGGGGGGCTATACATGTGACACGCTTCGTATATCTCGCATAAAGCCTGTTTTAATACAAAATTGTTACCTAAATCTTAATAAAAAAATTAATTTAAAAAAAAAAAGCTTTTTATGCCGATTAAGCGTTATATTTCCGTATATCTGCTATTTTTCAGACGATTAAAATTTTGTAAACAGACAACGCGTGATTCTTTTATTTTGTGACGTAGCAATGTTGTCTGTTACCCGACTTTATAGTTGAAACGTTGTTGTTGAAGTCGGTTTCCACGTATGGATAGGGGCTGAGATTTTCTTCCTCACGCCGGAGCAAGTGGAACTAGTTGAATCATTATTCCTAATTACAAAGATTAAGGCAAGAAAGCGAAGCAGTTTAAGAGTCTTCTCAATGCTTACCGCTTTAATGAAATAACGGGGTTCAGTATTCAAGTAGAGAGGACCGATCCGAGGAGCCTTCTTCAGATGATACTTTTCGGGGATGTCTTTCACTCTATAGATGTGTAGTCCTGTTATATTGTCATTCTTTATATCATTGTAGAGCTGGGAACGATAAATACAATAATATTAACAAAAAAAATATCAAATGAAAAATAAAAGCTAAACATTTTTTATACTTTAGAAGATAAGTACACAGTAACACAGTAAGTGAATTTCTTAATAACTAAGAAACGTTGGATTCAAATAAGAAGGACTATACTATTCGTAAATAAAATATGTGTCTTACATGATTTTCCCACTCTCCATGCATTCCTTCTCTTGTTACCATGGTACCCGGCAAAAACATAAGCTCTGGCTGTCGGCGAAATAAATGCTGGCCTTACTTGAAAAGTGATGGTGCATATTTACGACTTCCAATCTTCAACTCCGTAGCCTTGTAATTTTGAACTGCATCCGGAAGATAAGAGAACTGGTCAAGTATTGGGAGAAACACGCCTTCGCAGAGGATTTTTTGATAGAACTAACACGAATTTGCTTTACACGGAGAGGAAAACCTCTCACGGTTAACCTAACTGCAAAAGGATTCTAACCCATGATCCGTCTATCACTGAGGATATTTTACGTCAACACTGTGGTCGGGGAGCGTAAAATTCGTATCCATCAGCCATCACTGGGTTCGAACCTGGGTCACCTCATTGGGAGGCGAGCGGTCAATTCCCCTAGCCACCCCAGCCCTCAAATCAAGATTTTTATTTTATAACCGTCACTGAGCAGCCGACATAATATTGAGTTAAGGACTACTTGTGTACAATTCCGTAACCTTTTAATTATGAACCCAATCCAGAAGACAAGGATCAAGTATTGGGAGAAACTTGCCTTCTTGGGGGACATTTTGATTGAACTAAGGCACAAAAACATCCCACTGTTAGTTTGGTTTCAAGGGGACACAAATTCAGATTTAAAGAAAATTCAATTTAACGTCCAGCGCTGTGTGCAATTTATGGAAACACTTTCAGGATTCCGGATGCGTCGAGTAGAATTCAGTAGATAATCGAACAAATATAAAAATTCTTTTAAAAGTTTTATTTATTTGCATTTTTCTTCGTGCTTTTACTATTACTCGCTTTCTATTTATAATTTCTTTCACGTTAAGTAAGAAACATATGTCTAAAAATGAAGATGCATGTTCCATACAGGTCGTAAAAGTAATCTTTACGTATACCTTGTCAAAGTATTTTTTAAACTCATATGAAAATCAAAATAGAAATTCCTAAAGTATATAAATTATAGTTTCTAATAATTTTAAGAACTTGAAATCACTAAGAGATGTCAGAAGCCATAAAGCGAGCCAGGTTCAAATACCGCTGATGGCTGGCTAGACGACTGGTACATTTTTTCCGCACTGATTCTAGTGCTAACATCAAATATCCCCAGTGGTTTAAAGATCATGGGATAGAGTCCCTTTGACGTTGGATTAACAGTGGGAAATTTTCGTGATTTTCTTCTCTATGCAACCCAAACGCGGGTTGGTTTCCCTTTGAAGACTCTTCCCCGCAGGCGAATGCTTGATACATGAGTGATGGAGTTTAACATTGGTAAAGCCGCATCATGGATCTGCTGTTCAACGCATGGAGGTAAAAATAGGGTGAGATTTATACCTCCATGCACTTCTACGATTCAATACTGTTGATTAAAAAAAGTACAAAACATTTCGAGTTTGTTTTCTTTAGTTAATTTTTCAAACCGTCTGCCATTTTGAAGAGAACCAATATAACTAGCAGTAAAGGCTATTAAATAGCCGCTTAAAGAAATTAAACAGGTCAAATAGTTAAAGGTTAAATTTTTTTTTTTTTTATCACGTGACTTTATCTTTTTGAGGGTTATCACTGTTTCACAATGTTCCTCCGTCATGTGATTTAAACTTTAACTCTTTGCTTGCGGCGTACCATGTTGTACAGTTACATCTGGTCCACATGTTATACCAGCAGTAAGTAAAAGGTTAAGTGAG
>NC_092207.1:18602317-18632150 GCF_043381705.1 Parasteatoda tepidariorum
CATCCTCACATGTTAAGTTATAAATTATGTTATTAATTTAACTTGAAATTATGGTGTATCTTCTTTAGCTTACTTACTGCATACGGAAGTTATTTTATGACTCAACGTCAACTCACATGACTCAGTCAGTCATATGGTTCTTCGATTTCATCAAATACATGAAATGCTTTTTAGATGATCTTAATTTCCTCTTCACAGTGATTGATCTTCACGACAATACGTCACATTTCATTAATTACTTTAGATACTTTTTACATAAAGTTAATTTAGCTATTCAATTAAACTCTTCATACTTAACTAAAAAAAATAAAACAAGCACATTTTTTATTAACATTTTAAACATATGCAATTGAAAAAAAAACACTATTTTGAACTTTGTATCCCACAAATTATTCTACCAATTTCCTTCAAATAAAACTATATAATTTATCAAAATGTAGAAATTTGTTTACCTTATCATGCGATCATTCGTGGAAGAAATGTGAACAAAAATTTGCAAAAACTGAAACTAACGCTCAAGATTTATTGCAATTTACTATTACCGATTAATATTCGAGACATTAAGATTCCTTATTAATCAAAAGCAGATCATTACATGGTAGGGAAGTACTTTATTTACGTCGCACTAGATCTGCACAATGGGCTATTGGCGACGGTCTGGGAAGCATCCCTGAGGATGATCCGAAGACATGCCATCGCAATTTTGATCCTCTGCAGAAGGGATGGCTCCCCTGCTTTGGTAGCCCGACGACCTGCGCTGGAAGTCTAGCACTTAACGGTTTAACGAGGACCGATACAGGGCACACTCGGTCCCTATGCAGGCTGATCAAAGTGGTCAGATCATTACATGGAGAGTTAGTAATGATGTGCTCTTTTTTTTCCCCTTATTGTGCTTTGATCAGTACAAAAAAAAACGGAGCATAACCTAAATAACTTTTGATCTAGTGATCGGATCTTGGCGTATTAGGACTCATTCTTAATGGTTTAAAGGGATGACCTTAAATATGCTGATTAATTGGAGGAGACGATATTTTAAGTTGCCAGGTCAGGCACAAAAAACGTACATTCTTTGAATAAATATACTTTTTTTTAAGACGGATTTGGATTAATGACCGTAAAAATCCGAGGAGAGGAGAGCCACAATATGGGAATTATCAGGAGAGCGGTCAAAAGTTCGGAGCCCTGGATTTCACTTTTTGTGTATTTCGCTGTATCTTGAGAACTTTTTAAGCGAGTCCGGAAAAAAATTCCACTGAGTAATAAATCTCTTTTATCCAAAAGTAATTCCACGCAACAACAAAAAAATTAATAATTACTTTTTTTTTTACATAATTTAATAATAGTTAAAAGAATTTTGGATTGTGGGATATATGAATTTTTACATCATATTAAAGATTGTTATTTTGTATGACGAAATAAAAAATTTGAACGGAATCGGTTGGATAATGTCTGAAGTATCAAATTTTATAAGAGTCAAAAATTTTCGCTTCACTTAAAAAATTTTCGTCATTTGGTGAAATACGCGAAAAGTAAAATTCACATTAAGGGGCCCAAACTTTCAACCGCCCTCCTGGCCAAACTATTTGGGCCTGAATTGCGGCTTTCTCCTTTCCCATTCTGACGATCGGGAAACCAAATCCGTAGAAAACAAGTATTATAAAAAGAATTTAAAAAATCAATTCTTACGTAGATCAACAACAAAAAATTTTATTTTTATTATTTTTTATTAAATAATTAATATAAAATCTGAAAAAGAAATTTTTTGCTACACGCTTCGCCACTGACGGTGTTGATTTCTAAATATATATCCTGCTAAATATCTTATGTATGAGAAATTTTTTTCTCTCACACAAAACTAAAATTAATTAATTAAATTTAATTAATGAATTAATATTTAACTAATGAAAAACTGTATTAACATCAAGTGTCACATTCACTACAAGTTTAAAAAAATGCATTTGAACTTGAGTGGATGAATAAAAAATATTTTATTAACGATTGAAAATTTGAACAAGATATAGGGAGAGTGTGAACTAATAGTAGGAATTGAAGAAGGCATATTTATTCAGAGAACTTACGTTTTTGTGCCTTATTCAGTATCATAAAGTATGGTCTGCAATTATTAATTATCATATTTAAGGTCACCCCTTTAAACCATTAAGAATGAGTCCTAATACGCCAAGATCCGATCACTAGATCAAAAGTTATTTAAGTTATGCTCCGTTTTTATTTATTTATTTTTTTGTACTGGCCAACGCACAAAAAGGGAAAAAAAAGAGCACATCATTGCTAACTCTCCATGTAATTATCTGACCACTTTGATCAGCCTGCGTAGGGACCGAGGGTGCGCGGTATCGGTCCTCGTTAAACTGTTCTACATGTAAAGTGTTCGAGTGCTGGTCATCGGGCTACCAAAGAAGGGGGCCATCCCCTCTGCAGAGGATCAAAATTGTGATGGAATGTCTTCGGATCATCCTCAGGGATGCTTCCCAGACCGTCGCCAATAGCCCATTGTGCAGCTCTAGTGCGACGTCAATAAAGTACCTACCTACCATGTAGTGATCTGCTTTTGATTAATAAGGAATCTTAATGTCTCGAATATTAATCGGTAATAGTAAAATGCAATAAATCTTGAGCATTAGTTTCAGTTTTTGAAAGAAAAAAAATTCTTACATTTCTTCAACGAATGATCGCATAATTTTTATAAGGTAAGCAAATTTCTACATTTTGATAAATTATATAGTTTTATTTGAATGAAATTGGTAGAATAATTTGTGGGATATAAAGTTCCGAATAGGGTTTTTTTCCCTCACGGGATCAAAAGTAATTCAGGGTGTTCTTTTTCTTTGAATGAGGAGGCTGTACATGTGAAACGCTTCGCAAATCTCGTGTAAAGCGTGTTTTGTCATTAATACAGAATTGCTACTTCAGTCTTAATAAACAATTCTTTTTAAGTACTTTTCATACGGATAAAGCGTTATCTTTCCATATGTCTGTGATTTTTTCAGACTATTAAAGTTTTGTAAATAGAGAACACGTGATTCTTTCATTTTGTGACGTAGCAATGTTGACTGTTAACCGACTTAATAGCCAAAATGTTGGTGTTGAAGCTGGTTTCCACGCATGGATAGGGTCTGAGATTTTCTTCTTCAGGAACAGGTTGAATCATTATTTCTAATTACGAAGATTAAGGCAAATGCCTACAATGAAAATGAAACAGTTTAGAGGCTTCTCAATGCTTACCGCTTTAATGAAATAACGGGGTTCGGTATTCAAGTAAAGAGGGCCGATCCGAGGAGCCTTCTTCAGATGATACTTTTCGGGGATGTCTTTCACTCTATAGATGTGTAGTCCTGTTATATTGTCATTCTTTATATCATTGTAGAGCTGCAAACCATAAATTCAATAGTATTAATAAAAATAAATCAAGTGTAAAATAAAAGCTAAACATTTTAAAAGGTTCGATAACACAGTAAGTGAATTTTCTTAATAACTAAGTAACGTTGTATACACATAAGAAGGGCTATACTCTTTGTAAATAAAATATGTGTCTTAAGCTTACGTGATTTTCCCACTCTCCATGCATTCCCTCTTGCGTTACCATGCCCAGCAATAACATAAGCTTGGGCCGTCGGTGAAGTAACTGCTGGCTGTGCTTGAAAAGTGATGGTGCATATTTACGACTACCAATATTCAACTCCGTAGCCTTGTAATTTTGAACCTCATCCAGAAGACAAGAGAACTCCTGGATCAAGTATTGAGAGAAATACGCCTTCGCGGAGGATTTTTTGATAGAACTAACCCGAATTTGCTTTATATGGAGAGGAAAATCTCTCACGGTTAGACTAACGGCAAAAGGACTTTAACCCATGATCCGTCTATCACTGAGGGTATTTTACGTCAACACTATGATCGGTGAGAGCCGAGTGTAGAATTCGTATCCATCAGCCATCACTAGGTTCGAACCTGGGTCACCTCATTGGGAGGTGAGCGCTCAATTCCCCTAGCCACCCCAGCCCTCAAATCAAGATTTTTGTTTTATTCTATAACCGTCATAGAATAGCCAACATAATATTGAGTTCCCGTCTACTAATGAGTTTATGGCTACTAATGTTCAATTCCGTAACCTTGTAATTATGAACCCAATCCAGAAGACAAGGAAACTCCTGGATCAAGTATTGGGTGAAACTTGCCTTCTTGGGGGACATTTTGATTGAACCAAAACGCATTTGCGTTACATGGAGAGGAAAACCACAAAACCCTCCCATGGTTAGCCTGGTTTCAAGGGGACTCAAACTCAGATTTAAAGAAAATTCAATTTAACGTCCAGCATCATGTGCAATTTATGGAAACACTTTCAGAATTCCGAATCTGTCGAAAGAAAGCCTGGACAAGGTCAGACAATAGCCACAGCGATTGCCGATGAACGGCATTTGTCGATTACAGCGAGACGTTACAGCTCCTGACCTCTATGCTGCCACATGAAACTGAATTTCAAGGGTCAAAGAATCGTTTATGTTGGTGCAGAGAACATAGAGATTAGATTAGAGCATGAATCAATAGTATAATGTTCTCTTCACTTATGAGTCGCGCTTTACTCTGACCACTGACTCTCGACGTACTTGCATTGGAAGAAAACCAGGGACCAGCTACCAGTTTTCTAATGTCCGAGAAATCGACCATTATAGCAGCCAAGTTTTGCTGCTCAGGCAAAGCAAATGCTGAATTCTCGCCCACCCCTCCATCTTTGTGAAAGAAGTACTCTGACAAGTATGAGGTATAGGGACGAAGTCTTGGAGTTCTATGTTCGCCTTTTCAGAGGTGCAGTTGGTCCGGATTTAATTTTAAAGAGTGGCAATATGACACCATCCAGAGCATTTCTGATCAACCATTTTCAGGAAAATGAATATATTCGCCGGATGGACTGACCAACCAGATCTCCAGACCTCAACTCTAGAGAACATGTTTGAGACGCTTTCAGTAAGGCAACTGTAACACGTAACTCCTCCCCTCGAGAACCACTTACTCTCTGAAAACAGCGTTGTAGGAATTTGAAGAAGAGCCTCAGAGCTCATATAAATCTTGATAGGCTAAATTAAGCCTTACCTATTGAAACGCAGTGCTATAAGCGAAAGCAGAGAGCACGCCGCACTTTACTATACTCAATACTCAACGTTATTGAACGAGTGGGACAAACTGCCACAGGAACTTCAATTCTGTAACCACTGTTTGATACCATCTGACCCTGGTGAATGTCATGTTTGCGTAGTACAACAGTTGAATGGTTATTATTTTTGTATTATATCAACCTAGTTCAAACCAAATGTTGTTAAAGTCTGCCCAGTATACCAAGTAGTTCAGTAGATAATCGACCAAATATAAAAATTCGTTTAAAAGTTTTATTTATTTATTTAACTTTTTTTGCACTTTTCTTCTTGCTTCTTTTACAGTACTAGCTTTTAATTTATAATTTCTTTCACAGCAAGTTATAAACATGTTAACCTTTCAGATGTCTAAAAGTGAAATGCATGTTCCGTGCAGGTCGTGAAAGTAACCTTTACGTATGCATTTCCAAAATATTTGTTGTACTCACATGAAAAACAAAATTGGAATTCTTAAAATTATACTTTCAAATAATTTTAAGAACTTGAAATCATTACGAGATGTCAGTAAGCCATAGAGTGACCCATATTCAAATCCCGCTGATGGCTGGCTGGAAGACTGGTGTACTTTTTCCGTGTCTGCACTGATTCTAGTGCGAACATAAAATATCCCCAGTGGTTTACGGATCATGGGATAGAGTCCCTTTGACGTTGGACTAACAGTGGGAAGTTTTCGTGATTTTCTTCTCTATGCAAAGCAAATGCGGGTTGGTTTCCCTTGAAGACTCTTCCCCGCAGGCGAATGCTTGAAACATGAGTTATGGAGTTTAACATGAGTACAGCCGCATCATGGATCTACTGTTCAACGCATGGAGGTAAAAATATGGTACGATTTATACCTCCGTTCAATACCGTTGATTTAAAAAAAGTACAAAATACTTCGATTTTGTTTTCTTTCATTGATTTTTCAGACCGTCAGCCATTTTGGAGAGAACCGATATAACTAACCGTAAAGGCTATTAAATAGCCTCTTAAAGAAATTAAACTGGTCAAATAGTTAAAAGTTAATTTTTTTTAATCACGTCACTTTATCTTTTTGAGGGTTATCACTATCTCACATTATTCTTCCGTCATGTGATTTAAACTTTAACCCTTTGCTTGTGGCGTACCATGTTGTACCGTCATCTGTGGTCCACATGTTGTACCAGCAGTAAGTAAAAGGTTAAGTGAGCAATAGTTAATGTATTACCTTTTCCTCTTTACCGTCAATTGGTATTAGACTTGAGGTTGGACCTGAATTCACTTGGTACTTGATGCTAGGTGCGTACTTATCCAGTGTAATGAAAGTTGAATTGGTCACGTCTTGCATCCCATGGTCTGCCAGCATTATTATGTTCACCTATGAGTAATTCATAATTTTAAAAGCACTTAGCAAAAATTCAGAAATAGCAAAGAAAGGAGGGTTATTTTGTGGTTGAAGTAAATAAAAAACGCTAAAATTGACTAGTTACCGTATCGGCATTATTACAAGAACTAATTAGTAATGCGAGATAATTAGTAATGCGAAAGGAACCAAAAGCTGATTTTAATTTTATTTTAATGAAACTAGGAATGAATTTTTTATTGCGTTTATGCCAGCATTTGACCTCACTTCGAGTGTAGGAGGAGAATTTCATCAATATTATTGTTTTGAATTAGTTTTGTTCAGAAAGTTACAGATTGTTTTTAAAATTATATTTTTAGTTAAGTCTATTTTTTGCCTAAATGTATAAGTTTATGAAGAACGTATAGGCTTATATACATGCATATACACTTGCCTGCTCCTTTGAAAATGGTATTTCAGATCAAAAACGCGTGACCTTACCATATCACATCATAAAATGAAATGTATTATCGCCTTCTTCCTACTGCTCCTAACGTAGCAGAGAAGTGGAGACATTTAGTATTCATTTGAATGAATTTTAAAATATCCTGGTTAGGAATATATTACTAAATTAGATAAAAACTTTAGCTTGTAAAGAGGAACTGATTGCAAATTTGAAATCATCGACGCGAAAATATCTAAGATCCGTTTTAAACTCCAAAAAAAAATGTTCTCCAGTGTAATAGACAAGGCTTTATAAGAGTATATTAATACATTTTAATGTGACATTTTCTTTTACCTGTGCGAGGAAAAACTTTTCATTACCTTACACCTTACACAAATGAGGAAAGCGACTTCCTTTGACCTTGACCATGACTGCGTTCATGGTCCTCATTCGAATGAGGCAAATATTTACATTTCAACTATTATAGGTTGGTTAGGTTAGCAGTTAACGTCATAAAAGGAAAATTAAATTACGTGTTGTCTACTGTAATTGTTATAGAACCGAAATGTCTGTCTCTCTCTTATATTTTATTCGAATGATTACTACTTCGCGTTCAGTACTGCGCTTTGTACAAATGCGTATGAACAAGCAATAAACAAAATTTTCTGACAGTGTTGCAGATATACAAGTATAGATGATTTACACTACCAATTTAGGTGAATTCGAAATTAAGAAATTTAGTAGATCCTTATTGGGCAATCGAAACCATTCATTCAAACAACGCTCTCTACTACTTTTAGACTTGGCCTAGGCATTCTATAGAGTGTCTAATGAGGAGCCGGAAAAGTATGGAATGATTGATAGTTCACACACTTCTCAGAAATTCCGTAGAATAAGTAATGCATAGAGGCATTCTCTAAATTTCTCTCTCTCTGTGTTCTGTGTCCTTTCTCCTTTGTGTGTATGATTGCGTGAATGTGTCCCGCCCTATAAACTGGTTTGTGGTTGTGTGACGTGGGCGACGCTGCTCCACCGTCGTGGCTTCGCCACAGGTGCCCACTGGGTAACGAGAAGAGGTTAGTAGTTCTGGCATTCCTGAGGTCAATGGGTCTACGTCCCAAGTGCTCGTCGTTAAAAAAAAATTATTTACTGAAACAATTGGAAAACTGTATGAACATTGATTTAGATTTTCGGAACTATCTTATTGGTAAAAGTTCTGCATTGGCAGCTAATTTTTTTTTAAATTCATTTAATATGTTATCTTTTTGCATACTGAGATTTAAATCTAAGATTGCATACTAAGATTTCTTCACGATCAATTTCGAAAAAAAAGTGGCTTTACATAATCCCATAAACCTAATAAAACAGAATTTATTTCTGAGAAAAATATTTAATTTATCATGCAAAAATGCCAACTATATATAAAAATCTCAATTTTGAATTTTCTGTCATTTCCGTTCATTTTTCTGTTGATTCGGCTGTTCGCCCATTTTTTATATTTTCCTTTATATTTATTTATGAAATCAAGAATCATTCATAGTAATGTTTGGCATAATAAATGCTATTCATAAAAANAAAAAAAAAAAAAAAAAAAAAAAAAAAAAAAAAAAAAAAAAAAAAAAAAAAATTTTTTTTTTTTTTTTTTTTTTTTTTTTTTTTTTTTTTTTTTTTTTTTTTTTTTACTGTTGAGTCTACATTTCTTGGCGATTTCTTACTTTTTTCTTGGCAGACCGAAAATTATACTCCCCACGAAAAAAAATCACAAATAAATAAATTCTAAGTAAATACTTATAAACAGATAATTATATTGATTTTTAAAATACATTTTTACAAATTAATTAAATTGTTTATGATAACACAATTAACATTAATACAATTTATATTTTAGGGTAATTTCTTTAAAGTCAATGGTTTTTCAAATGCATAAGCAAATGGAAATTGTACACTTTCTTAGATGAGAGATTTTAAATTTAAAACTGCAACAATAACGAACATTGTGTTTGTTAAGTATTTTAAACAATTATATTCTTTATATACAAATAAAACTTCTGTTTCAAGTACAAGAACGCAACAATTCAAGAAATGTGCTTCTTGAACAATTAGATAGAATTTAGACTTTCTAACAATGTAATTTGTTCTATAACTAAGCGCGAAACATTTAGTATTTGATCGCTATTGATAATAAATACGCCCATTTTGCTTTGTGTAAGTATCTTTAAAGATGGACAGAGTTTTTGTCTACTATTTATGCAGCCGAGTAGTTGCACCAATGCTTATTCTGCTGGCTATAATTTCAAATTATTGGAGTCTCTATTTTTGCTATATTTTTGCCTTTTTTATGGCTTCAACGACATTGTTGATTTTGCAAGCAGCTGAGAAATTTGATTTCAGGAAAAATTTAAATGATAGTGTTGCTTCAAGCCCCAACTCCGAAGTCCTTGCAGGAAACAAATCCAAGAATGAATCTTATTTCGCTGATGTCAGTCAAGGAGATACAAGCAGCACCATACATACTTGGCAAAAAATCGAACCGCAGCCTGAAGTTAGCCAAGAAATTGAAATTGAATCAATCATCAGCAAAAATGTCCGGGCAGACGAAGATCCGCTTCCTAGATCAATCTGCGAAAACTGCTTGCAACGTTATGTCTACCAATCAAACGACGAAGCAAGTTCTTACAAACCGGACCTATCCCCTGACGATCCCCTACGAAACATAGAAGATAGATATTTCGATATTGTTTCAAACAGGATTGTCCGTGAATTTCTGAGCAGAGATAGTTCAAACGGAGATTCTGGAAGCAGAGAGGATCTCTGCCATGATAAAGAGCCAAGAAAGGAACGTCGATTTTTGAATCTTAGGAGGTCATCAGTCCGGAGAACTGGACAAAGGGTTAAAAAAGCAAGCATCAGCTTCTTCAGAAGATTTGCTTGCTGCGGCACGAAAAAGAAGTAACCATTTTGCATTCCCCTTCAACTTGGAGATTTTTGGAACTCTAGAGAATCAAAATTGTATGTGTTCAATTTAAAAACTCTGATTTTTGTGTGTAATGGATTGTGTTCCATATTCTCTTCAACTTGTTAGTAGTTATTTTGGAACTCTTGAAAATCAAAATTACGTGTGTTCCACTTAAAAACTCGAATTAGAGAAAAAGATGGATTAGACTTGGAAACTTATATGGAATGAAAATAACATACTTGGAACATTTAAAAAATTTGGATTTCAAAATGATAGTATTGATTTTATGAATGATAAGCCGGATGATTTTTTAAGATGACTGTTACCGTTTGTAAAAATGTTGGGTCAAGGGAATGCTTTGGAAAAGTTAAGATGTTGGTTAATGATGAAAGAATATATGGATAGAGTATGATCGTTTTTAAAAAAGGAATATGCTTGAAATATTTAGAAAGTTTGGTGTTGGAAATTATGATATTGATATAAGTGAGATGCTTTCAAAGACTTTGAATGATAAGCCGGATGATTTTTAAGATGACTGTTACCGTTTGTAAAGATGTTGGGTCAAGAGAATGGTTTGGAAAAGTTGAGATGTTGGTTAATGATGAAAGAATATATGGATAGAGAATGATAGTTTTTAAAAAGGAAAATGCTTGAAACATTTAGAAAGTTCGGTATTGGAAGTTATAGTATTGATATAAGTGAGACGCTTGCAAAGACTGAATGATAAGCCGGATGATTTTAAGACGAAATTAAGAANTTTATTGTGCAGTATTAGAAACATTTGAAATGCCATGTTATTATTATGAGGCTAATAAATGAGTGATTTTTTCTTAAGCTTCTGTTATTCGTTATATTTTAGTATTAAATTCACTTCAAAATGTCACCAGTTTGTAATTTTTTATTGCAAATATAAATATTTGGCAAAAAAATAAGTTAGATTAAACTTGTTTGCATTTTACAAGATTTACTGATATAGAAATTGTTGTGTACTAATTATCGTGATCAGAAATTCTCATGGAAAAACTGGAAAAAAAAGAATAAATAGAAAACATGCATTTTTTCGAGTTAAATGGACTTTTGTCATTCAAAAATTCGGACATTGGTAAACTCTTTCTGTAATTTTATTCCGAAATCAATTGGAATACATATGAAATATATCGTTTAAAAGACGAAGACAAACGCATTTCTCTGTTTTATAAAAGCTAAAAGTAGTTTCGATCTTGTTTACGCCAGCTTTTATTTTACGTAGACTGTTCTTTTACTACAATTCTTGTCATTTTACTACTATTCTTTGTTAAAGTCGTTCTGTTACAGGCAAGTTTGTTTATTAAATGAGACACGTTAATATTTAACTGAAAACTATTAATTTTTTTGACATTTTGCCCTTTGAGACTGCTGATCAAGATATTTAAATGGTTCTATTCCCTTGCGATGGCAGTAAAAAATCTTATAATTAATCACAGTATCTATATAAGGCTTAAAATTTAGATTACCTTCTGGGAGCTCAAACTTCAACTGGATATCTGCGTCTAAGGTGAACACAATTTACAACTATAAATAGCACAAGTAAAATTTTTATCGCTGATCGAAAGCTTAGTCACTTTCCAGATAAACAAAATTAAACACAAAACTATACATGAAATAAAATAGAAATTTTAAGAACTAATATTTCATATTGACAGAAAAGGAAGAAAAAAAATCAATTTTTGTCTGGCAGTAACGAAAGTCGCCAATTACGCAATTATTCGCCAATAATTAGTCGCCAATTACTCACCAATTACACAATTATTTTCTATCTCCACCTAAAATCACCCCCTCACGTCTTTCAAAAGTGTTGCACCTTCAAGATTTCATTTTTGCTGTGGCAAAAGTAGAATCATTGTTTCTTTTCAATCCTACTTAAGAGAGTAGTTCTTTGAATTTTCATTTTATTATAATTTTTAAAGCTGCATTTTTAAACCAGCTTAGAAGACTAGAAAATTTTCTAAGCTCTATATGGCTCTTTGGTCAAGATACTATCTATAGGAAAGTATGAATCAGACATCTGCTGCCCAATGATCTTGTCCATTAAGCAGTGGAAATTTGATAGTCTGGGCAGGTATGAAATTGAATAGTAACATGTTCATTCATGTTTTAGAAAGGGGTACTTTGACTGATGTTAACAACAGAAACGAAGTTTTCGAGTTCCATGCTTGATTTTTCCAAGAATGCAGTTCGCTTTGATTTCATTTCAGCAGACAATAACTCAGCCACATAGAGGGCTGGGCCGATTTGATGGTTTCTGAAAAGGGACCTGCCAGTTCCCCAGACCTCGACGCTCTGAGAAAGGAAATTGGAACTCGTACTCTCTCTCTTCGACCACCATCCAATCATTTTTAAAAGAGTAGGTCAAGGAGTCAAAGGAATTATAAAAATGACTTATTTCGACTATGAAATCATAGTGTAAGGTCCATACAACGGTTACAAACTAGGAGAGGGGGCAAGGCATACCGAAATAGTTAAGAATTGTACAACTACCAAAGCCTAATACGCTTCTAAAACGCTTTCATGACGTTAGATGACGTATAAACGCTTTCATGACGTATCATGAACGTTTTGGAACCACTATACTTTTATGCACCTAAGTTATCTTAATTTAATGCTAAATTTGCGTTTTCTTATTGATTATTAATTTATTATCAATAAGAAAATTGCATTCAAATTGGCTGAGAAGGAGTTCTTTTATTATCTTAATTTAATGATTTGACAAACTTAGTAATGTCCAGCAACTAACTTGTCCAGATCGCCATCGATAAGTTAGTCATCTAATTATTAATTACTCTATTTCTGAGCCTTTTTGGATTTAGTTTATGACAATAAATGCTAGCTAAAGTAAAATTGATATAGAATTAAGCTAGTTTAGATAAATATATGTGCCAGCTTACAGGCGCGAATCCATAACGTAATACTATTCAATTGTGTAATCACTGTTTTATACCTTGCTCCGTATCTGGAAAGTTAGATACTATCACAATTGTTGCATGGTTACATTTTATACTTTATCAACCTATGTTCAAACCAAATTTCATTAAAATCTCTTCGCTGTAGTTCTGGAGAAAACCGCCCTATTCTGAATATTCTATAAAGATTGAATAGTAGTGTTAAAAAAATGCAATTTACCTTCTCTTGTAGTTTCTTCTTTTTCAGACCATTAAGGAGATAATCAAGAACGTCGTCGATATCCATTATTGCATTCTTCATGTCAACTGAATCAACTCCCCTGTAGTGGCCTACAATAATTAACCCACATTTTTAAGAAACCAGTTTAATCAAATTCAGTTCTAAAAAGGATAAAATAAACTTTAGTTTTATAGTATGTCTGAAGTAAGAACCACATTCGTCTGGACCTGTGTCGGTGGCTATGGTAACGAAGTATAACTAATTCAGATAGGGGTTTGGGGTCATTGTTTAGGATAAGTTTTGGCTCGGACGGCGAGAAAAAGGAAATCTTTTTCTTTTGTGTTAGCCCTAGAGTGAAGTGAAGCCATTCTCCTTTGTGGTGGGGGGAGTTCTTACCGTAGACAAACTATAGTACATTTCTGAATGAGCAAAATAAGAAATTTTCCAGAACTAAATAATAATAACGGAGGTTAAATTTTTAAAATGTGATTTTAGCTATTTAGAGCAATTCTTTACTGGTGTCAAGAGGCCTGTCGTCAGACACTTCATGTCCCAGGAATAAAAACTTTTTTTTTTTCAATGCATAAGCATATGCCTATATCTAGGTGCTTAAGACTATATTTACGGCCCGCCCTTCTTTCATTGATATTGAAGATGATGAATGTTGAGCAAAAACAATGAAGTAGTTCCGGGATAATCCCCAGATATGAGCTAAAGATCGAAACACGTGGGAAGTTCATAAAGCATTGTACAAAGCATGATGGGATTGAGAAACTTTGATTATCAGTTGCGTTCTACGGGAGAATGGTTCGCAGGTTCCTTCAGCATATTTTAACAAATCTTACCATTTTCACCAATTTTAAATCTCGATGGCACTGGAGATAAAGCACTGTGAGCTATCACTGTGTATTGTATGACAAGAGTTCAAACCTCAGTGATGACTTTAAGCCCATCAAGTTTCAGATTGATGGGTAGCAGCTCGTCTCTGAATACATACTTTTGTCTCAAAATTGTGGAGCTTCTGTGAATTCCTAGGCTGACAAAATGGCTCTTGGGAATTTTTTTTTTACATTTTAACCACCAATTTTTTAATTACGATTCTTCTAGTCTCTATAGACAACGGTATCGAATGAAGAAAAATCCGAATCAGTTTGGATTTTACTTACGTAATGACTGGCGTTTGGAAGGGTAGTGTAAATTTGATGGTACTTTTTTCAGCCCTCATGTAGTTGTAGCGTCTTTTTCTGATCTTTTTTTCTTTGAGAAGAAGATAACGTATACCCGTACATGTAATCTATGACGTACAACTAAGCTTTTACAACTAAGCATACGTTAGAATGCTAATTAACGTGAAGTTAATTAAATATATTGCCGTATCGCACATCGAAATTGCTGAAATATAATTCTTTCTCGTCTACATCTTTTACTTAACTAAGATTTATAATTTGTTTATATATTTTATTGTAACCGTGATATATTTTTGTTTTGTGTACCTGGCAACTTCAATCTATAATTAGTTTGTTTATGTTCTAAATGGTTTCGTGCCTGTCTTTGAGTTAAGTAAGAAATAAATGGTGAAAGAACTGAAATATTTGAGAAAGAATAATTGTGAAAGATTATAGAATCTGTCACTTAAGAGAACTGATGCTTGACGGGTTTGGTTCACTCGATATAGAATGAAAAGAACTGTTGCTAACGTAAACATGCGACATTTCAAAACCCAATCAGGATCGAGATACCCCCACTACGTCACTTGTAGGTATCCCATTATGACAGAGATCGTTAAAATATGGGTATCAGAGATTGTTAAAATCTGGGTACTTTTATATTTCTTTAGGATTTAACTTTTTATAGTATTGTTAAAAACTTTAGGAGTAATCTGAGCAGAAACTGCAAGTTATATTTCATATAAGCACAGCAAAAGAATTCGGCATCAAGTAGTTAGTTTAATAACTATATTTTTTTTAAAAAAAAAAAACATCAATATTTAGAAGGCAAACTCGTGTTGATTATATGAAGCTTCTTAGAGTATACGAACACGGCCTTAGGGCTAACAATCAGAGTTACGATTTACACGTATACTTTGAAAGCTCTTCCATATAAAGTTATTTATTCTAATGAAATATACATACCAGCCCAGTCCACCCATGGAAGATATATCATTGCAAGGTCCAGCCTATCGTAGCCAAGAGCTGGGGATGGATGGAACATTTCCAAGACATCGTCTATTCTCTCTTTCACGTCGTTCTTACCTTCTTTAGTTGGCGGGTCGTACCGATGTCGTTCGCAGATTGTGGGGTGGAGGTTGTGTCTACCAACCTCGCAACCTGCCCAGAAGTACACGGCTGCATTTTTTTTCTGCTTCTCAGCAGTTATCCAAATGGGTTCTGCTTCTTGCCACCACATTGGGTCTGTTGTGTTTTCTAGAGGAATCATTTGAAAGAACTCATTCGTCTTCTTGTCCCACAAATAGTTCTCAACGAATCCATGATTCTCTGGATACAGACCTGAAATTTGTATGTGTATAGTTAGATTCATGCACAGAGGCCAAAAAAAACACCATGTGCTCTTTCTTGTACAAGTTATTAAAAAATTCTGAAATAATACGTTTCTGATTCAAAAATATTAGAATCTTTCTTTTCGCTTGATGACAATAAAACACTTTAATAATTATTTAATGCAAACGATAATCTTGTGAAGAATTTATATCCAATCAGACTACGATGTTAAAGTTTTTGCTCATTTTTTAAAGATAATAATTAAAAAAGTTATTTCTAAATTTTAAAATATTAAAATATTTATTTTAATTGGTATTTATTGTAAAAATAGTATTTATTTTTAATAATTAACGAGTAGCTTATGAAAATTTTAAATTTATTGCTGACGATTATTTTTTTAAAAAAAAGAAACTTTTTTTTCAGTGTTTATGCTTGGAATTTGTTTCAAACTAAAGGCCTGTTTACACGGTCCAATTTCTTGAATCCGAGAAATTGGTCGGATTTCTCTGTCCAAGAAATTGGATGATTCGTTGACACTATCCAAGTTCTTGAATGTCGCTGATTCGTTGAAAGAAAAACTTGCGCATGCGCATTGTTCATATTCAACATTACAAAATAATACTTACATAAGTTTAAAATTACTAAATAAATTCAAATAAAATCATAATAACACAAATAAACCTCAACAGATCAATTTATTTTGACTAAAATATATGAAAACCCACAACCAAATGACATAATTTGCTGCCAGCTTGTTGACGTCACAAAACCTAAGACGCTGATTGGTTAAGAGAGAAAAAAACTTGGATGGAAAGTAGAACATGCTCTACTATCGTCCAAGAAGTTGGACCAAGTTCTTGGATGTTTGTTTACACGATCCAAGCTCAAAAGCAAAACAAGTTTCCATCAATATCAAACAATCTCTGTCCAAGAAATTGGATCGTCTAAACAGGCCTAAAAATGGACGTTTTCACGCGGTGTTCTAGAATCAATAAAGCTATAAATTAACCGCTTACACAGACAAGGAAAAAATCAATCAAGTATTTCAAGCTACAATGATTTGAATTTTTCTCAGTGAAGCGTTTGTAACCTCTTATAACAGTATCGGAAGAGTGCAAATTTTAGAAATAATTGTTTTTAAATAATTATATAGGTAATAATTTTAATCTGTAAATAATTATTTCGATCAGAGATGACAGAAAAATTAATACTATAGTTTTAAAAAATCAATTAAGAAGCGTACGATATTTTATCAGAAATTGAAAGAGGTCTTAATATTTCTAAATCTATAACATTACATCATCTGCATAAATTTTAGTTTTAATTTCGTGTCTCAGAAATAATACCACTTATGGCAAGAAAGAGATGGTGCAAATCAAGATTGTTGAAGGGCTTCGAGGATTGGAAAATAATAATATCATTTAGTGACGAAAAAATATTCTGTGAGTCTTATGACAATCAAAGCATTCGAGTTAGTAGAATGAAACAAGAAACAATTAATAAAAACTGTTTGAAGCGTTTGGTAAAATGTGTAACTACTTTGATGGTATAAAGTTGTATGAGTAGAAATCGATCTGAAAAGAAGGGTTGATTCTGAAATATATCAGACGAAGACTCCTCATGTAATAAATGGCTGGGGTGCGTTAAATCTGTTGGGTCACAAAGTCCTCAATTTTCCCATAACAAATCAATACTTCTGGGGGTACTGAATAGGACATTTTATTTCATATTATAACCGTCATTGAACAGTCGGCCCAATTTTTTTGGGTTTACGACTACTCCACAGCCTTGTAATTTTGAACCCAATCCAGAAGACAAGGGAACTCCTGGATCAAGTATTATAAGAAATTTTGCTCTCGTGGAAGGAATTTCCATGGAACTAACCTGCATTTGTGTTACAAGGAGAGCAGAATCACGAGAACGTTCCATGGTTATCCAGAGACAAGGGACTCTAACTCGTATCCGTCTACCACTGAGGATATTTTACGTCAACTTTGTGGTCAGTTCAAGCCGGATGCGGAGCTCGTATCGACCAGACATCGCTGGGATTCGAGCCCGGTTCCCCTTATTTCTGTGGATGTTTGAATAGGCCCACAATATAAACAGGTTGGCCATAGTGGCGCCACTGAAAAACAAGAAACGCACCCTCTGCCTTAAATTCACTTGATTTCTTCCGGCAGACCTGCTAGTACTGGCAAGTGGCATTAGAAACAACAGCAATATATAAAGATCTTCTTTAGCACTACGTGATTCTTTCATCAAAAGATT
The DNA here is from genome assembly GCF_043381705.1 of Parasteatoda tepidariorum. NCBI lineage: Eukaryota > Metazoa > Arthropoda > Arachnida > Araneae > Theridiidae > Parasteatoda > Parasteatoda tepidariorum. The sequence continues at coordinate 18,620,109 of NC_092207.1, forward strand.
TGTTAGGGAATGATTTCATTTTCCAAAAAGATTTAGTTTCATCTCATACACCAAAATCAACTCTTGATCTGGTTGGAGCAACTGTAGGCAGCTAATATGCTGGATCTTAACCAAATTGAAAATTTATAGGGAATAGTAGAGAAAAAACTACAAGAAGTTGCTCTTACAAACCAAGTTGAGAAAGAGAAACGTACTTAGTCTACTGGGGCTAATGTGGGAGGAAAAATAGCCAAAAACTTGTTTATTCCATTCTGTGATCAAATCAAAAGACAATGCTTTAAAACTTTTTATTCTTCATCTATAATTGAATTTTAGAGTTTAAAAAGAAATATTCTTACATATTCAATCGCGTAAAATTTTATTCTAATAATTTAATTTTTTTTTTACAAAAAAAAAATTTGTAACTTATTTATGTTTTTTTTTATTCTTTAATATTAAAAAATACAGCGCACATGTAGATTTAGCTCCTTAAATTTGAAATTTAATCAGAGCTATTATGCATCAGGAAAAAAATTAAAAAGTGGTAGTAATGTTAAAATAAAAAATTACATTTCATTATAACCTGATTAAAAACTTCATTCACTTCCAAAATATATAAATAGGAAATTAAAGTCCAGCTCTCAAAAACAGGCACTTGTTTTCAAGACTTGTCTGACAAGTCTTGAAAATGGGCACCTGTTTTTGAGTGCTCGAAGCATGTCGACTTTTATTTCCTATTTATAAATTTTTGAAACAAATGAAATTTTTAATCACGTAATATCTTACCGCTTTAGTTTCTTGGGATTATTTATTCACAATTTATTATATTTCACACAATTAGAATATTTTAATAAATCTAAATAATGTATCTATATCCGAAATTAGAAAATTTCAGCTTATATTCTGATTTTTTTTTTTCCTTTAAAAAAAAATAAAAAATCTTTACCACTTGTTTACGAACTCTAAATTTAATACAAGCAAGTAAAGAACTAATAAATAGTCATTTTAAAGTCGAATTTTTCGATTATTTTAGAATTTTGAATCAGAGTTATAAAACTTTTACTATTACAAATTTAAACCAAAACTTTATTTGCGAACAGATTGGACATATAATAGGCAAGAAGGAAAACAACAAATAACCCCAAAACGATTCTAAAACAAAGGATGAATTCAATCCTTCTTTTACTCGAATCTTAATCAATAGTGATTGGTCTAGAATTTGAAAAGGTTATTTTTTATTTATTTTTATCCTCAAAAAATTATGAAAAAGGAAATTTTTTTTTCTTCATAAGATTACATTGGGCATTGAAGAAATTAGAACTATCAACACTTTATCTTATCATTTAAAAGATAACATTAGTAATGATCGCTATCTTACAGCTCTATTTTATAGAAAACGAGTTTAACTGTATGTTACTGTTAGTTCCTCCCTTAATGGAATGATCGTAAAAACACGGTTTCCACTAGATCACCGAAGTCAAGCAACACTGGCTGCGGTCAGTAAGCGAGTGGATAACCACTTCAACCAGCCTGCGTAGGGACTGTGGGTGCGCTGTATCGGTCATCACTAAACTCCTCTATCGTAAAGCGCTTGACTTCGCTTTCAGGTCGTCGGGCTACCAAAACGGGGGGAGCCATCCCCTCTGCAGAGGATTTTCCCCAGAGATTCGCAGAGATTCTGTTTCCCAGATCGACGCCTATAGCCCATTGTGCAGCTCTAGTGTGACGTTTATAAGTTACGTTTGTAGTTTATAAATTTATAAAATACGATTTTAAAACTTGTTTCTATGAAACTTATTAATACAAAACCAACGTTAGTTGAAAGAAGAAAAAAGTTTTATCTTAAAATGACGAGTCATTGAGAAAATTGCATGATTGAGACAAATCTTGAGCATCATGTCTTAACCCCGATCTATAATCAATAGAACTATTGTCGGCGCCAAATGAAACTGTACACTTAATCTTTTTTTCGGAGGAGTTAATTTTTTTAAAATAAAAAGTGATCTGTTTAGTTGAATAATTAAAAGTCAACAATAAAGCAATCAGTAATAAGAAAAAAAATTGAAATAATCTTAAATTTGGTAAATTTTAGTACATGCCTTTCAGTTTTGTGTATATTAACGCAATGTTAATTAAATGCGATTTATTAATCATTTACGATTTATTAATTTATGCTCGAAGAAATATTATGCTAATAAAGATGTAATCATAACTACATTGAAACTAATTATCATAATAGTTTCAAATCATATATTAGAACTTTACTTATACGATTGTGATGCTATATTCATTTTGCATTGTATCTCTTCTGTTCTCGAAAGAAGTCGTTTTTGCACTTTCCTATTAAAGTCAGAATATAAAGAAAACAGATAAACCACAGATGAAACAATAAAACATGTCACAAACTTTCATCTGAAAAATGAAATTGTCATAAATGTTTATAGGTCTCTGAATCATTGCTTTAATCCAAGTAGATGTATAAATCGAATGAAAGTAGATAATATCGAAGTTATAATTAAAACTTCGATTTAAATCATTTTTTTTATGTTGTTGTGACGTGAATATTAAATTTTTAAGAAACACTTAGATAAAATTTAAATAATATGTTTGAAAATGTTAATTTTGTGTTTTCGTATGACATAAAATCTAAACCACCCGTAAAATAAACGATGCAAGTCATGTTATGTCTCATGTATGTAAAGTTGTCTTATTTAAAAGGCATGCAGTAACGTATTTTTTGTGTGGCTCTTACTAACCCAATTTGTCATTTAAATCAATTCAAATGCATTTTTGTTAGAGATAAGCGTCTAGCAATTTAAGATACAAATTATGCTAATAATTTAACTTTCGTCTTTCTTTCTTAGAACATAACATAGTACTACACATAATTCATTGAGATTATATTTTGTTTAAATTTTTTAGGAAGGCAAAGTTCAAACAAAACAATGAAAAATGGAAAGAAACAAATATTGAAGAGTAGTAGATATATTCTCGTTTTAGCTATCACTTCAATATTATAAAACTGAATAATTATTACACTATTGTCAGACAGAGAAAAATAAAAATAAAAATCTTCTATGCCCAATAATCAACAATGATACGACAAATTGTTTTTTGACCTCCTTTAAATATTTACAATTCCTAACATTCATATATTTTTTTTAATATCAGTAAACTCCTCTTCGTACGAGATGAATAAGAAGAAAAGAATCAATAAATTAGTACTGAAAAACACTACAAAATCAAGTACAGTCGACAACGCTAAAATAATTTAAATTCTTTTTATTTATTATTGTTTGTAACCCTACCCGGTGGCTTTACATTATTAAATTAAGCAATTGTCGTTCATCCCATTAGAACAAAGTTTAATTGTATTCAGTGTCACTTGGCATCATGCTATTGCTCGCGACCAACTTCCCACTATCAAGTAATTTTCTCTAGTATATATCTCTTTCGAGGGGCCGTAAGACATTTATTTCCACAGTATCTGTATTAAAATTGCTCAGTATTGGTGCAGTTTTAATAATTACCAAACATATCAACAAAAAACTTTATACCTATATTAGTATGTTTGGTACCTACTTATATAATCCTTCAACATTTAATTTTTGTGCGAAATACAATTCATCAGTGTTAGCAAGCTGAAGGCGAAACTTTAAAAGCAAATAAAATTCTTATAAAACTTAGATTAGGACCTTTAGAACATGACCATTTCTCTATCTGTTTAAATTTTGGTTAATTACCGTTTAAATATTTAAGCAGTAGTGGGAAAAAATGTTCTTTTTACTGTAATTCATTAAAATATTAATGCACTATCTTTGTTACCATTGGAAAAAATAATTTCTNATATATTAATTTTAATATATAATATTTTAATTACATATATTAATATTAATTTATATCATATTAATTTTAATTTAATTGTATTTAAACATGTCTTCAAAACAAAATACAGTTACACCAAAAAATAAATATAAAGTGATTTAGCATTTTAACTTACTAGAACGTTAAATCAATGCGAACCCTAAGCTTGTTTCTTTGCAATGAGACGGTTCCATCTGGGGGTAATCGGAGACAATGATACATTACAAAAATTCATGTCACTACCTTCGGGGGCCCTTTTTTTTAAATAAATAAAATTTTAATGGAACACAGATATTTTTAATTTGGGGTATAAATTCAGTTTCAATGAAATGGGCGGCCCGGTACCATTTGATCCACGTACCGGAACCGGTCCGCGGACCGGGGGTTGGGGAGTACTGCTCTAAACGACTTATGACCGGAAACCGGAACTTCATAAATTTTACTTTTTAGTGCAGAACTTATTTCTTTTATTTCAACGTTCATCAATTACCATTGATTTTAAATCATTTACTTTTATAGAAACACGTTTTAGCTAAAGAGTTGCTATAAACAAAATAAAGACGTGGTTTCAAAAAACTACAGAAATACTTATTTGAGGACGTATGATTCCAATGTTACCTCATTAACGTTGTGCATTAAAGTTATCAGATATAGGGAATAGAAAAATATTATAGAACATGAAATAAACTTCTTTTTATCAAGTAGAGCTATAAGCTAGTAAATATTACTGATATTATCTTTAAAATATCTATAGTTTAATTTAAAATAATGACTACTTTGCTCATCCCGCTCGAACGGTTCGTCGTAGAATGATCAAATGTCGCTAGTTTACCTTCTCCGTGCTTCGAACTATAAGTATGACAAATTTAATAGCTCTTGGTCGGATGTTTTATGGCTTTATATAGGACATACAAACAGACTAATATTTATATACAGAGAGATTTTAGGGTACTAGAAGACGTCGGTTTGTTATATATGAGAGTGAAATAATCAAATGCAATAACCTGTAACAAAGCTGTTGATGTTTGGGTATGACAGAGAAGGGAAAACAGGATTGATGTAAGGTGGCTTTACTCCATACGTTAGGAACTGCGGATATGCCTTAAGTTTGAGTCCAGGAAAGTCCCAGTAATCCCATCGGAATCCATCCACCATAAAAACAATCAATTTATTATTTTCTCCAACCACAGATCCACTCAACATCAAAAACAAAACGAACCATACAGTCTCCATTTTCATCTCTCGATCCACAGAACTGAAATATTCTAAAAAGGCAGGTGATTCGAACGACTTTTTACTGTTAATTGTATTTTTCAGAATGAAAAAATATTTACTCTGCAGCCGTCATCTCAACCAATAAAATTTTGAGAAACTATTGGATCTTAATTCGAAGGAAAGAAAGTTTTATTGCATGCTGTATGACTCACTTAAGAAGCGCTGAACTTAATTTTTTTCTTTTAAAATGCTTAAAATAATACACACTTCCATTAGGTTGAGCCAGTAATTAATTTCCGGATTAAGAAATGTTAAAAGATATATACTTGAACACGTAAATAAAGTCTAACTTATAACATAATTTTTAACTTAAAATGCGAGAAGGATGCAAACTTTGTACGGAGCCACAACGCAGAAATAAAATGATAGCATCTTCTAATATGTAAGCAGCACATGCTGTAGATTTAATCGCATAGTTTAAAAAGTTAATTTCAACATAATTCAATTTCCCGTGCGCTATGAATTTGATCCTATAAGCAAATATAAAAGTAAATATTAAATTATGTCATTTGTGCAGAGGCGTAGGAATGCGCGGGGTATACTTCTCGAATAGATGACACTGAAAAGATGAGGGAAATAATGTAATATCTAAAGGAGAGCGGGAAACAAAAAACATTAAAATTAAAGGAAAAAGTACATTGTAATATATCTATACACATTCATAAAAATTTTAATCCTTATTTTGGAGCCATTTTTACGTAAATGTTCGTGGAAGTTATGCTTATATTAAGGGGGAAAAATGTATTTCTTCCAGAAAAATATTCTTAACATTTCTGACATGTAAGATATATTTAAATTTTAATGACCAGTAATTTCATTATAAAGTTTGTTTGAAATTTATTTTTTCATAACCTTATTACCTAATTTAAAAAAAATTGAAATTGTATTTACCAAATAAAAAAAATTGATTTCCTAATAATAATAATGTTTGTAATTTAACCACTTTTTTTTTTTGCCTTGGGCATTTGTCTCTTCGCCCCTATCTCTTCACACCACTACATTCAGGGCCCGACTTAGCCTAATTGGGGCCCGGGCAAAAACTTCTTTGGAGGCCCCCTCTACTTCAGCAATGAAGAATCGAACTTTATGGAGGTATTTAAATTTTCACTTCATTATACATATATAACAGGAAAATTGACTCGAACCTAAAATAGCTATAAAGCCCCCCCCCCCTCCAATGGTTAGACGAAATATCGTTCTGTCCATTTTACCGATTTTCTGACAATTCTATGTCCATCATGTCAAATGCAGTTTTCTGATTGTTAACTTCATCATCTAGCTGTGAAAATGCATATCCTTTGCTGACATTAGGACGGAATTCAGCTAAATGTTTGCAATATTGCAATTATGATGTCTCAATTAAGTCTAGCAGAAGCTATTGTATTTTTGCAAATATATCGCATTTTGCGATGCGTAGAAATACAGGCTTTTGATTGACCAAATTTATCTATCGTAATTGCGAAAAATTGGCTGAATTCCGCACTAGAAAGTCTTGGATTTACGAAATATAGATTTTTTGTGTTCATACGATAGATTAGTGAAGAAGCTATCATAAAATTGAGGGATTTTACACTGTAATGATACTTTGTTTGAAAAAGTTGATTAAAAAAAAGAAACCTAAAATAAGCTTTCTATTCGATTTGGGGGTCCCTCTGATGTGGGGTCTGGGGCAACTGCCCCGCCTGTCCTTGCCTTAATCTGACTCGACTACATTTATGGGCAACACACACAAGACAGAGCTAAACAGCGTTTTCCGAACTGGGGTGATATAGAAACTCCCAATATTGCTCACTTATGTCCTTTTTTATTGCAATTTATGTGTGTAAATAAATATCTATAAAAATTTTATTAGCTTTTTCGATCTCATCTCTAAGCAGCGTTCTTTATCCTGATAAGGAAAATTGATGGTTTACCTTGTAAAGCTAAGCTCAGAGGTTAAAAGTCGTCATATAACTCCCAGGTTACTACTTCCGCTTAAGCTTGAAAAAGCCGCGTCATTCAATATTATTATACATGAAATAAGTGTTTTCAATATAACGCGTTCTTCCAATTTAACTTATAATGAGACAAATGAATTTTTGATGACTCTGCAAGCTTGTTATGATGCTACCCCAAAAAAATAACAAACGTCGCTATTTTATAGAAATATATCCAAATAATGCTCAAAACACTTTATATTTGTTCTAACATTAACTTTCTCATATTTTTTTTAGGCTTACAACCTGTTAGAATTTATAAATTACAGAAAACTCTTATGAATGGTAAAATTACGTGTAAATATAAGTTCAAATCACAATAATATAATTTCCTAGAACACAATAATGTAATTTTCTAGTAAATATAAGTTCAATAATATAATTTCCTTGTAATCATAGTAGAGGGATACGCCTGAAGTTTTCTTTAACGAAGTTTATCATTGTTTACATTCAATTAATCATTTATTACAGTGGTTCCCAAACTTAGGACTTTAATGTACCCTTTCTAAATTTTTCGTAACGCTGTGTACCACTAATAAAAAAGAAATGAATGTATTTTTTTTTTAGAAATATGTTTATTTTTCTTTTTGGTACAAAGTTTAGTTAATAAGTTTATTTGCATCAGTGAGAAGGATGATAGATAGAAGAATGAAATTATATTTTATAAAAATAATCAAAATAAGTAGAATTTTTAACAAGCCTTTACTATAAAAAAAATTACCCAAAAGTGAAAAATCACAACTGACTGTTGACACCATTAATTATCAACTGTTAATTCTGCAAAAAATACGTAATCGTAAATTTTCATGCTTATAGTTTTGTTATTTTTAAATAAAATTTTTTGAAATTTTCGTTTGTTCCAAGTTATTTCGCATAAGAACACGTGCCTCGCTAATTTGTTCCCGTATCCCTGGGGGTACGCGTACCACTCTTTGGGAAAAACTGATCTATTGTATCCTTTATAAATAAATAAAATGAAGAATAATCCAGCTTTTAAAAGTAAAATGTGAATGTGCTTGTGATCGAGTTGTTTGATACAATATTTGAAAAGATATTGCATAGTTCGGAAAGCAAATTGATTGAATGTATAAATTAAAATACAAGCCTTTTATTTCCTTAAATTTTTTATGTTTCAAATTTGCTTCCTGAAGATACTCTAAGAAATCACTTTTCTAAAGTCACAAATCTTTTACAAAATATTAAGTAAATAAATTAATATTAGAAGAAATCAAGGCGAAAGCACTAGCTTCTATTAGGTCGAAGACTTCCTCCTTTCTAATAAAGGAATCACTTCCGCTTTGTGGAAGAAAATCAATTGGCATAAAGAAAAAGAGAGTCCAAAAAAGAAATTATCTCCTTTTAAGTATTAAAAGTTCCACAGTGGGCTGATCGTAAGACACGGTTCCCAGTTGAACATGGAAGTCAAGCATCGTTGACTGCGGTCAGTATATGGGTGGGTGACCACTTTGATCAGGCTATGAAGGGATCGAGAGTGTGTGGAGAAGTCATCCCCTCCGCAAAGAAATAAAATTGTAATGGCTTGTCTTCGAATCACCCTCGGGAATGTTTTCCAGACTGTATAACGACTGTTAAATATTGAGTTCGTACATCGTCTGCATTTCATAATAATAATAACTGAATTTATTCTTAAGAATTACAATGCTTTATTTTTATCTAATACTTCAAAGTACATTTTTACTAACAATTTTTTTTAATATTGGATCTATTGTTAGATGGATGCTTTAACTGTATCAAAGTATAAGTTGAAGTAAGTTCCAGGCATTAGACTCGTTAGTATTCCATGAATTGTACATAGAATCTAGAGGATACAAGCGAAAGAACAACTCCATTCTCATATTGGTATCACGCAGACAAAAAACAAAAAGTTTTAGTTCGGCAATGGAGCTGATAACGTAGTGGAGTCTGCGCAATTTATAAGTTTCCATTCGCGGGACATTTCCCTTTTTTTTGGTTCCAATAAATTGCAAGATCCTGTATAAGGCTCTCCATAATAAAGTTAGTAACTCTTTCTATGAACTTTAATTATACGAGTTTGAAAAAAATATTTTCTGTTGATTTGATATTTCATATTTAGTCAGCTTTGTCTGCTAAAGTTGTTAACATTGGTTTAAAGCGTAAGTGTATAGCTTAATTATTAAATAATTATTTATTGGGATAACTTAGTCAACTGCACTAGTTTTTCTCTCTTAAGTTTATTTTCTTATTAAACTGTCATTGTATTGCATCTTGTATGACAATCAAACTGGACGATTTTATTTATTCAGCTGTCAACTTTAACCTATCTCATATCATCTCTTAAAACTAAGTTATTCTTATACAAAGAACTGTAATATTAAAAATGTTGCAAATTATGATTAGTTTAAGGAAGAGAGACTTTAGTCTAATAAATCAGCGTACCGTAACGAAGCCATATAATAAATGTATATTTCAGATTTGGTAATGACAAAGGATAGCCCATGACCGGTTTACTAAATTTTTTAGTCTAATACGTGATATTTTAATGCCGTTATAATACATATGGAAATATTCCGATTTTAAGTTATTTACTAAGTATACCAATCGATAAATATTTCAGTTTATAAAGACTCCAATTGTGCGTGCGTCTTTTTGAGAAATATAACTGCATTTAAGTATGAAAAAACAATTAAGCTTGAGAAAAGACAACTAGTAATAAAAACTTTTCGCATCCGGGCAGAATTTTATGAAGATCGTTATTTTTTTCATAGATTCATCCCTTTAATTTATGACTTATTGTGTATTAATTGTGCTGCTAATGGCATAGTAAAACCTTGTTGTTTAAGCCAGGGGATGGAACAATGAAGACTAGCTCTGTTGAAAGAAACAAGCCAATATTTTGTCCTTTAAAGTTTATATAATTCTTATTAAGTCTTATTTCAGAAGTAAAAACACCAGAGTTTATTATTTTGTAGACTATGATCTGTGTAAATATTATTTAAATTGTGAATTTTTTTAAAAATGGAATATGAATGAAAAGGGAGTGTTTTTAAGGGATGGTGGTTTATTTTTAATAAGATGACAAAGTGGGTGCAAAAGTTCATATGTCCCTTTTGTGAACAAAAGTCTTATTTCTGAAGTAAAATCACCAGAGTTTATTATTTTATTGCTATAATCTGTGTAAATATTATTCAAACAGTGAATTACATTTTTTAAAATAATATATGAATAAAAAAGTGTTTTTAAGAGATGGTGTTTTATTTTTACAGAAAAGACAGAGTGCATTGAAGAGCAGGCTGCTCCTCTAAAAAAGCGAATAACAAACATCTATTGTAATATATTGTATAATTCTTCGGAACTACAGGCCAAGTCCGTCTTAATAAGTTTTCACCATCTTGCCCTGTTAGTCACCATAGTCTTCCAGCACTGATACATTATCAAAATCAATAAAGGTTATTTTCCCCATCTAAATAATTTGCAGGATTTTTTTTTTTAGCTATGGCCTTGTTTAGAATAGCGATACTTTAGAAATCCATTTCTATATTTTTTATTGGGATAAATAACAATAATATTTGTGTCACAATAAGTTTAAATTTTGTTCATAGTAGTATTCTTCGGAACTACAGGCCAAGGCCGTCTCAATAAGTTTTCACCATCTTGCCCTGTTAGTCACCATAGTCTTCCAGCACTGATCACTTAGATATCTAACCACCTAATGGGTGGTCGGCTCTCTTACGGTCTCCATCTGGTTTCGAAAAGTCACTTTCTTGGTTCATTGTCATCTAATCTGTAAAGGTGTCTTAGCCATCTGATGCGATTAGCTTTAATGACATGGACGATATAAGAAAAGTATTAATCAGAAGTTTATATATTTTTAGAATAACTTATTTATTTAAGTTCACTATTATAGTTTCATTTATTTGGAGATTGTTCAAATATTTGAGAAAATAAGAAGCAAAATAGTTTATTTTGTCTTATGCCTAATTTTTTATTGTGATAGCTATGTCTCATCAGGGTTTGGATTGACTAGATTAAAGACTGGTAGGAATGTAAACTCTTGTAATCTATTAGTAGGTAGATAGTTTTTGATTCTTTTTGTGAACGTCAAGCGTCATTGGCCAAGTTAAGTGAGTGAGCAGGTGACTACTTTGACAGTACTGCCAATTTTCTAAGCTTTTAAGAAAAATAACTTCGAATTATGTTCCATACTGCTACATTTAAATGACATAAAAGTTATTAACACTTTATTTCGGTTCACTCGTGGTGAGGCATTTTAAAAATGTTGGTAAAATTACCAGAAATTTTGAAAGCTTTAATTTTAATTGCATGCCATCTACCACTCTATCAAATGTTTTTTAAATGCTTAGTAGTTGGCATCCTTACTGCGATCAGCCTGCAAAAGAGTAAAGAGTAAATGGTATTGATCCTTGTTAAACTGTTCTTACCATTAAGTGCTTGACTTTGCACACAGCTCGTCAGGCTACCAAAAAAGATGAGCTATCTCCTCTGCTTCTCTGTAGAGCAGGGTTTCTTAACCTGTGGTTCATGAACCCCTAAGGGGTCCACGAGTTATAATTTGGGGGTCCGCTGACTACTAATTTTTAAAAAGTTTGAAAGCCTACTCATTGCTTGTAAAGTAAGCTATGGCAGCTATAATTCCGTTTGCTACAGTGTATCTTGGCGAAGCGGGATTTTCCACAATTGTGACAATAAAAACATAACATTGAAATCGATTGAATGTTGAACATGATATGCCCGTTGCTTTGTCGAAAACCATCCCCCAATTCACTTTATTAATTAAGGAAAAGCAGCAACCTTCATATTAAAGATTTTGTATACTATTAAAATAATAAAATTAAATGTTCTAATAATTGATGTTTTTTGCAATTATTTTTTTCACAGGGGGGTGGTCCGTGACTTCTTAAAAAATTTTAAAAGGGGTCCATTATATCAAAAAGGTTAAGAAACACTG
>NC_092207.1:18632509-18651760 GCF_043381705.1 Parasteatoda tepidariorum
TTGAAAGAAAATTAAAAAACACGATTATACACTTTAATAAAACAAAGTGCTAAATGATTTTAAAAAAAGAAGTCGCAATCGCAAACATTACTAATTTTTTTGAATAAACAGAGTTGATTGACTTATGTCCAAATCCAAAAGAGGAAAAATAAGTTTTGTTATAATTTTATTTATAAAAATGAAAACAACTAAAGATTTATAAATTTAAAATCAGTAATAAAAACCCATTAAATTATTATTTTATCCAAAAAGTTTTTAATAAATTAAAATAAAGTAAAAAATAGCCTAACAAATTTAATTGCTTTTTAAATTAATTCTGTATGGGCACCTTAAATTAGATTTCCGTTTGTAATAAATTCAATAATGTAAAATTATACTTAAACATTGTAATAAATTCGATAATGTAAAATTATACTTAAACGTATAATATCAAAAAAAATTTACCTAATTAATTAAGAAACACTTCTTTATGTATTCTTTTCAATAATAGATTACGTTCAGAACAAGAGAGCAATCACAAAGTCAGTCCCACTGAAAATAATCTACAAGAAACAATATCAAGTCGCGACAAAGAAGAAAAGAAAAACTAAGAGGTACGGAAACGAACATGCGAGATCACGATATATGTTCTCAAAACTGATTCTGATTCTACCGCTCATCAATCAGGGTCGTTTCAATATAACGATACGTACACAGTCTTCCCCAGCGCGAGTTGGCATCGGAACGTAGGAGATCCTTTCGTGTCTTGTATCGCTATATAGTTCGTCTTCTTTACTCGACGGCTTAAATCAGATTTCTGATGCATCGCCTGGAACGAAAGGAACTGGAAGTGGAACGAAGCATCGCCTGGAACGCCTGGAACGACTGGAACGAAGTCGCTGTATCGGCCTGCCGATACAGGCGTTAAATCGATATGTCGCGATACATCGATTTATAGCCCAGTCCTAGTGTCTGCAGATCATCCCCGAGATGCTTCCTTAACAATAACCCATTATAAAGCTCTTGAGAGAAGCGAATAAACTACTATTTCCGAAGAGGAAAAAAGATCAGTGCTCTTGGAAAATCAGTTTTTTCTTTTTAATTTTTGCCAACTAGATAATAATCAATTTTGAAGTGGAAAAGGTGAGCGTAAATATGAACTGACTGTTAATAATTTCCCTCCTTCCTTAATTTTCTTTGTCTTTGAATAGGCCTTTAAATTTTAAAATAATTTGTTAATAACAGTTATTCTTAAAATTTTGGAGCTTTTAGGTTAACCAAGCAAACGCAAAGGAATTCAACTATTTTTTTAATTTCATTTTATTTAGTATTTGTGAATGCCCTAGTGTTAAAAAAAAAAAAAAAAAAAGTTNAAGAAATTAAAAAAAAAAAAAAAAAAGTTGGCGGTGATCTCAATTTCTTGACTACTTTTCAAAGCCCGTCTAATCAAAAAGTTAAACTTTTTCTTAAATAGATTTTAGTTATAATCAAAATGTATGCCATGAAAAATTTTAAATTTTAAAGACATATCTACCCTGATGGTACTCACCTGATATGGGTTCCTGAATGTAAAATGCTCTCACCATTTGTTTTTCTCTCCTTTTTTTATTAATCGAAAATTTTCTTTTTTTTTTTTAATATATATTTCAAAAATTTCCTCAAGTTAGAAAATCTAATTTATTTTCCTTTCAGTCATAAAATTATTTTATGAAATGCACTTTAGATTCCATAGAGCATTTATGTAAAAAAAAAATTACGAAATAGCGTTTCTTTTTCATGTTCACAGCCAGGGTATTTTTTAATTTTTAATAATGTAATGCCATAAAAGTAATTTGTAAATTTATAACTCATTCTATTTTATTTTAGATGAAGAACCTCCAGCAAAGCCTTTATTTGTTAAGTTTAATAACATGTAAGTTTTTGGTCATTTCTTTTATTTTACTCTAATATTTCTATATATTTTGTATTATAGTTTGGTGGTATAAGATCATCTTAAACGTGTTTTTAAAATATTTGTATCTTTCAGTATCGTGTGTAATTGCAATTCTGTTATGTGCTTGTCTTAAATATAACTAAATTTCTAAACTTATTTTGTATCCATTAGTTTCAGATGAATCATTGCTTTCCACTTCATAATTTTTTATAAAAAATCATGCATATAAAAAAATTATACATTTAAAGATTTTAAAGGTTGTACAAATGAATATTGTGGATTAATTTATATTCTGTATGCATGTATTATGTATCATTTTTGATTTATTAATTTTCGTAAATCTTATTTTTTATCATACCATAATAATAAACTTTCTAGTATTTTATAACCGTAGTTGAACAGCCTACCCAATTTTTGGGTTTACGTCTAATGTTCAACTCCGTAGCCTTGTAATTTAAAACCCAATCCTGAAGACAAGGGAACTCCTGGATCGAGTATTGGGAGAAATTTGCCTCCGTGGAGGACTTTTTGATGGAACTAACCTGCATTTGCATTACGTGGAGAGGAAGACCACGAGAACCTCCCATGGTTAGCCTCACGGCAAGGGAACTCTAACTCATGATCTGTCTACCCCTGCGGCAAATCTAATAATTTAATAAAAAGAAATATTTAAAATACATTAATAAATATGCATTGAAACTTGTTTTAAACTGTAACTGCTTTTATTTTATTTTCTGCTTTTGTTTAAACCTTATAAATTTTTTTCAATTAAAAAATTAATTTGACTTTACATTACTTATTTAATGTGTATTTAATTATATTATATTGTATTAATGTATTTTATATGTGTTTTAATTTTTTCTTCTCTCAGTATTGCAGTTTTTTTTTGTTAGAATTTATTTTAATATGAAATTTTGTATTGTGTGACATGATTATGAAAAAAACATATCTTTTCTTCAATGTCTATTTATTTATTGATTATTTTCATTTATTTATTTATTTATTTTTGTATATAAATGGATTTTTTTAAAGTATTTTTTTCATTTTTGAACAAATTTTAATAATTAAAACCATTTAATTTTCTGCAAATATTTTACTAATTTTACTGATGAAAAAAAAATTAGCACTTAGAACACTAATGTATACTATTATAGATGTATCAATATTACTATCAGCATGTCTAATACGCATGCAGCCCTTTGTTAGTCAACCGTTTTTTATTGTGAGCAAATAATTTTCATTTAAATTATTTCATTCGAAAAAACTTATAAAATAATATAAGGTTGTGTACTTTTCTATAGAGTTCTGCTGTTTATTTTGAATTCTTGATATTTGTCTGTTAGTATATTTGTGTGCCTCCTATTTTTATAGGTGTCTATATTACAATCTGCTCTGGTGTTTCTGATGAAGTTGGTGGAGAAGGTATGAATTCATGACAATTCTTATACAATACTTTTTAAAAAAAATAAACTATTTTATTGTATTTTGATTTTTTTTTTAAATTTTATTTGAAGAGATTCTTAATGTTGTGAAATTGTGGCTTAAACACCTACTGCTAAAGGTGGATATCCCATTCTTCTATGACTAAAACATAATCGCGGTAAAGATTAATAATCTTTTTTTTATATATATATATGCATTTTGACCCTTGTACTATCCTTTACTTATTTTTACCTCTTCTCTCTGTCGAGAGCATGAAGTCTGTCATCACATTCAATCTCACCCTGTTTTTGGTCAAGCACTTTATCTCTGGATGATTTTTGTATCGTCTTTATTTCATTCATAATGAATCTGCGTAAAAGTGAACCTCATTTGCTATCTTTTGGCTAAAAAAAAGTTTTTTTCTTAACTTTCATTATTATTTTGAGAATTTTTCTGATGTTTATGTTTGTTTAATTTATTTCAGGGGTGGTCGTAAACATGACCCGTGCCAAAGGAAATTTCCACCCTGTAGATTCTAATCTTACTAGAAAAGAATATTATTGGTTGATTACACCAAGCGAAGAGAAACATCATCCAAAAGGGATTTTTTTGTTTTTCGCGTCACTTTTTCTTCATGAAGATGACATGGTCACTGTTTATAAGACTCTAGATGAGGCTGAAAATAGTACAAATTCTATTGTCGAACCTATCCGTGCTCAGAACGGTAAGTGAATATGTATTACAAGCTCTGTAAAAAGGATCCGGTGAAGTGTGTTTCAAATTGTGGAAGAAGTTAACTATGTTGCGGTAAAAAAAAATTCTATTAAATTCAATTTTAGACATGATAGTTGAAAAATGCTCCTTTTTTTGTTAAACAAATGGTTTAGGTTATATAAAATGTTTAATAATGTTTTATTTTAAATGGAAAATATTTCTTAGATCTGTGCTAACTGTATTTTTATTGTTTCGTAACTTTTTCATTTAAATGAAAATTCATTTGAACCAGGGTGCGTAGCGTTTTTAAAAAGAACTTAAAGGTGCTTATTTATGATTTACGTTTTTTAAAAGCCCTTAAAGGTGCTTTTTTTATTCTTGTGTTTCTAAAAAGTGCTTAATTTTTTTATCTTTTAAAAAGAGATTTTTTCTTTGCTGTGCCGATTGTTATCTTAAATTACAAAAAATCCATGATTTTCACAATTTTCTCTGCAATATTTATCAGAAAATAGTTATTTTATCATGATTATATAAAGTTTTTGAAAATGTTTATTAATTTTATTTATTTTATGTTTATAAATTAAGAATTCTATAAATTATTCTTCTGTTTATAAATTAAGAATTTAAATTTTAATTACTGCAGAGATCCTAATTATGATTTATTTTTTTTGGAAAGTGATTAAAAATATTTTTTAAGTGCTTAAAAAGTGCTTATTTTTTGTTGAAAAATATGACTGTGCACCCTGTAAAATATGCATTGGAGAGGAAAAATCTCATCAGTGTCTTTTCAAACAAATGATTCAACCAAATTCAGTGAGAATATGACCTTAATTTTAAAAAATTATATTTATGATTTCTATATTTTCTGTTATATTTAGTTTTTTTTCGCAAAATTATTCTATATATTGATTAAAGAATCAGTATTTAATAAAGATTTATAGTGCCGTATAGAAACTACTGGTTTGTTTGAAGAGGAAAGTTTAAAAGTTCAAGTGATTGTTAACATGTTCTGATGGCTTCTTGTCATTAGAAATCACCATGTCATGAGTAAATAATGAAGTAACATTTGAGAATGATACTCTGGTTGCTCTGTTAAGAGCACAGTATACCACGAAAGAAAATTTTCATCACACACTCTGTTTCCCCTCCTTCCTTCCAATTTTCCTTAAGTAATTTGAAATTAAAAGCATGTTTTATTTTGTTTCTTTGCTAAAATGTGAAAAGATAGGTGTAATATATTGTCTGAGGTGCATCTGTACCAAATAAATATGAAATGCAAAGGGGAATTACAAAAATAGTAAATAAACCTCTCTAAAAGTAATATTTAAAAAAAAGAAGGTTAACAATAAAGTTTAAAACGAAAGTGGCAATGATTGATTTATACCATTAATGTGAAAAAATAGAAGCTTGAAAAGGTAAATCAAATGCAAAAGATAAAAAAAGTAAAAATTAATAATGAACAATGAAAGAATATAATGATAAATAAAGCTGGGAGCAGCAGTTGCAGAAATTTTAACCTGAGTATTTTGCTATTAATTAGAGGCTTAATTTTCCAGAATTAGTTATTAAAATTCATTTAGATACAGAAATTGAAAATTATTATGAGATAAACTAATCTAAAATCAAACCTATTATGTATTCTTATTCTTGTTTTAATCATTGATTTTTTTTCCTAAAAACATATTATAATAGAATACTTTTTATAATAGGTAAATATCATGTAATATTAATGACATTTTTTAAACTGAAAAAGAAATGATAACAATTTAGAAGACAAATCATTATTGAGGTACTTTTAACGCAAACAGTGGCCAATGGAAGAAAAAAAAGTGACTACCAGATAAATTTCCCTGTCTTGCCCTTAAAAGGAAAATTTAATTTAAATTTAAGGTATTTAAAAGTCCAATATTTCAGAGATTTCCAAAAAGTTGTTTTAAATTCCGTTAATAGATTGTTTTGAAGCTCGATTATATTGCAAGTACACTAAACCCTCTGGGACAGACAACCTTTGTGTAGTGATCTCCTGTATATACAACCACTTTGGGAAGCACAGAATTTTTTCATAGACTTAGTGTTGAAAGTCTTTCCTGTAGGTTTTCCTTTAGAAGAGTCCATCAGAGCCTCTCCTATCAACCAAGTAAACCTTTGCATCAAATGCGGAAAAGGTCAAATAAGCAAACGTGAAAAATATTTTAACAAAAAACAAATAAGTAGATTAAAATGTATTCAAAATATTTGTGAATGTCTCTTATTTAGAGTACAGCTCTTTTTGATGATTGCTGAAAGAGATTGACAACCTCGTGTTACAGTCAGAGTGCACTAAAGACAATGCTATTCATGTTATAGTTTTAGAGTTAGAAGTTGAATTAGGAAGAAAAAAAAGTTAGCATCTCAAACAAACCTCTCATTTTTTTAAAGTTAACAAATTTTTATGCTATAAAATTAAATGCAAACTTAAACAAAAACCATTGTTTATTTATTTAAAATAGTTCTATCATTCAGAATTAGTAAATTTGTTTTTGCACATAATTATATTAGTAGGGGTCATTCTAATTGACACCAAATTTAATTCATGGATCTGGTTTTCATGAGACCAACACAAATAAAATTTCCTCTCCAAGAAAATGACACGGAGTAAAATTAAAATCACTTGTGAAAAATCATGTACCTTTTGATAAAATTGTGAAGTCAATGGAAATAACCCCTAAGAATGACCAACCCCCTTAACGACCATTTTACTATGGAAAATAGAGTGGTCACTCTCGAGGTTTCACTGTGTAAGTATTTTGAGTTATGTAGGTAAATAAGACAAAGTTAGAAACTCATTAATCCTAATTTATGTTATCAATTATTTTATCATATGTTAAATACAATAACTTAGAGAAAAATTTTTTTTATATTTTTAGCCTTTTGATTTATAAAATTGTTTTTGTGTTTCCTAAATAGTTTTCATTTTTTCTTTGTATTTCTCTCCTTACAAATTTTCAGGAATTTAAGAGGCTCTTATTTTCAGCATCTTGTAGAAAAGATATCTATTTTTGCTAAATTGCTATGGAAGTGTATGTATTTTTAAATTTGTGTAGGAACCAATCTTAATNGAAAAAGGCATTTTCAGAAGAAAACGTTTAAAAAAGGCAGAAAAGGGCATTTATGGCATTTTGCCTGAACTTCCGGGCTCTACTTATAATAGATAACCCTTGTTTCAAGAGTTATCTATTCTAGGGTTACTTACTACTCTAGAATAAATTACTCTTTGTACAGGATCTAGAATTGATTGCTTCTTATCTGTTGTAGAAAAGAAAAGCAGAATTAAACTTAAAGGTCATAGCAAAAATAATGAAGAGCATGAAAGGAAAAACATAAGAGCATAAAAACAATTTTAATTCGTAACACAATTTTTATGCACCTTAAATGATGCTCAATTTTTATTAGGGTTCTCGATTTTTCTTACTGACTTTCAGGTCCTTAAACTATTCTTATTTTCGTCATACTTTATTAGAATTATTATTACTTTTGTAAAAGATGTTGGAAACGTCAAGGTTAAATATTATTTCTATTCATTTGTGTAGGAATCTTGAAATAAGGTTATAATATTTTATAAACACAGTTCTCCCTAGGAATAAAAAAGGGTAGTGTGCTTTTTCTCAGAAAAGGGCTCTTTGAGTTTTGAAGGAGCACTCACTCCACACAAAAAATTTATCAAAATGTGTAATATGTAATAACTGAATTTTATCAACAACAATTTTTAAATTTTCTTCTAATACTATTTTATGTGTTTGTTTAAAAGTAATTTTCTCTTATTATTAAAGTGAGAGGAAAATCTGTACTTTATAAAAATAATTAAAGGCATTCTAAAAACAATATCTGCACATAAATTTTTTCAAAAAAAGTAAACTAAAAAAAAATGTTTATTAATTGATAAACAACTTGAAAGCTTCTTTCAATAATTTAAACTGAAAGTTATCAAAAAATTAACATTTGAAGGTGCATTTTTTTTTTCAAAAATAATTTTTGAATTTAAAATTACTTAATTTATTAATATTCTCCCCTGAAAAAAAATATATACTTCTAAACATTTAACCTGTTGAAAAAAATCCTGAAAAAGTAAGTATTTGTAATAGTACTCAGAATTATACCTGTAAACTGAGATAATTTTACCTGGATGTAATTATTATTTAAACAGTGAATTAATCTTTTTTAAAATGGAACATGAATAAAAGGCTGTGTTTATAAGGAATGGTGGCTTATTTTTACCTAAAGGGCTAAGAGGGCGCATTCAAAGGGCAAACAGAAAACAAATATTTTTCTTTTTTGGCAGTTACAAGTTATTTATTGCATTTTTACTGGATCTTTTTTACTTATTTTTAAGTTATGAAATAGTATTTTATTTCTGATGTAGAACAATTAATCCATTTTGAATTTATGAGTATTTTAAATTCTTGACAGCTGTGTCAAAATTGCTGATTCTCACCCAATCGGATACTTTAATACTTGGATTTATTTGCAGGTTCTGTTACAATTATGACTGATTTGCACAGCTTGGTTGTAAAACTTCAAGGAAATACTACAGATTACATAAGGCAGTTTCAAGGTTATTATTCTTCTGATGGTAAGAACTTGTCAATTTTCTTTTATTTGAGTTTAAACATAAAAATTCTATTTTAGTTTGTATATCTTTAGAACATTAAAAAATTGTATGTTCCTGTTCAGCAATTGCGGTTCACACGCAAATTTCAATAAATGTATAAAACTTGTTTCTTGCTTTTGTGCTTTATATATTCTTTGTATTAATTAATATGTACTAATACAGAGTGTAAAAAAGTAATCATCCTGAATAATTTTAGATCTGATAAAATTTTTATATCCTCAATCTTAATGGTTTGAGGCTTTAAGCTTAAGCATGCTAATTAAATGCCAATAATATTAAGTCGAGAAATTAAACAAAAGCATATTCTCCAAATTAATGTCTTTTTTTCAACAGTTTTGTGGTTCTGTTCTGCAAAATATAGGTCATAATTGTGACTTTTTTAAAATTGGATAACTCAAACTCATAAATTACTTGACAACTTTCGTAAAAATTTCTGTACCTTATAGTTTAACATTTTTTTACTATTGTCAAATAAATTAATAAAAGACTATAACAGGGTGCATAGCGTTTTTAAAAAATGCTTAAAGATCCTTTTTTTTTCATTTTCGTTTTTTAAAAGCCCTTAAAGGTGCTTTTTTCATTGGGTGTTTTTAAAAAGTGCTTAATTTTTCCCCTTTTTCAAAATAAGATTTTTCCTTTACCATGTTGATTTTCGCTTCGAGTTATGTAAAAAGACGCAGTTCACATTGTTCTATTCAACATTTTCACAATTAATTCAACCCCAATCTATTCCGGCGTATTGTCAGTCCGTAGGGCATGAAAACGCCATTCGTTTAACATGATTTAAAATTTCATAATTTTTGACATTTGTCAAAAACAATGCCAAAAGGTTTTTTTTTTCGTCATGACAGTTAAAACAAGATGGAAACGTCAATTGTCAAAAACTTTCCAATCCTGCCTAATAATGATATTTTTTAAAGTGCTTAAAAATATTTTTTGAGCACTTGAAAAGTGCTTAAAAGGTGCTTATTTTTTGGTGAATAATTTGGCTACGCTCCCTGTATAAAAAGTACTCAAACAATGAAATTAACATTAAAAGGGTCTAAATTTGATCCTTTTCCCCTAAAACAGTTAAAAAGTTAGCAGAAAATTAAACTTGGTAAAAAGTTATTTAATAATAATTTTGGCATCTTTAATGACAAAATTTTGATTAATGCTTATATATTACTCAGTTTAATAATGTAACTTTTAATTTAATGTTAATTAATTTTTATTATTTTTACTTATAATTACTTTGCATTTAGTTTAAAATGCTGAAAAGAAGAGAATTTTGTTTTTAAATCTCAGAATTAATTCACTGTTAGAATAAATAACAGTACAAAAAGTTTTTCTAAAATATTTCTGTATGAATAAATTATCTTAACCAGGAAAAATCAAACTTGTTATTTTCATTTATATAAAATCTTTTTGCCTAAAACTTGGTATTTGATGTATGGAATAGTGCTGAAAATTTCTTACACTGCTAACTTCCTAATTTTTGAACTTTGCTGAATCAATATGATAAATAAACTCAAATGGGAATTATGCCCCCATCCCCGTGGCAGAATCACGGTGACATTGTCGCAGAACTTTACAGAGTTCTTGCAGAAAGATTTTTCTTTTGAAAAGTAAAAAATTTTACCTTTCTTTTTTACTGAAATTTACATGTAATGTTTGAATCTTTTCTTTTATTGTTCTAAGTTCTTTGTTACTGTCCTAAACTACTAAATAATTATTGTAATTTATTTTAGAATGCTCCGTGGATATTACCCCTGATGTACATATCATCCATTCACCCATTTACATAGGGAAAAATAGCTCTGTTCAGTGTGACTATACTTACAATCATGTACAGAAAAAGCGTATAAAACCTGTATTCCAGTTTGATGTGTACAATTACACAAAATCTTCAGTTCAATTAACGCAAACAACTTATCCTTTTAGTACATACAATAAAGGTGAGTTTTTTGTTTAATAATTTTTTAAATTCTGTTTTTGAAAGCATTTTAAAAACAGTATTTATTACGCTTTTAGGAGCAAACATTAAATACAAAATGGTTTTTATTATTTAATGCTGCACAAAGTGTTCCAAATCAATATTCTAAGTGTACCAAATCACATTTTGATTTGAAACCCTTATTTGAATAGTAGTGCAACTATATTGATTAAATTGCCTCACTTTCATGTTCAAGACATTTTTATTGCATTTTAAATCTACATTTCAGCTAATTTGTGCTGCTAAACAGAGTACACAAAAATATCATACAAGATAGGAAAAAAACTAACGAGCAATACAATTAGAAGCTCCGCATCAAAAAAACTGCAAGAGTGCTGTATCTCTATTCAAACTAGGGCTTCATTTTTAAATATTTTAGAAACAGCTTGGTAAAATGGTGATATTCAAAGACATAAACAGAAGATGATTTGTATTAAACAATTCTATAAATCACATTTAACTTCATAGGTGTAAACAATAAAATTTATCGTTAACAAATTTCTGCAACTAAGGAAGAACTGTTGACTTTTTACAGTAGTTTAATTATTTGCTAAGAGGTTACAATTTCAAATTTTAATTTTAAATGAGGATTTGGGTACGTTCTGAAAATATATTTTTTCAGGTTGTCTTCAGGGGAGAAGGGAGCAAAGCGTGCATTTTTTTTTAAAAAAAATGAATGAAAATTAATGCCAGTTCTATGCAGTAGTGTTTTATTATTGGTTAAATGACATTTAATTAACTAAAGCATGTTTAATCCAATGAAAAAAATATGTTTTAAATGTATAATATTAAGGTTTTAAATGCTGCTTTGCAATGTTTTATAAATTGTAGTGTTTAAAACCTTTGAAATGGATGATTTATGTTGCAAATATTTATTTTGTAGTGAATCCTATGGATTTTTTCCCTGATACTGCTCACAATTCTATGACAATTACTGTCGACGTCAAAGATAAAGATGAAAAGTTTCGTTTACTAGTACGCCAAGTTGATAGTGGTAAGCCCCTTTTATCTTCACTTTTGCATTTATAAATTTTTTTGTCTAAAACCTCCTGTTTTATTCTTGTTATTACCTCTCTTTTCTGTTAGAGCGCTACAGTTCGATGATTTTTTTAACTTTGTTTTGTTGGTGGTTTCAAAACGTTGCAGAAGAAATAAATAGTGCATATTTTGTCTGATTAAAAACGCTTTCATCTTTATATAAGAAATTTTTTATTGTCTTCCTGTGCTAAAGTTATTCAGCTTAGGTAGTTATTCAGTTAGGTAGGGCAATGCCCTATATACGCTGCTCTGACTTTTTTGTAAAAATAAGCCGCCATCACTTAAAAAAATTGCCTTTTTATTCATATCCCATTTAAACAAATATCATTCACTATTTAAATAATAATTACACAGTGGTAAAATTATCTGTGTTTATAGGTTTAATTCTGGTTACTGTTACAGATATTTATTTTGTCATGTTAATATTTTATACCTCAACTGTTTAATATTTTTAAAGTTTTACTTTTTTTAGGGAATATATTGATGAATTTTAAGTTTATTTTAAATATTAAAATCATTTTTTAAATACTTTTTTTTTTATAAAGGCATTTTTGAATATTTATTTTCTTGTAATTTTCAGTTTAAATTATAGAAAAAAAAAGATTTCAAGTAATTTATCATTAATTATTTCTTTTTTAGTTTACATTTTTTGAAAAAAAATGTGCACACTGATTGTCTTTTAGCATGCCTTTAATTATTTTATAATAAACTGCAAATTTTTCTCTTGTTTTGATAATAAATGAGAATTGCTTTATGAAATATATACATAAAATAGTATAAGAGGATAATATAAAAATTATTAGGAATCAAATTCAGTTATTACATAATATAACACTTTTTGACAAATTTATAAGGTCTTAAGTGAGTGCACTTTTCAGTTTCGGGTATTTTTTTCCCCTAGTCTCTGATTATAATATGTGTAGCACCATGGAAAAAAATTAATTGATTGGGTAGAGTGTAGGTAGAAGTAGATGTGCAGCCATCTTCGTGTATTAAGAATCCCGTTGTTTGGATCCAGAATAATGAGTGAAAAGATACATAGGGAAAATTACGCAAAACTAGTAAAATTCTGTGTTTTCTGATATGTTGCACGAAACGTAAAAAGACTAAATCAGAGTTTAATTTATTTAGGATATTTTCAAACCATCAAACAAGCATAAGAAAATTAAAGCTTGTCTGTTTCAAAAGTTTTAGTCAACTTAAAAAAAATTTTTGTTAAAAAGTGTTTATAAATTTCAATTGCGCTGTCCTATTTAATATTAACCTATTTTTAAAAAATTTTATGTTTTAATTCTTTATACAATAGATAATTTTTCCACATTGCAGCATTCAAAAACTATTTTTTTTTGACCCGCTCTAGCTTGAAACTCCATGGTTGCTAAATGTATAGAGAAACTTTCGAGCCCTTCAAAGACTATGGAATTGTACAATTCATGAAAGGCAAGGGATGTGATAGAGGCAAGAGCAGGGGCTAGGACATTTGTTCCTATTCATAAAACTAGGGGATTTTTTTCTAGTCAGTGGACTGAGAACATTTATGGTTCAAGTTGATTTTGATGCTTTGGATTTTTGGTTAAATTTGGATTAAATTTTGAAATACAATAAATTTTATTTCGCACTCGTTTTCTGAAAGCTTTCATACTCCCACCCTATGAAAATGTTCAATTATTTTTTCTCAACCAAGCTAACCAATCACATATCTTTCTTACAATTGCTAACAGCAATGTTCATAGACAAATTTTTGCAAGTGTTGCTTTGACGCTAATTTTCTCGATTTCATTTAAACATTTTGAAGCAATGTTTTAGTTTAAAAGGGTTTTTTTAAACAAAAACTAACTATATGTTGATAACATTTGATTTTAGTGTTTGGTTGATAAATATTTAATATTTGATTCAAAATTTGAATTGTATAATCTCAATGTCGAAAGTTTCTAATTGTTGTGTGCATTCCAGAGATATTTCCGAAATTGTTTCTCCTTTTTTTCCTGAAAAGCTAGCAAAAAAACAAATAATGTATGGTAAACATGTTAGTTGATGAATTAATATGGAATATAAGACAAAATATTGATTTGTGTTTATTTGGAAGAAAGAAAACAAATCTTTGTTCTGCCCTCTTTGGGTGCATGTTTTTAGTTGTAAAAAAAAAAAAAAACAAACTAATCTAAACTGAAAAAGCATGTGGCTAGGTTGGAATTCTTGAAATAATTAAATAAAAATAATGAAATTTAAAGAGTTTTATGTAGCTTTTCTCTAAAGAGTACACAACAATAAATTCAACAATTTTGCATTTAAATTCCGAGCCCCGTGGCAGCATCACGGCGTCAAAGTCACAGAATGTTACAGAGTTCTTGCAGAAAGATTTTATTTTTGAAAAGTAAAAAAAAGGTTCTTTTCTGCAGAAATTTACACGTCATATTTGAATCATGTATTTAGATAATAACTTTTTTATATGCTCAATTTACGCCGAAAGTATCAATGTAATGTTTCGATTGATTTTCACGTGGATTTTAAGTATCCCAAAATATATCAAACAATATGGAAAATTCGAATCGTGCATTTGAGTATTTACTTAAGGCAATAATTATGGCAAATTGTTGCCAGTGAATATTACCATATATTGTGAGAATATTATCCATAATATTAGAATAAAAAATTATCACATGTTCAATTAAAATAAATTATTATTTTTTTTTTTGTAAACACAACACTTTTTCTATTTTAAATTAGTAATATATGTGCTTGTTATTATTAAAAGTATCTTGCAGAAAGATATTAGTGCTAGAGTTTTGTTGCAGATAGCTTGAAAAAATTCTGCCACAGGAATACAGAGTATCTCAGTAAATAATATTGCTGATTCAAAACAAGCAACATTAAACATTTGATTTTAGATATTAGTTAAAAGAAAATATGATCAATAAATTCTGTATAGGGCTATGAATGTAAAATAGCTCTACATTTGAAAGTAAATAAAATTTTATAGTAAAAATGAATTTATAATGGTTCGGAATTATTTTTTTCTGCTTAATAAAAATATTTTAAACAATACTTGTCAAAGGTTTTTTGTATCACTATGTATTTGCCTTTCGGTGCACTTATTGCAAAAACTTCTTAAAGTAACACATTAAAACACTTTTTATTCAATAAAGGCAATATATTCTACAAGCTAAACATTTTTTCTCCACATCTATCTTAATTTAAAAAAATTAATGTTGTACCAAGACAGTAAAACTTTAAAAAATAAAGACATTTTTCTTGTGGTTAAGTAGCTATCCTTCACTTCATAAAAAAGGGGGAGCACGCTGAATTGGAAATTTTAAGATTTTAACCGGGAAAAATCTAGGAAATTTTAAACCTGATTTGAGAGGCCATCCTGAATTAAGATGCTTTGAAAGTTTACTTTTAGCCTGGAAAATATGGTATTTTTTCTTAGCGAAAACCTAAAAAGCACAGTTCATATTCCACTACAAGCTTCTTCAAAGTATCCATTCTATTACAGCCTTATTTTATTAATTCATTTTTTTATGAAAAGAACTAATTATGATTTGTTGCTCATAGTGTGTTTATTAAATGTTTGCTGTTTCCCTAGCTTGCAGTCAGTACATCCGCCTTAATGGTGTGTATCCAACTCCAATTGCATCACCTAAGTATGTTTTGGATAATGGAACTTTTGGAGATGAATGTTTATGGATTATCGAGCATGGCGATGGAAAAAAAATATTAGGTGTAGCTTTCATTGAACTCTATTTATCCACTGTATTGGACATAGTATCAATAAACGACGGAGCATCTTTTGTTTCTCAACCTTTGTTTCAAGTTACAGCCTCACATGCAAATACTTCCATGAGTAAGTTAAATTTTAGAAAAACAGTTTAATTTTCATTGTCACCTACTGTTAAAGTAAAACTCTGTGTTCTGTTTGCAAATAATATTTGCTTAGTTTTGAATTACCTCTCTATTGCTATAGAACAGTGAGTGTAGGTGTAGGAACCCTATAATATTTAAGAAAACTTTTGGGAACCTTATAAGCCTTGCACACATACGATAAGCATGTGAATGAGATTGTCAATTTCTTCACTTGTACTTTTCACAGTTGCAGGGCATTAATTTTCAATTTTAAAACAGAAAATTATGTGGATATTTAAATTAAATAAAGCAAAAAATAAAAATGTGTTGAAACATTTTAATTTTATCTTTGTCTGCATTGTTTTATCTCAATCTGTATAACATTTGCTAATTATAAAATCATCATATTTTTAAAAAATGTCATAATTGCTAAAATTGTTGATGATCCCTACTGTACAGGTCTGCCATTGGCGACTAAATTGACTATTTTAAAGCAATAGCAACTATGGCGACTATTTTAGTAGAAATTTGAGTAAAAACAACTAATTTGCTATGAGTTGAGTAAAAGTGGCGACTTTTTTGAGCCAATTAGCGACTAAAATGAAGAATAGCTTCATGAGTTTCCCCTTTCCCCCACTTTTTTTGCCGCACTTTTGTTTCATCCAAACTTTATTCTTCTTCACTATTTGATGTCAAAAGCAAGACAGACATGTTTAACCAATCAGACTAATGGAATTGAAATTGCACTACGTGAATGCTTCAGGAAGCTAATGTAATATCTCTGAGGATTACGTTTTTTCCCCTCTTTTAATTTGAACTGAGTAGCAAAGTTAAAAAAATTGTCGTTAAATACACAAAATGTGTAGTTAATTTTTTAGAGCAATTTAGAGTAGAAGAAAAGGTATATGGTAATATTCATTTTGTCGAATTGTGATCATAACTTTTTTGATAAGCATTAAATTTGGAAATGCATCATTTATGAAAAATAAACAAAATGAAAACTTGATTGATGAATTAAATTGCAATATTTCTTCTTTTTATTTTTCAAATGTCTAACCTAAGCGGCTGCAAATTAGAACCAAGAAAGGAAATTCGAGTTTCAAATTCACCTGTTCTGTAGCAGATAAAAATAAAACTCCCTCTTTTTATGCATAGTGTGAAAGAATAAGAGTTTAGCAGTTAATTACAATTTTGGATCAATTTATTTTAAAGTTTGATTCGATTTGGAATATTGAAGTTTGCAGGGATCCCCTATTTTCCCAAATTTTTCTATTATTTCGGCACTCTTCCTTTTTTCCCCTGTTTTTTCCTATTTTTCTTATTTTTTTAAAATCGGCTCATTTCTGCTATTCCTCCTTTAAAAAGCATAGTGACAGCCAAAAAAAACAGAATAATGACTCAAGGTCAAGTATTGCAACTGCACCTGTTTTTCAATGCATTCTTTTTAAAATGGGGGTGTGAGGAACATGAAATCATTTTAGTACGTCAGCTTCTGTGTCTGCTTGCCAATTCATTTTTAACTGGAGTGGAGGAGAGAAAAAACCACACGGCTTAAGATTGAAACACGCGTTTTTCCTTCTGATTTCGATTATTGTTTCAGCAAAATGCTGAAACCAAAGTTAAACTCTAGATAATATTAAATCCTGATCCAGAATCTCGGCAACATAGTCGCAGAACGTTACATAGTTTTTACTGTGTAATGTTCATAAATTCAGCAAAATTTTCGTCATTACGATGGCTCAATTAAGTCTATCAAAAGCCGGTATTTTTGTAAACATATCACATTTTGCAATATGTAAAAAGAAAACAGGGTGCGTAGCGTTTGTAAAGAGTACTTAAATGTGTTTTTTTGGGGATTTTGTTTTTAAAAGCTTTTAAAGGTGCTTTTTTCATCTGGCGTTTTTAAAAAGTGCTTTTTTTACGAATAATTTTTTTTCCCTTCAGTGATATCTGATGGATCCCATGCATTTCACGAAAAATGGGGAGTTTGCTACGTAATCATTCACACGGACTTCATGTTCGTACCCACGTTATGACTTGCGCATGCGCGCACACTTGAAACCGAAACCCGAGTGCTCCAATTCGGATAGAGAATATCAGATCCTTATGGAATGTTTTTCTTTTTAATTTATTTTAATTTTGTTCTTGTTTATTTTATTTTACTTCTAACACTTTTTTTGACGTAGGGGTATGGGTACTTTTGTTCTGAATTCAGGGTCAAGTTGAATTCACTCGGTGATGTGGGAAGGTACTGATTGTTTCGATTTACGCCTGTTTCTTTTTCTTTTTTTTTAACGCTAAAACTGTTTATAAAAAGTTTTTGTTTTTCAATAATATTATTGATTGAATATGAATTTTTTGAGTGCTTGAAAACTTTTGTAAAGTGCTTGAAAAGTTCTTAAAAAGTGCTTATTTTTTATTCAAAGATTTGGCTACGCACCCTGGAAAAGGCTTTTGATAGGTCAAATTTTTCCATCATAATTGCGAGAATTTCGCTGAAAATTAGCAGAAACCTAAAATAAATTACTTAGAGTAAAATAATTTACTATTACTTTGAGTAAAATAATTTAACTTATTATATTTTATAATAAGCCATGCAAATAATTTCTCTCCACAGATCAATTGATACGGTCATCTGGTCCATATTTGTGGATAAGTTTTAAACCGAACAGCTTTATTTCAGAAATAAAAGCCAATATCACTGTACATGGTAAGTTAATTTTCACTCTAACCTTATTATTTTAATGATTAAAGAAATGCAGTCTCACTAAAGATTGATTTAATTAAATTGAAATTTTTCAAATTTGCCAATATAATAAGGAACTGTTTTTATTGTTATAAATATAATTATTTTGTTATAAATATTTATTGCAATATATATTGCCATTGGGATTAATATTTTTCTCGTTTTTCATTTCTCTAAGTATAGTTAAGTATAATTATCATAACAATTTTTGATAAAATTAAACATTGCACTTAATTATTAGTGTTCATTAATAAATGCAGGTAACTTAAATGTTGCATTTCTATAGTGCAATATTTTGATTATCCAAAGCATATTCTGTCAATTATAGATAATTGAGGTTGTACAATCTCGTAGAGTAGGGGTGCACAACCTTTTTGAGTGAAGGGCCACTTGCACAGCAGGTTGGCTAACGAAGGGCTGCACATGTATTTAGACATGTTAATGACAAATGTAGTAATGTTTATTTAAGCATTAGCGTTCCATTTTTTTTATCAATAAACTTAGTAATATCAATAACTTAGTAGTGTTCCATTATTAGAATTCGTTCAAAAATAAAAAAAAAATTATACTTTTTTTTGCTATTTTTATCATATGAACAATAGATTTATCAAAATAAATAAACATTGAAGAAAAGAAATGGGTTTTTTTTTATCATATCATGCAATATGAAAATTCATTTTAGAATTAAAGTCTAATAAATAAAAAAAAACTGCAATGCCCACAGAATGAAAGTAGGAAAAAGTTTAGTCATATTTAAGTATTATAAATTCAAATTAAATATTTTAATTGAAGAAAATTTATAGGTTTTAAACAAAAGCCTAAAATAAAAACAAAACTGTGATAGTTCAAAATAAAATTCAATGCTTATTTTGTAATGTACTTTATTATTTTATTTTATTAATTATTAGATTTTTTATATCGTAAACATTTTCCTTTTTTTTATCGAAAAAGAT
>NC_092207.1:18652450-18736852 GCF_043381705.1 Parasteatoda tepidariorum
ATTTAAATTTGCGATCTGAAACTCGCGTCGTAATAAAAATTCGGGATTTTCGAAATCACGTAGAAAGGCGGAAATAACTGTTTAAAAAAAATCATTTATATTTACTCTAAAATCGGCTTAAAGAAAGCGCGTTAAAGGTACATTTACTAAAGAATCTGTTAAAATTGACTGTGTCAAAACGTGATGACTTAAAAGTGAGATTAAAAAATGCCATTTTTTAAAATTTTTTTATTGTGTTTGGAAGCTCTCGCGGGCCGTACTTCAGTAGTCGAAGGGCTGCATTTAGACCCGCGGGCCGCAGGTTGTGCACCCCTATCATAGAGAATAAAATGCGAAAACGACTGCAGCCCGTCTCCGCTTGCATTACCGTTCTCGGCATATTTGGCAAAAAGATGAATCGGCAGCAAAGCATTAGCAATTATTTTGGTATCAGAAACGATTCCAATAAAAAGGTTAAAACCATTACAGAAAAGAGTGGTGATAGAAAAAATGGTCTTTAACCGCAATTATGAACATCTACCTAAATGGAAAACCCCTTACGGATTTCTGTGCAGAAACCTCTGTAAATCATTGACTTGATAGGGGTACTGGCAAACGTCATATTTGATTCATTTACAAAACACAGTACCCTCAGATAAATTGACATTCCAGATAACTTTACCTTTGTCATTTAAATTATTTCATAAAAGAAATACTAGGTTACTATTAGTAACCTAGTATTTCTTTTATTACTGTATAATGTAATCCTAGTAACTACTAATTCATTGGGCAATTTATATAAATGTTTGTAATAAATAAGAGAAAATTATATTTTTATTTATTTAGAAGCTACGGGTTAGTTTCAAAGGAGGACGGGTACATAGTTGGACAAGCCGTCCTCGGGACGAGTAATATTTCTGAGTTTTTCTGAGTTCCATAATTCTAATTGAAGGTATAATTCTTCCATAATTTAACATAAATTTTTATTTAAAAATTTAGGGCAAGGTGGACATTATGTAGACAGTGGACACATAAGAATGCAAGAAACAGTTGGCAACGATACAATATTCATGCTGGATGTCAACGAAACGGAAGTTGTTTTGTTAAACTTCACTGTATCTGCGTTTAAATCACCTGCTACTTTGACTATCTATGATGGGTTTGATTTAAGCAATGTGATCACAACTCTTCATGGTGATGTGTGGTATCCCATCTTGTCACAAAGCTCCAAGATGATGATCATTGCTACTGGTTTCAGTGCAGGTTCTTTTGAGGCTGATTTTAAAGGAGTCTCACCTGGTGAGTGAAAGCTTTTCATTTTAACCTTATAAAACCTTTAACCTTATATGCAGGGTATCTGCGCACCTGGAAAGTCAGGAATTTTGGTATTGAACAAAATTTGTCATGAAATGTCATAATTTTAATTATTTTTTTAAAAAAATCATGGATTTAGGTCGCCGAAAAATTTTATTTTTAAAATGGAATAACCCCCTCCAATTTTTTGGTGTTCCGAATATCTCAATTTGTAACAAAATTCCCACTCACAGTCATATTTTATTACAATATAAAACATTTTTATCATGCTCTTTAAAAATTATGGTGTTCTTTCAAAAAATGAAAGAAAAACTTTTCTAGAGCAAATCATCTTTTAATCTTCTGGGATTTCAGAATTATTATAATTGTTTATTTATTTTTTATTTTATCTAATTAAAATTCTAGCTGAAGCAAGCCAGTCATTGGCGAATTTTTTTTAAATTCGGAAATGAGAACTGAAAAATCAGGAGTATTTCTTTTCTTTCGGGTGAACAAAAAAAGTATCTTCAGAATATAATTTTGCAGAAAAAAAAATATTTGGTTTTTTATTTTTTTCAGCTATTTTATTGCTTCAACTCTTACTTTACTCTATTTTTTAAATTTAAAATCTATAAACATGAAGATGCAGAGTGTAACAGTTTTGTTTATACCTGTCATTTAATTTAATGTCATTATAATGCTTTTTAAATTTATTGTTGTGTTTTTGTTGGAAAAATAGTAATTTCGTTTAGTCATGAAAAATTATTGGAATTAGTCATGAATTTGAAAATCTAAAATGTAGCAGTTACCCTGTATATATTAAACTTTTAACCTTATATATTTTCTTAATTCATAATTTTTTTTAAAATGCTTGATAAGTGTTCAGCTTATATTTAGTTTCATTTTTAAATGATTGTTAAATTCCTTTTTAAAGATAAGAATTTAGGTTTTTAGCATGTTCCATTCTTATGTCTCAGTTTTTTCATACACTTTCTTAGGTTCTGGAATCATTATTATCTTAAACATCCTGCACATTTTTTTCTGTAAGAATATTGATAATGTTTAAAGGTGTTTAATTGTTAATGCTGATAAGGTGTTGTTAATAGTGATAAATTTGATAATGTGTCTCTTTCATTTAAATACAAACTCTGTCATCATATATTCATTAACATCTCTGTCATTTTTAAAGTTACGATTTAATCGCCTAAAAAAATCTAGTTTAGTTTATTATACATTAACTAAAATTAGATTTTTTAAAATTAAAAGCTGATTTAAATTTAACATTGCTATACTCTGTTGCATATTAAGAAAAAGACCATTGTGGTATAGAATTTTAGTTATTACCTGCGACTGCATTTAGTATTGTTAGTTCTGTCAAATGATATAAATGTGCTTCATAAACAATATATAAGTTAAACTCTCTTGCCAGAAATTTAATTCGTGTTATCTTTTACAATAGTCATATAATAATTAAGAAGGGTTAAGTTTCGTAGTACTGGAATCCTGGACTTGGTGACATATTTCAATAAATAAGGAGAACATTCGCTCTTGATAAGGAAACAACTATACAACGTCACTAGAGCATTGGATTTGATTGGACCACTAAAAATGGTGCGTCTTATACTAACATCCTTTTAACAAATCAAATGAGAGATAAAATTTTTTTTACTTCGTTATGCTGTAGAAGAAAATTGTCTGCAAAAAAAACATATTTATTATTCTTTCAAAAGTTAAATATTAACAAACAATAAGTTTTATTTTCCTCACTTCACACGATTTAGGAAAACAAACAAAAGGAAGGCTGTGCAATGTTTTGTGAGTTGGCTATGTTGATATAAATTCACATTGAAAGCTTAGTATTCATTTGGCGTGCACTTAGATGCAAACAGGCATTCTTCATAAAGACTATAGTTTTTTCTTAACTAGCAACAGAGTATAGTGTCAAAACTTGTTTCAAACCTCCAAAATCTAGTATGAGAACTGAAAATGATGTAATTTCATGTTACAAATTAAATCTAACTTATAAATGCAACAATGAAATACCTGATGTGCATTTTAAACCGCATATTTATAGCGTATCATTTGATAAGTTTTTCAAGTTTAAATGCATGTAGAATTGGAATTTTTTTGTTCCCAAATTTTGTACTCAATCAATTCCCCATTTTGTACTCAATCAAAATATGAATAAATTAAATATGCACAATGAGGGTAATAAATAAATGTGACCTATTTCTCATTCCCTAGTTAATTACTGCCCTAACCAATTCAAAATGAAAAATTATTTTCAAATTCAAAGAGTAATATTTACGAAGAAGAAAAAAAAGTGTGAGCTCAAGTAGCAAGTGTTATGCTCCTATTCTTTTTAGACATGTGTAAACACAAACTATGAAGTAAGTGGTTAGAATATGCACAGTTTATACACCTTACTTAAAATCTATTCTATTACTTTAATCATAATTAATAAGTATGTATTAGCAGTTATATTTAATAGTATATATATTATTAATATAAAAGAAAATGTAAATAAATAGAAATTGTCCTTCGAACTTGATGGTATGAGAAATTATTTAATGTGATGAGATTGCTGTTCATTGCATAACTTCTCCCAATACTTGTGAAATAAAGCTACTCTAATTTCTTTCTGCAAGATTTATTCTAGAGCACTGACAATAATTGCTCCTTAAGAGGGGTTAGAAGCAACCGCTAAAAACAGAAAATTTTGCTTCACATCACTCATTTTTTACAGATTTTCCAATTATTAATATTTAATTAATCTTATATAGTGTATATTAAAAAAACTAGGACAAACTGAAATTGTCGATAGCTAAATTAGGAGTAAAAGCATCTTGATTAAGGACCACGAAACTTAATCCTTTAGAAATAAAAATAGAATGCTCATAAAAGAATAATGTTTGACTTGAAATTTCAGACTTGCATTTAAATAATTTTGTTGCACTGAAAATAACTGGGTTTTTTTATTTATTATTTTTTATATAGGTTGTATGCATATGAGTACACTTACCAATGAAAATTATGTGTTATCTGGGAACTGCAATAACACTTGCATGTGGATTATTCCTCCTCAAAACATTCCTGGCTCCAGTATGTAAACAATTAGTCCTATTTTATTTGCACTTGTCTTTTACTTTAGTTCAATATTTATTTTGCTCTATTTTTAGTTTTTGTTAAGTTTAAAAAATTTTCTGAAAAAATTTTGTCTACAAAGCTTAACTTCTTCACACTAATCTATTTCCATGTAAATAAATGGTGTCATCAATCATTATAATGATTCTGTTTTATACTACTATAATCATATATGAGAGTAAATCTGAGTAAAATAAAAAGTTGCTCTGTTTTTTTTTTTTTTTTTTTTTTTTTTTTTTTTTTTTTTTTTTTTTTTTTGTTTTGTTTTTTTTGTTTCTTTGTTTTTTTTAAATTTGATACAAAATTATGAAAGCAAGCATTATATATCACAAACTTTGTTTCTCTTGCTCATTTTTAATTGAAACTTTACAACAATAATTTAAAGTTTTTTTTTCAAGTGAATAAATGGAATTTTTGTGGGGCAGTAAACTTCAAGATGTATGGAAACAATTATCTTTGTTAAAATCATGAAAAATTATTTAAACCGTAAGGATGTAAATACATTTGCATGTGAAATAGTTCTAAATTTTTTGTCATGTGATCAAAATCAAAACAACTTAATTTTTATAAATAACAAATCAAACTTTTTTCAATTTCTTAGTAGTGCGTTTTGCACTACTATACCTAAACGGGAGCACTTATAGGTAGTAATATATAAATTTATATATCAGCATTAAATATATAAATTCCCATATAAATTTGTAGTGATTTCCTTACAAATACTTGTTTGGTTTAAAGTGTAAACAATGACTTTTTTTAAAAATTCTAATTAAAGTTAAACTTTTCATGTGAATGACGCTTGAAATTTTCCCCGCACTATTTGACTTGCAATATTCTGTGAACTAAAACAAAATCAGTTTATTTTCATTTTTGCTTTTGCACATTAATCATTACAATCCTTAATCTTGTTTGCGATTTATTGCAGCTCTTTTGTTACACCTCCAGTATATATCTTTGTCTAAAGATGATTCTGTTGTGATATACAAGTTAGATGCTGATAGAACACAAATAGGTAACTTTGATGTCTCCCAAAATAATGTACCCAAATTGAGTATCCCAGCCTCGACTGGTGCAATGGTCCGGATTACTCGTAAAGCTTGCGTTAAACCTGACAATGTTGTTTTGGTTGGACACTCTAGCTTCATCCCAGGTAATTATTATTGTATTCCTAATTAGTTTCACTTACATTTTAAACTTAATAGTGATTTCCATGTGCAGCTAATATATTCCAATACAGCTGGAATGAATTTCTGTAATTGTTACAGATTTCAGTTTTGTTTACTGAAATTAAGAAAACTTAAGAACTTTTTGAAATTTATATAAATTTGTACTTAACTAGTATTTGAATAACTTTTTATTTTCTGGTCTATTTTTTATCATTTCCTGTTCCAAATTAATTTGTTGTTCATTTTTTTTCTGAAAACTTTTTGATATAAAACAGCTGAATAATTTATTAGAATTTTGAGACCAAAACTATGATTATTAGGATGCCATTTATTAATTTGACTCATTTTAAGAAAATGGTGTAACTACAAATGCCTTATCTTATTTATTTATGAGCCAGTTTAACGGTAGAGTAATAAAAGACATTTTTCTTATCAAGATATTTGCATGTATAATTTTTATTCCTTATGAAATGAGTAAATAAAAAATTTAATTATGACATAGGTGACTACTAGCAAATAACAACCAATTGTGTATTGCGCCCTTAGGTACTGTTTACTAAATATCTAATATTTGTTTTTTTTTATCTAAATTTCATTTCCAGTTTGTGGTGGTATATTGAACTTGAAAGCATTGGAAACCTTTCACATTACATCACCTCTCTTCCCTGACACTTATCCCCTGTTCTCTAACTGTAACTGGACTATTGTTGCACCAAAGGATAGTTTGATTCACCTAACATTCAATAAGATGTCATTGGTACCAGAACATTGCATCAGAATTTTCAACACCAAGAAAAATACTACCTTAGAGTACAGTGGCTCTAATTTACCGGATGATCTTTTTGTTTCTAATGGTTCATTCGTGGAGTTCATATCTGATAAGTGCAAAACTTCAAAATCCCCTCCATCACTCACTTCTTCTGAAGGTTTCACACTCAATGGAACCGTTGCTGGTGAGATATTTATTTTTAAATCTTATTTACTTTAATATCACTGTTCACACAAAAGGTTTGAGTGTCTTAAACTCAAAGTAAAACTTTTAACTTTTACTGTCTTGCGTAAAAAAAATAATTTGGATTTAAAAATAAAATGAAAATTTATGAAATATTATCTAAATTATTTAACGTTTTTTTTTTAAAAAAAAAAATAATCTCCTATTTAGCAAAAATTGTACTTAGATAAAAATTATTTAAATCGCAGCTTAATTCTCAATTTTTGCATGTTTTCATATGCCCAAACAATGCAGTGGCGAAATAACATTTCAAGTATCTAAAAATTAGATTGCAAATTTAGATTTTGTTTCAGATTTTGAAATTTTTTTAACTCAAAAATACTGGTTTGAAATGAACTAAACCTTATAGATAAGAATGATTGTTAAAATTCTTAACTTAAAAAAAATAACATGCTGTTTGTGTTATTTCATATGGGAAAAGTGCCTTCAATACTATAGCAATTTTCTTCCCTGCTTAAATTTCAAACTTTCGTTTAAAAATTATGTAAAAATGGAGCGAAGGAAGTAAAGTGTAAGAAAAATCGGTCTTGTGGGAGAAAAGAAATTCATATATTGTTTAGACATTTAGAAGCAGCAGATCTGGAAATTTTGCTTATAAGGACTAAGCTCTATTAAAAGTCCTTACTTTTTTTTTCAAAAGAAAAAGAGTAAATAAAATTTTTACTTCAATATTTTATTATTATTTTTTCTTCAAAAATTGCAATTTTTTTCTTTCTGTAATCAGATTTTTAAAAAAAAGAAGCAAAATGTTATTACATCATGCCAAATTGAGTGATCTCTTTTTGGCACTCATAATTTCACGTTATTTAGATGTTTTTTATTACTTTTGATATCCGTAGTGATTTCGAATTTTTTCAGCCCATACTCTGTGGTTTTTTAAATTATGATGTTATTTATACGATGCAACAACATGGAAATTTTAAGTTTCAGTTGTTATTTATGACTTATTTGATTTCATAATAAATCTACTTCGCTTTATAAACGCTTTCCCATTCATTATTGCGTTTTTAAATTTTGATATTTTTTAATTGATATATGTCACACGGATTTCAAATTTTAGTAGTCATTGTTTGTTGAGATTTACCATTATTTGTTGGATAAGAGTTAGTGGTTTGCTCCTAATTATACAGTTTATACATTTGATGTGAATAATTTCAGCTTTTGAGAAACACAGTGCTTAAAAGTCCTTAAAAACTGCTTAATTTTTATTTTGGAATATAAAGGTCCTTAAAAGTACATAATTTAGGCTCAAGATCTTTAAAAGTCCTTAATTTCCAGTATCACTACTTAATTTTAACCATTTTTTAGTCTTACAAAAATATTAAAGACCAATATTGAGATGGGACCTTGGATAGAGGCAGAGATACCAACTGCTCCGGACATGCCAAAATAATTAACAAAGCTGTAATTAACTACAGAGTAAATTTTGCAAATATTTGACCATTTTTGCTTGCTTTTTAAAAGGTGTAGCATAACATAAGAACTATAAAGTGTTTAATTATATAAGCCCGCGAATTATTTAGAGATAGTGGTGGATAAAAATCTACTAAATTGAATTTATTAAACCAGGAATCACAATTGATAAACTACCACTTTAAAATACATATTTGCTGTCCGGAGCAAGTTGGCATCTCTGTAGAGGGTGCAACTTTTTGAGAGTTAAAAAAAGGATGCGTGCGAGGGGGACTACATACAAGGAGAAGAGCCCTTGCTGTTTAATTAAAACATTCTTCCTTTCTTCTGGAATGAGACCCTATTTGGAAAATAGAGCATTTTGAAAGAAATAATAGGGTATGAAAGAGATCATATAATTATATCAGTAAATGTAATTTAATAATTTTTTTTTAGAAAAGTAAATGATTGATGCTGTCACTTGAGGTTACTAGTTGTATGCATTACAATAAGCGATAAGTTTTTTTTTTTAAATTAAGGACTTAAAAAATAAAGTCCTTAATTTTTGCTCTGATAATAAGTGTGGGAACCCTGAAAGATGATTAATACGATCATTAATCATGGGGGTTGGTAAATAGAATGTGTTATATTAAGAATAAAAGCTCTAAAGTGGAATTTTTGTTTTATGACTATTCTTCCCTATGTCTGGTACATAATTTGAAGAGCTAAATAAATATTTCTTGTTGATTCATCTAAAATTCTATTGTAGAATGTGGAGATGTCTTGGATAAAGATCTTTCTGGTCAATTTATGGTAAATGTATCAGTTCCGACTCAGACTTTGTGCATGTGGAAAATATCAGTTCCTGCTAGCAACAATGCTATGGAGGGTTCCGTGAATATCATAGCCTATAACATATCTACAAAAGCAGAGAAAGATAATTAGTAAGTTTTTTTTCTTTTCAATATAAATTTTTATCCTATATAAGTAATTTGAATATA
This sequence comes from Parasteatoda tepidariorum, assembly GCF_043381705.1. NCBI lineage: Eukaryota > Metazoa > Arthropoda > Arachnida > Araneae > Theridiidae > Parasteatoda > Parasteatoda tepidariorum. The sequence continues at coordinate 18,661,438 of NC_092207.1, forward strand.
AACCCTTAAATATGTCATTTTTATAAAATGAACTCTTGTGTAGAGGATTTAAGCAAAAATATTTATGAAGGCCTAACACTTTTATAATTTATTTTCTGCCAGGTTTTTGATTCCTTGTGATTAAAGTTTGTGGTTTACAAATCTTATTCTGCCAAATTTCATAAATTTTTCACTGACCTTTAAAAAAAAGGATAATTTAACTTTGCAATATATTGAAATAATTTAATTACTAGCAGAAAATCGACTGTACTCACTTAACCTAATACTCCCTGGCCAAATTATTAGACGCACTATAAGATTCTATGTGAAATCTTAATTACAGCTTTATTGTTTTTACGCGACTGAAACCGGCTTGCATTTGTTTACATTCATGCATCGATTGGATTAAGCTATATATAATATAAATTCGACATTTGGATAAATTACACGATATGTGATATAAATATACAATATTTATTATATCAGGTATTGCATTCGTATATAATAATAATTAGACCAAATTATTAGATGCACTGTAGTGTTTTATAATTGTATGTTTTGCACAAGTTTATATGCAATACTTTTATATTTGAACATACATGTAATGGGCTTTTATTGCATTACAAATATTAACCAATTGATACACAAACCTAAACAAGTGCTAAATGATTTCAGCTGCGTTAAAACAATAAAGCTGTAAAGTATCACTAGATAATTAAGATTTTACATAGAATCTTATAGTGTGTCTTAATACATGGTGCGTAGCGTTTTTAGAAAGTGCTTAAAAGGGCTTATTTTAAATTTTTCGTTTTTTAAAAGTGCTTAATTTTCTCTTTTCAAAAATGAGATTTTTTTTTCTTTACCATGTCTATTTTCGCTACGGATTATTAAAAACCGTGCTTTTCACATTGTTCTATTCAATGTTCATTCAACTGCAATCTACCTCGGCGTACTGTTGGTCTATAACGTATGAAAGCGCTAATCATTTTGATGTTTGATAAAATTCTGGCCAGTTCGCATGCGCGTCTACTGAGCAGGTTTCGGTGAGATTATTGCACTCTAATGCTCAACTTTGCTGCATTTTGCAAGATATTCTCAATTTCTGTCTTCACTTTCCTCCCCCGAACAGAAAAATCTCCCGATCATTTTATAATGGCTAATATAATCAAGAAAAGAGTTCTTTAACAGAAACCAGTTATTTTATCATGATCATGTAAAGTCTTTTAAAATTCTTTTGCATTTTGTCAATGTATATAGAGCTTAAAAATATTTTTTGAGTGCTTAAAAAGTACTTAAAAGGTGCTTATTTTTTGTTAAGAGATTTGGCTATGCACCCTGTGATAATTTAACCAGGGACTGCATGTTAAAATAACCAATATAAAGGCTGTTTGAACTCATTAAATATAAAAGTATAATATACTTACTTGCAGTATTGTGGAGATGTAAGCTCCATAGTTTCCTGGGTTCGAATCCCAGCGATGGCTGATCGATACAAATTCTGCACCTGGTTTGGATAGACCTCCCTGCTGACGTTAAATATCATCAGTGGTAGACATGGGTTAGAAACCCCTTGCTGTCAGGCTAACTGGTTTTCCTCACCATGTAACGTAAATGTGGGTTTGTTCCATTGTCCTACACAAACGCAAATTTCTCCCAATACTTGGTCCAGGAGTTCCCTTGTCTTCTAGATTGGGTTCAAAATTACAAGGCTACGGAGTAGAACATTAGTAGTCGTAAAAACCAAAATTCTGTCTGCTGTTCAACAACAGTTATAAAATAAAATGAAACCTCAGTGCTTTAACTTCTGAAGTATCATGGATATTGTATATAATTTTGTGATTGTATATAGTATTTTTTTTTAATTTGAATTTTCTTCTTTTCAAGTTGTGACATTTGAATTAGTAATTTGGAATATTTTTCTTAATCTATAAATATGTTAACTAACATGTTTTCAAATACCAGGAATTATTAATTTAATTATATTTTTTATTTTCCTAGTGAGATGAAAGTGTTTGATGGTGCGTCCATTCGAGAACCCCAAATTGTAAACATGAGTTCTTCTGAAGTGTGGAGTCGAAAGAACAGCATCATTATTATCTACAAGCGTTTGAATGTATCATTGCCCTCAACGATTTTCCACATTGATTACAAAACTATAAGTAAGTGGCATGGTTTTTAACAATGATCAACTGCCTGGTAGTTGAAACTCTCTTATGTGTGCAACAAACGTTACATATGATTGCAGCATTTTCAGATGAATTTTGTCCTTAAAATACAAAGTTAACGATTCAATGCAATCATTAAATTCATACATTAAAAAAAAAGCATTACTTGAATACAGACTGTTATTATTGATAGTGAGTTATAACATTCTTTAAGCATCATTTTAAAAAAAAATAAAATTGAATCCAAGCAAAGTTTTTTTCACAAATTTTAAATACCTTATTTTTATAAATTTTGCTATAGATGTGGATATTAAATTAAGGTGATTTTTTTTTAAATAATCTTTTTATGATTGCCTTGGTATCACAAACTAATTTGGGTTAATGAAGATAGTCCCGCAGATAAATGCCATGAATTCTGCTGCCATGGTTAACTATTGATTCCTGTAAGTTTGTTGACAAGTTTTTAAAAAGAAAAATCTTAAATCTTGCAAGTTTTTAACTATAACCTAATTAGGTGTTTTTTTTTAAAAAAAATGGGTTAGGCTATTTTTTCTTAAAGATTTTTATTAAAAAAAATATATTTCAGTGAATTTCAAATGCTCGTGGCAAAACTAACATTTAAGAATTACCTAGATAAAAGTGCTCTTTGTTTAATTTTCTAATGGTTTTGCTAAACGGCAACTAACTTTTTCACTAAGTTATTGCAAACTGGCAAGTCATTATTCAATATGTACATTTTTTCTGGTTAATTTCTATTCTCTCTAAAGTTTCTTCCATAGTAACATCTAATTCACATTTTCTTCTTTGATTGATTTCTTCCAGTTTTCAACCTTTATGTAATTAATGGCTTCTGTCATTAAGCTTTTGACTTTACTTTATTTAATATGAAGGCAAAAAATAAAGTTATTAATAAACTCCAATTATGAAAAGTGTCATTCATGAATGGTTCTTTTCATGAACAGTTCATTAAATGAATCACTTATCTAAAATGCGTAAAGAAATAATTATTTTTAAAAAATCAATACCTTTTTCTTCATCTGTTATAAGACTTTTATTGAGAAAAAAAAAGTTGTATTATTTTAATGAAGTATCAAGCCAAATTAAAATTTTCCATAGTTTCTGAATATTCATATATATATTTTCACTAATCTTCAATGAATGTAAAACAGAAATGTGGATTAAGCTAATGATAAGGACAAATAGTTTGAAGGATTAAGCAAGCAATATCCAGAAAATATCACTTAATGCGCCAATTTTTTTTTTTTTCATACTGAAAACGTGTGTAGCGTTTTTAAAAGGTTCTTATTTTTGTTTTTTAAAAGCCCTAAGGTGCATTTTTCATTGTGTGTTTTTAAAAAGTGCTTAATTTTCCATTTTCGAAAAGAGATTTTATCTTTACATATCTATTTTCGCTACAGATTATGCAAAAGCGTGGTTTTCACATTGTTCTATTCAATGCTTTCACAATTCATTCAATCACAATCCATTTCAGGGTACTGTCATTCCTTAGCATATGAAAGTGCCAATCATTTTACATGTTTGCTGAAATACTTGCGTGTCCTCATGTGCGTCTACTATGCTGGGTGAAATTCTTGCACTCTCATGTGCAACTCTGCTGCATTAGCAAGATATTCTCAATTTCATACTTTTAATTTCCACCCTCTGGAATCGATCCGAAAAATCTCTCAATCTTTTTATAATGGCTAATATGATCAAGAAAAGAGTTCTTTCTCAGACAGTTATTTCATCATGGTCATGTAAAGTCTTTGAAAATTATTTTGTATTTTGTTAATGTATATAGTGCTTAAAAATACTTTTTGAGTGCTTAAAAAGTACTCATTCTTTCCTTCATTACTACCACTATTCTTATCAATATAATCTGTATTTGTTTGATGCCTTATCTTTTGCTAAGATTATAAACAATATTAGCAAACTATTTTACAGTGGAGGAACATTATATATTTCTCAATGAACAATGCTAATTATCATGGAAATAATACTGCCTCCTTTCTTTAGAATGATTGTATCTTAAAGAAAGAAGGCAGTAATACGGTGAAACCTCCAAGAAAAACCACCTCAACTTACAATCACTTTTGAGAGAGACACAGAATTTTTTCCATAGACTTTGTTTTAAGAAAACCTTTAGGAGAGACCATTAAAACCTCTTCCTGAGATTGGGCAAACATGTGCTCCAAATGCTAAAAAGGTCAAATAAGGAAACACAAAAAAATATCAAAATAAAAACAAACAAGGTTCAAAATATTTGTGAGGTTCTTATATAGAGAGCTCTTTTTGATGACACAACCTCTTGTTGCAGGCAGAGTGCACTGAAGACAGTGATTTACTTTTTGAGTTGAAAATTAAATTAGTAAAAAAAATTTATTTTGGAAAAAACAAGCATCTCAAACAAACAAAACCTCTTCTCATCTTTTAAAACTAATTTTTATGATATACAATTAAATTCAACTTTAAACAACAACAAAAAAAATCGTTTGTTTATTTGTAATTGCTTTATCATTCATAATTGGTAAAATTGTTTTTGCACATAATTATATCAGTTGGAATCATTTTTATAGACTCTAAATTTCATTCATAGATCAATCTTTTCATTACGCCAACAGAAGTGACATTTCCGCACCCAAAAAAGGACAGTAACTAAAATTAAAATTGTTTACAAAAATCATGTACCTACAGTAACAATATAGCAGTCAACGTATGTAATCTCTAAGAATGACCAACCTCCATTAACGACCATTTTTACTGTCGAACAGAGAGTGGTCGCTCCTGAGAGGTTTTACTGTATTTCCATTGCATTACTGTCTTCCTTCCTTTTGGCGGGTAAAATATTAAAAACTGTTTTTTTTTTCCACATATATTATAATAGTACAATTTTTATAGCATGCAACTCATCCATGCTGTGCGAAAACAAAATCTGCATGCATCCTGACTGGGTATGTAATGGTCGCAACGATTGTGGAGATTATTCTGATGAAAAGAACTGTGATACTTCACCCCCACCTCCCGTCATACAGCAATTTGGATGTAAGTCTTTAAAAAAAATTTTTTTTTTCTTCACGTAACTAAATTTCTTTAGATATGCCAGCTTTGTTGCTTACTTTGTTATCATTTGTATTTAAAAGTGTTTGATTTACAAGGTATGGAAATGGCCAAATATCTTAAATAAGGGGCCGAGACAGCCTGGTTGGTGGGCACTGGGCCCATGTCCAAGAGTTTGTGGGTTTGATCCCCTCGCGGAAGACAAGTAAATGGTGACTTTGTAGTAAATGGTGACTGATGCACGTTAAATCTGTCAATTCACAAAGTCCTCCATGTTCCCATAATAAATCATACCTCTAGGGCTGTGTTTCCCAAACTTGTGACTTTTGTGTACCCTTTCTAAATTTTTCGTAACGCTGTGTACCACTAATGAAAATACGAATGTATTTTTTTTAATAATATGTTTACTTTTCTTTTTTGGTACAAAGTTTTCTGTAAAAAAATCTTAAATTTTGGTAAAATAATCTATGTTAAGGATAAAAATTATATTTTATTAAAATAATCAAAATAAGTATAATTTATTACAAACCTTAGCTATAAAAAAAATTGCACAAGAGTTAAAAATCACAACTGATTGTTGACACCAGTAATTATTAACTGTTAACTCTGCAAAAAATAGTAAAAGAAAAATACTTAATCGTAAATTTCCATGGCTGGCTTTGTTTTTTTAAATAAAATGTTTTGAAATTTTCGTTTGTTGCAAGATATTTCGCATAAGAACGCGTACCCCCGCTAAACTGTTCCTGTACCCCTGGGGGTACGCGTACCGCACTTTGGGAAACACTGCTCTAGGGGTACTGATCCAGCAGTTTCCTTGTCTTCCTGATTGGTTCAAAATTACAAGGATAAGGTGTTGAACATTAGTAGTCGTAAACCCAAAATTGGGTCAGCTGTTCAGTGCCGGTTTTAAAAGTATTAATAAAACAAAAATTCTCATATAAAGCCGCAATGGCTCTGGGGATAGAGCGTTCGCCTTCCAGTGATGTGAACCAGGTTCGAATCCCGACTTGCACTGACTGACCATAGTGCTCGCATGAAATATCCTCAGTGGTAGACGGATGGTGGGTTAGAGTCCCTATGCTGATAGGCTAACTGTGAGAGGTTCTTGTGGTCTTCCTCCCCATGTTCCATCAAAAAGTCTGCCACAAAGACAAAATTTCTTTAAAATACTTAATTCAGGAGTTCCCTTGTCTTCTAGATTGGGTTCAAAATTATGAGGCTGCAGAGTTGAACATTAATAGTTGTTAACTCAAAAATTGGGTCTGCTGTTCAACGAACGAATATAAAATACCTCAAATACACATTGGATCTAAAGTAAAGGGGGGGGGAAATGCATGAAAAATAAATTTGTACAGATGTTTTCAAGGATACCATACTCAACCCCTACCACCCATGGCAGTACAAGGCAACCACAAAATCTAAAAATATGAACCCAATTATTTTTATTACTTATCTATTGACACCAAACTCAACCTCCTGCTCCGTCCACTGATACTGGGATTATACCCAGTCTTTGGTATCGAGTTTGGGGTATGGGGCAATCATTGAATGCTTTTAAAGCTTCATCACTCATTGAATGCTTTTAAAGATATTTGATACGGCACCTATTTGATCATTTCCATATTTTTTGAACTCTTAGTATATTCTTGCTGAAAATTGTTTTTTAATTTTATGTTTTGCCATTAGATATCGAAAACATAATTTTTAACCGTTAAATCTATTATTTTTGGCACATTTTCTATTATATATCTATTTTATTTGCACTTTGTGATTTAATTTTGATGAATCTTAAAAAACATAATATTACATGCATAAATCAGTATAACTAGTCGAACCTTCAATTAACCAAGAAAGTGGTTTTGAGATTTTTGGGACTTTTTTAGAGAAAAATAGGATAATTTGAAATAGAACATACACACACAACATATATATGATAGGTTTTTTGATCCTTTGTGCTAACATACACACACAACATATATATGTACGGTTTTTTGATCCTTTGTGCTAATTCCTGGGTCAACCAAAAAGTTTATTTAGTAGCAAAATTTTTATTTGTTATGCTATCACAAGTCATGCATATGAACTGTTGTCATTCCAATTGATTGTATGAATTTATGGTGGATAATTTTTTTTATTTCAGATTCTGAAACTACATTTTGGGTAACTCTCTTCTGTATGTTAGGTACAGGTATAGTTTTTGGTATTGTTGGTAAAGTTTTCTACGAGAAATACAAGAATGGACAATACCATCGTTTTAGTGACATTTCTGTTATTGAGTAATATCTGGATTGTTATATCAATTGAAAGCATTTTTTTTTTGTTTNAAAGAAAAAATACTACCCTATTAAATTATGTGTGTATCAAAACAAACTAAAAGAATAATTATAGAAAAACGATACTTTTATTAATTTTATGCCAGTGAGAACCAAAACAATATGGAAATGAATGAGGGAAAACTGGATCTTACCACGTGATTTTCCGGCCAATAAAAATTTAGCATTAAACGTTTAACGCAACCTTGTTGGAAGTTGCATAAGAAGTATAACTTCAAAAAATTTATTTTAGAAAAAACATGCATCTCAAACATACAAAACCTCTTCTCATCTTTTGAAACTAATTTTTATAATATACAATTAATTTCAAATTTAAACAAAAAAAAAATCTTTATTTATTTGTTATAGCCTTATCCTTCATAATTGGTAAAATTGTTTTTACACATGATTTGAGATCATTTTTATAGATGCTAAATTTTATTCACAATCTTTTCATTACGCCAACAGAAATGACATTTGCACACCCAAAAAATGACATTCACTAAAATTAAAATTGGTTTCAAAAAAACGTGTACCTTCGATAACAATTTTGCAGTCAACGTAGGTAATCTCTAAGAATGACCAACCTCCATTAACGACCATTTTTAATGACGAACTGAGAGTGGTCGCTCCCGAGAGGTTTTACTGTATTTCCATTGCCTTCCTATTGAAGATACTGTCTTCATTCCTATTGGTGGGTAAAATAATTTTAAAAATTGCTTTTCTTCTTTGTGTATTATAATAGTTCAATTTTTATAGCTTGCAACTCATCCATGCTGTGTGAAAACAAAATCTGCATGCATCCTGACTGGGTATGTAATGGTCGCAATGATTGTGGAGATTATTCTGATGAAAAGAACTGTGATACTTCACCCCCACCTCCCGTCATACAGCAATTTGGATGTAAGTCTTAAATAAAAAATTGTATTTCTTTAAGTAACTAAATTTCTTTAGATATGCCAGCTTTGTTACTTTCTTTGTTATCATTTATTTATCTGATTTACAAAGTATCTGAAGGCATGGAGGTGGCCAAATATCTCAAATAAGAGGCCGGGATAGCCTTGTTAGTGGGCACTGGACCCATGTCTAAGAGTTCGTGGGTTCGATCCCGAAGACTCCCTGTGTAGTAAATGGTGACTGGTGCACGTTAAATCTGTCGAGTCACAAAGTCGTCCATCTTCCCATATATATATATATATATAAAATACCTCTGGGGGTACTGATCTAGGAGTTTCCTTGTCTTCTGGATTGGGTTCAAAATTACAAGACTACGGAGTTGAACATTAATCGTCGTAAACCCAAAATTTGGTCTGCTGCTCAACGACGGATATAAAAAATATATCAAATACACATTAAATCAAAATTGGAGGGAGAAAAATGCATGAAAAATAAATTTGTACAGATGTTTTTAAGAATACCATATGCAACCCCTACATGGCAGTACAAGGCAACTACTTTTATTACTTACGTATTGACACCAAACTCAACCTCCTGCTCCACCCACTGATACTGGGGTCATACCCTGTTTTTGGTATCAAGTTTGGGGTATGGGGCAATCATTGAATAATTTTAATGATATTTTAGTATTCTTTTTAGATATTTGATATTTATATTTAGAAATTTTTTTTTGAATTTTATGTCTTTGTTTAGCCATTAGATATCTAAAACATGATTTTTAACCATTAAATCTATATTTTTGGCACATATTCTATTACGTATCTATTTTATTTGCACTTTGTGATGTAAAGTGGTTTAATTATGATGAATCTTAAAAAACATATTACATACATAAATCAGTAAAGCTAGTTAATCCTTCAATTTACCAAGAAGGTGGCTTTGGGATTTTTAGGACTTAAGAGAAAAATAGGATAATTTGAAATTAAACATATACATATATATACTGTATGTAAATTACAAAAGGCAAACAACTTTTCTATGTTTGATGTTTTAAAGATTATTTTCACTGTATCATTTAACATGTTCTTTTTGAATTTAAGCAATATTTATTTTTTTTAAAATTTTTTTACTTCATCTTGAACAACCATATTCTCACATTTGCTGGAAATGCCACACCATAGCCAGTTTTTGATCCTTTGTGCTAATTCCTGGGTTTAATCAAAAAATTTATTTAGTAGCTGATTTTTTATTTGTTATGCTATCTAGAATCATGTGTATGAACTGTTGTCATTCCAATTGATTGTATGAATTTATCATGAGTAATTTTGTTTATTTCAGATTCTGAAACTACATTTTGGGTAACTCTCTTCTGTATGTTAGGTACGGGTATAGTTTTTGGTATCGTTGGTAAAGTTTTCTACGAGAAATACAAGAATGGACAATACCATCGTTTTAGTGATATTTCTGTTATTGAGTAATATCTGGATTGTTATATCAATTGAAAGCATTTTTTTTTTTTTTGTTGTTCAAAAATACTTTTATCAAAGTATCCAGCATTTGTTTTGAAGTAGAATTTCATGTTCTCAGCTGAATGTGGTTATTGAATTAAGTTTTGTGTTATGTATTTAACATTTTGCATTCAAACAAGACTGGTTAGTGGTATGTTATCTAATTGTTACAATGTAATTTATTTTATTACAATACCTTTTTAATAATTTGAAAGGTGTGATAATTATATCGTCCAAATGCTTTCTGGTAAGGAAATACAAAGTAAAGCACCATTTATATGTTTTTCATATTTCAGGATGGTTTAGATTCATTTTAATGACAAATCATGTGTGTTTATAGAGTAGTTTTATTGGAAGCAAAATTTATTCTCATTGTTTTGACTATTTCTCTTTAATAACTGAACTTCTAGGGAAAAATAGTACAAAAGCAGATGTTTCACCTAGAAGGCATTGTTTGAATTAGTAATTACTTTGCAAGACTAATGTTTCAAAATATTATTTTAAGTAAGAAAAAACATATAAATGGCTCTTTACTGTAATTTTTTTAAACATTCCCTAGAAATAATTATTAAATTTTTCTTAGAAGTTTATGTAATCATAGTTACAAATGGGAATGAATCTCTTCAAACTTTTAAACATCACTCTAAATTTTTAATTATTAACTGCATTTGTAACTTACTTATTACAATTTAAGTAGCTGATATTAACCTTTAAAATAATATTTTCCTTAATTTGTAATTACCACAGAATTTGTGTAATCCCCTGAATTATTGTTGATGGGTGAATCATTAAATTTAAATTTTCTTCTTTCAATTGTGGAGACTATGGTATTCCAATTTGTTAATTTTATATGATTACCTACTAATTATATTGTTAAAATCAGATGTAATTTTAAATACTGCAAATCTTTACGATTGCCAAATTTGTCAATCAAAATATTTCTCATGTTTTATATTAAATAAAAATTTCTAAGCAAAATTTTTCTGTGATGATCATTGTACACTATCTTATGCGATTATTTTGTAAAGAAAATAAAACTGAAGAAAATTAGTTGAGTTTCATTTATTTTTTCAACTTTTAATAACAAAGTAATATTGAAAGTATAAAACATCAATGTTTTATCATTCAGATTTAAGAAGAATTAAGTCTGCAGTACTTAGAATTTCAGAGAATTATTATTTTTTTGTCTGAATTATATTTTATTTTGCAATCACGCTTTTAAAAAAATAGTTAAGTATTATACCTTTGTTTTTTATGAAAAATATTTTTAGCTTCATCCAATATGTTTTAACAAACTATACGAACATTTTTACAAATTTAAACACAGTATTGAATTAATTGTCTAAAATTACTAAACATATACTTTTACTACTTTTATTTTTTGAGTAAAAAAACAGAAAAAGATGGGTTTTAAGAGAAACCTTTCCTAGTGATTTATTTAATTCGAGAAATTGAGAATTTTTAATGGAAATAAACAGACTCCAACTTCTGGAAACCTGCATTTTCAGTAGTGTTTCGGTATTTTTTTTATGTGTGTTATAATGACTGCACAGAAACTAATTTATTTTGATTCCCGAAAGGTTACCTATTGGTCAAATACCCTACCCTAATAGTCAATTTCTTTTTCCAAGTTATAACTTCTCTATTTTTGGGTTTTCATTTTGTTTTCGACATTTACAGAACTAAAATGATCCTGTGTCTGCTTATACATTATTTCTGCTCTTTTTCTTTTGCCTTAACCAGACAATTATTGGAATTTATAAAACGTTTAATAAAATACAAAAACAATACAATAAAACTAATACACACAATTAAAAAAGATCATTTATTCGTACAAGTATAATGTGAGTTTTAAAAAAAAATGCAATCAGGAATATCTGGTTCTATAAAAGTTTTTATTTTTTAAAGTTAAGATGCAATATCCACATTTAGAAAGGAAAAAATATTTTTTTGAGAATATTCATTGTATTTGAATTTTCCAACCCGAATGTAGCGAGACTTCCTCCTTTAATAAATTTTATTTCTTAATCGTAACCTTTTTTTTTTTACTTTCAAGTGTGACACAAATAATTCCAGACATTTTTAGTATGTCGTGAACTAAAAAATGTTGGAACATTTGTATGGGAAATGTTAGGTTGATTAATTGAATAAATTGATAAGATCTTATCAATCTAGTTATGTCATTTTTGTGTCAATTTTTTTAAAAGGTGTAAAAAATAATATAGTACTTTACAAATTGTGAAAGTATTTAATACTCGTAGTGATGAGGTTCAATTCTTTTTAAATAGAAATTTAAAAAATTTATCTTTAATATTAGCCAATTTGTTTCCTGTCAAGTCCTGGTATAAAAATTATCCAAAACTAGTCCTCACTTCAGTTATGAAATTCAAAAACTGTTACAATAAAGATAATTTTTTAAGTATATTAGCATGCAGGGAAATTTTTCTAAAACCATATAAAAAATTATAAATGAGTCTAAAATAGTTCAGATATTTTTTCAATAAAAAGAATATTGGAAAAGGACTAAAATGTCAACTAAGATGCATACATATATGCTTATAAAACATTCAAGTATTGATATGTTTTTTTTTTTAAGTATAATAATAAATAAAGAACTACTTTTTCATCAGTTATTTTAGCATAATGAAGCTATCTATTTTTTTTTAACATAACGTAGAATAACAATATGCTTATAATGCAACATTAAATAAAATAATGTGCATTGACAATACATGAGAATATATATCGACATCGTGTTTTGGAATAATTAGAATCATACTGCATATACACAATAAAAATGAGTTAGCACTGCTAAGAGAAAAAAATTCTATAAAGAAAATTAAAAAAACATGAAATTCAGACACTGTATTTCCATTTATGCAAGCATAATGTAACAAAAAAAAACATAACTTTTGATCTTAACTCATTCTATAATTTCATTAGTTAACGAATTTAAAACATCACAAAACATGGAATTGGTGATATTTTAAGCATTTTCTTAAGAGACAAAACTTTAAACTTGCTCATGTAAATAAATTTCTCCTACTGTTGCACAAACCAAACACCCCATATTTGAAGAACTATAAAAAAATTTCCCTCTGGCAATAAATTACTGTTGCATAATTTCTAAAGAGTAATAAATAATCATTTGTTTAAAAAATTGTGCTTAGTTTTGGTGTTAAAGCTAAAAAAAACTTCGAAGCATAAATCAGTGTTTCCCAAACTTATAACTTTCATGTACCCTTTTTAAATTTTCCGTAATTTCATAATTTTTACCATTAATAAAAAAATTGCACAAAATTTAAAAACTACAACTGGCTGTTGACACCACAAATTCTTAACTGTTAACTCTGCAAAAAATAGCCAATGGAAAAATACGTAATCGTAAATTTTCATGGCTAGCTATGTTTTTAAATAAAATTTTTGTTTGTTAGAAGTTATTTCGCATAAGAACGCATACCCCCGCTAAACTGTTCCCTTACCCCTAGCACTTAAAATTTGTAAGAAAATGTGTATTAGCTTGTATTTACAACATTCATGAAGAAGTTAATAACAGTATCTTAATTACATTTCTAATTCTGCCGTCTATAACCAGTTTCAAAAATATAGTTTTCTAGTAAGTTTTGATGCTAATTATTATTCCATAGTTTTCAGCAGAATAACCTAAATACATTTAAAAGGTGAATCTTATATTGTTTAGTTTCATTGTCAGTAAACCACTAGAAGAAAAAAAACACATATAATCTCAGAATGACTAGAAGTACAAATGGCAAAAGAGAAGTAGGCACTCCTAAATAATTAATATCAAGTGTGATTCTTGTTTATGCTTGTGACTTCAGGTTACATCTGGCAACTCAGAAACTTTTAAGTACTGTTGAATTAAGTTCATAAGAGTATGACTTGGAATTCTTGTGTAGTTAGATGTGCTTTCTGGGTAAATTCCAGAAAAACATACCTAGATCTAAATGACTAGAATCCTAAATGGCATTTAACCTGGAACCAGAGTTCCAATCCAACATGCTCGTAAATCAAACTGGCAGTAGATAACAGGTAGTAGTAATAATAAACACAGGCAAACAATTTGTCTGAATTTAGCACCTTCTTGTGAATAATTGGGATTAAGATTAACAGTGTGATTGACTGTTTGAGCAACAATTTAGCATTTTAAGAGTTGTGCAGCTCTGTAAATTAGGAACTGTTTGGAATAAATTTTACTTCAAAATGTATTTAAAATATTTTTGCATAATTAATTTATTAATAATGCAAAAAAATAATCTATTTTCCTACTTTTGGGCTTGATAAGACAATTTCAAGAAAAATATCAATCGACAAAGTTGGAGAAAAAAAAATTACTGATTTTATAGAATTTCCTGATTTTTATGGTATAAATTTTACTATTTACCAATTTTTCCATTATGCCTTGTTTTTAAACATAAAATAGATTACAGTATACTTATATGTGCCATTAGAATTGATATTAAAAGAAAATAAATTGCTGCAAGACAATTTTTTTTTTTGATAAAAAAGGAGGATTTCTATTAGTACCTCAAACATAAATTTATTCAGTTTCTCTTACTTTTCAGGTGTTTTATTTAATTTACCTGATTTTTCAAGATTGATAAAATTCCCCTACTTTTCCCTGTTCTGTAGCCACTGTAAACTAACTTACTAAATGTTTTTGGTTTGGAGAATAACTAGGATAAATTAGATCCTAGAGAGTAAATTTAAGACAATCATTTAGCAATTTCTGCAAAATTGCATCATCTGGAGAAGCTGGAATGTATTTGAGCAGCAATCACACTACTTGAATAGAGAGGAAAATATGGGGGAACTATATCTGTAATAAGGCCATCTCAAGGTATTAGCATTTTGTCAACAACCTGTTGACAACTTTTGTAATATTCTTCTGAAAAACATTACAAAGTTTGATTTTGCAGAGTGTAGGAACAACAGTTCTAAGATTTAAAAACACAAATAGACTACAGATAGTGTGTGCATGTAATTTCACTTAAAAATTCACTCTATGCAGCTCCCAAAAGAGCTGTGTGTAGACGTTTTGCGTGAAAACTTATATCTTCGTCTTTATCTGTTGTGAGTGCTGTTAGTTCAGCGAATTCTGTCCTGTCTTTAAAATTATAGAGAATTGATAGTAAAGTAGGCTTAGCTACACCCTCTACATACTGTAGAGAATATGTTGCTATATTTGCAAAGAAAGTCAACAATCTGAGCACTAATTCTCTGTCATAAGGCTTGGAAATCATCCCTAAAATGTCAGAAGGAACCTAAGAATTAAAAAAAAAAGATAGTCAAACATGTGCATAATATATAATTAATTTCAATCAGAATACAAACTTGATAATCAATTGCTAATATTAAAAAAGAAAATAATTAATAATTATTTTACTGTGAGCAAAGTAAACAGAATTAAAATGCTCTAAATTAAAAAGGAAGAGAGAAAAGAAACATTTTTAGATATTAACTAAAGGAAAAGTGCAACAAACAATGCAACATTTTTTAAAACTTAAAGAAATTGATTATAAGTCTAACTAGGCTTGTGAATCATAAGGTATACATGAAGGTTATAGCTTGTGTTTTCACCTTTCTACAAATATTTATTTTAAACTAGCCATACTATCTGGCACAAAACCTCAAAACACATACCGTATATTTACGAAAATAGGCCGAGAATTTTTAGGAAATTTTCGAAAGCTTAAGTAGGCTTACAATTGGATCCACTAATTTTGAAAAATTCCTTCTTTTATCAAGAATCAGCGATAATTAGTAAATATCACGAATTACAGTACAGAACCCGTTATCCGGAATTCTGAAAACCGGAACGAAATTCGATAAATTTTCCCGCCAATTTAAAAAAAAAAAAATTTCGCTCATAAAATTTTAGGATTTTTCTTTCTTTTTTGAAAGATGTTTACCTTACAATCATTTTGGAAATAATCATTAGTGTTTTACTTCATCGTTTTTTTCTTCTTTTTAAGATTATTACCAAATAATTTTTTTAGTTGGGTTTAACAATAAAAAAAACGGCTTTTTGTAGCGATACAGAAAACCGGAAAAATCAGTTATCCGGAATAGCGATGGTCCCGATCGTTCCGGATAATCGGTTCCCTACTGTACTTAGAAATATAAAAATTCATAGAATAATAGAGTGAAAAGCTTAAATATAGAGATTGAGAAAGAAACACATAAAAGGACAATTTGAGAGGAACAGTATAATTTTCAATCTTTTAATTAGGAATTCGGAAAGCCCACTTGTTTTTAGACACCACTACAAAATACATGCATTTTTAATTCCAAGTGTAGCATGCCTTTTTTTTCATGTTTGGCTTATATACAAGTTTTAAATTTTGGGCGAATTTCTAATTAAACAGCGCTTTTTGGGCTTATACACGGATGGGCTCATATTCGGAAATATACAGTATACCAATTTTGGTTATTAAATATCTTCATGTTACTTTAAGCATTATCCGAACTTTAAACAGTAGGCTTTTCTACATAAAAAAAATTATTCGCTACAGGTTATTCAATGGGAAAGTAGTGCCTTACAAGGATATTTTTTTGGAATTTTTTTACACACAAGGCAGTTAAGTTATGAGATTGGAACCATAAAATTTAAAGGAGATGTAACTAGACATGTCATGCATGTTTAATGTGATTATGAACTCAGTAGAGTCATGTAGTTATCTTTCTGGTGAAATCAGTTTTTGTAGTTGTGTTCTAAAAGTGAGTGACTTTGGACTATCAGATTTTGATTCTAATTTCAGCACAGCGCAACAAAAACATTTGCAAAATTCCTGCAAGCTGTTCCCTGGGCCCCTCCTTTTTAAATGTGTATATCAAAACTGTATAATATATATATATATATATATATATAATACAATTTAAGATACAAATGCAATAATAATGAAAATTGAAGAGAAAAAGAATAATGTAAANTATATACAGGGTGTCTATAAAAGAACTCCGGGGTTTTAAAAATTCATATCTCACTAACTATAAAAGATAGCAAAATTTAGTCGATTTCTCTGAAAAGAGTAGCTCAAAAAGTTTTACTCATACCAATTGGGAATGTTTGTATCAACTGTTGGCGGCGCTGCAGGGCGTTGACCTTGAAATGACGTCGCGAAATTTGAAATGATGGCGACTCCGCAACAAAAGGCTCAATGTGTTATTTGGCTCATAGAAACGAAGTCTTTAGTTTCCATACAAAGAAACTTTCTACGTAACTATGGTGTTAACCCGCCTTCTGACAAAACCATTCGTCAATGGTTCAGTGCATTTAAGGAAGTGTTTTGAAGCAAAAGTCGCCGGGTAGGCCAAGTGTGTCTCAAGAGAAAGCGGACAGAATCCGAGCTTCATGCCTTCGAAGCCCTAAGAAATCGTTGACAAGACGCAGCCTGGAGTTGGGGTTACCAAGATCAACTGTCGGTAAGGTACTTCATAAAAGACTACGTTTAACTGCTTAAAAGATTCAACTTGTACACCACATCAAACCAGCAGACAAGGTTAAGAGATACGACTTTGCTGTTACAATGCTAGATAAAATTGATGACAATAATGGTTTTTTAAAAAGTGTAATTTTTAGTGACGAAGCTTCTTTTCATGTGAATGGTCACGTAAACCGGCATAATTGCAGAATTTGGGGCTCTGAGCCGCCCTATGAGTTCGTCGAGTACGAACGCGACACGCCCAAAGTAAATGTTTGGTGTGCGCTTATGCATGACAGAATCATAGGTCCGTTTATTTTTATTAAAAGAAATATCAATGGTGATGTCTACTGTGATATGTTGGAGGAGTATCTTTTTCCTCAGTTAGATGACATTGAGGCGGAGAAGGGTTTAGTTTACTTTCAACAAGATGGGGCCCCCGCCACACTTCAGTTTACGTGTGCGTGAGGCATTGGACGCTCGGCAACAGGTGGATCGGAAGGGAGGGACCTATTCCATGGCCTCCAAGGATCTGACTCCGTTGGATTTTTTCTTCTGGGGGCGTATCAAGAATCTTGTGTATGCAGAGAAAATTCGTGATGTTCAACATCTCAGGGAACAATGGTGTGGCAACCGTCCCCCCAGAAATGCTCGCCAGGACATGGGAAGAGGAAGAATACCGTTTAGACGTCTGCCGTGCCACTAACGGGGCTCATATAGAACTTTACTAAGTGTTAAAAAAAAACTTTAAAATGTAAGCTTTTCAGTCATGTATAAAACATGTATGTATGTTTTTTATTTCATTAAAATATTTTGCCTCAAAACCCCGGAGTTCTTTTATAGACACCCTGTATAATACAATTTAAGATACAAATACAATAATAATGAAAATTGAAGAGAAAAAGAATAATGTATAAAATTCCAATTTGCAACAGTGCTAAGCTGCTGCTAATGCCACAACTGGAAAAATATTTTAAGAGGAAATAAAATGTTATTACATTATAAGAGAACTAAAAGGATCAACACAGCAGGAGAAAACCATTGATGTTAAAAAACATACTTAATGACATACTAAAATAATATCACCTTGTGAAAAGCACTACAGGAAATAGCAACCTAACTATCAGAAAGGAAAAATATTTTTAAAAAAATTAAAGTGGATTCACTGACATACATGACAGATTCGTCAGAGGAGGATTACCATGCAGCCAGTCCAGGATCAGTTTCAGCGGTAAGTGGTAAATTACTGCAAACAACCATATCCCCCGACTGCTTCAAGAAAAATAAATGGAACCAACAGCAAAGTCAGGCGAAGACTATATATCCAGACCAAATCTTGAAAATCGAAGTGTATGTGCCTAAAATCACCAGATGGGAGACAGAATTTTTTGGATGAATTTAAAAAGTTACAAACAATTATGTGGAAAAAGATTAAGAAAAATATGATAGAATAACTTTTTATAATAAAAAATATAATTATTTAAGGTGATATTTAGTATATTTTTTCATGTTAACGGTTTTCTTTTTCATGCTGTATTGATCCTTTTAGTTCTTTCATGTGTTAATGACTAAATTTATTTCATCTTGATATATTTTTTTCTCTCAAATATATATATATATNATGGTCTTATTGCAAGACAAATTAACGAGAAGTCGTATAGCTTGTAGTTGCACAACATTAGTTCCGGTTGTGACCATATGTGTGATGTGGTTGACATTCTTTATTATCATTTTATGAGAAGAAGGATCGAGGGCTAAGTTTGCAAGAGCGGTCAATGACAGAGACTTTAGAAGTTCTCTTCCATTAACAGCATTATTCAACAAGATGGGAATGTGAGACTGTAAAACAAGACAATGAACTGTTAGTAAAAACAATAAATTTCATTATAACAGGGTGCATAGCTAAATTTTGCAACAAAAAATAAGCACTTTTTAAACACTCAAAAAATATTTTTAAGCACTTTAAAAAATATATCATAATTAGCATATGTGCACTAATATAAAGTTCTTTCTATAGTTGAAAAATCTTCATCTATGCATTAACAAAATGCAAAATAATTTTCAAAGACTTTACATGATCATGATAAAATAACTAGTTTCTGACAAAGAACTCTTTTCTTGATTGCCATCATAAAAACAATTTATACACAATTTTAAATATATTCAATGTTGAATGGCTCATTCTATTTTTTTTAAACAATAATTACTTAATTTAATTATGTAAAAAATAATGAATTAAAAATTATAATAAATTTAACTATTTTACTATTATTTAAAAAGGTTATCGAGTGTATTTTTTTATTTGAATTTTGTTTTTATTTCAATTGTTTTGAAATCAAATCTTTAACTAACGAATTTAAGCTTTTTTGAATGACAAATCTACTAATCGAATAACATAAGATTTTTTGCTGCTTTTAAAATTGGTAAAGTTCCTCACTTCATACTTTTTTTTAAAATCTTGCTTCTTTTATTGAGTTTTCTTTTATTGAGTTTGAGTTAAAACAAATTAAAAACACTAAAAAATTTAAAAGTAATACAACAATGAAAAGTTATCAGTAAAAAAGTACAATAAAAGTTTAAAAAATTTTTATGGAAGGTCTTTCAGATAAAAAATTTTAATAATTTCTTTATTAAATTAAATGAATGAAAGAGAGATGGAAATTTTGAGGTATGAAGCTTTGTGATTCTTGACTACTCTGGGAGCCCACATGAAAATAGATAATCAGTTAATGATACCGAAATCAAGTTCAAGGATAATGGAACTGATCTACAAATAGGAAAGCACGAGAAGACCCTAAGCTTGCCAGTAACGAAGACAATGGTGCTTCACCAATGAAATTAACAAAAGAAAAGCGAGAAAAATTTGGCAATGTTTAGTTGGTCCCCATGATCAACAAAAATTCAAAAGATTCTTTTGTTTGATTTCAGAGGGCAGGAAATGAAGCCCGAAATTGAGAAAATACAGCAGAGTTATACACGAGAGTGCAATAATCCGCCTCACCGAATTTAGCACGCAGCACATGCGGACCCGCATGTATTTCATCAAACATGTAAAATGATTGGCGCTTTCATACACTATGGGCTGACGGTATGCTGAAATGGATTGTAGTTGAATGAATTGTGAAACCACACTTTTTTCATAATTTGTAGCGAAAATCGACATGGTAAAGAAAAAATATATCATTTTAAAAAAGGGAAAAGTAAGCACTTTTTAAAAACAACCAAAGAAAAAAGTACCTTGAAGGGCTTCTTAAAAATGAAAATAAGCACCTTTAAGCATTTTTTAAAATGATATGCACTCTGTATAAACAAAGCATAAAAAGAATTTAAAAAACTAAATAAACAACTCCATTAAATGCGTTTTTATTTTTTTTAAAGTGCCCTGAGAAGTGGTAAATTTTTATGAGAGCCAATACACGGTTAAATCTAAACTGAAATAGTAGCCCTTAATATTACCATTATCATTTTACATAGTTTGTGTAAGTCTGTATACATATTAAAAAATAAAAAATTTAAGTTGGATAATACATCAATTAAAACTAGAAACAATAATATCAGATATGAAGAGTTATAAATTTTATTAAGTAGCATTTCAAAGGTTTTAATAACATGTTTTAATATTATTGCATTCTTTACATGCAAGAAGAAAAAAAAAGAGATGAAAAGTAGATCATTTGTATAGTAGTACATTGTTGGTCAAGAGGAGGAAAATAAGGCTCTGCAAATTTTTGACCAACAGCATGATAATGTGGTCATCATTACCCATCAACAAACTTTCTTTCCTGAAAAAATGACACTCATCAATCAGAAACTGGATGGTTTCACGCAACTACTAAGGATCAAAACCTAGTTCTTTACAATGAATGGTTTAGTGTAAAAGAAGCATAAGAATAAGAAATATTCACCATTAAAGAATGTTCTTTTTCAAAAAAAAATTTTTACATTCTGTTTCTTAACATAAATTTTCACACAAACAACACTGATGAAGGATCTTGATTACAGAATGGAAACCATAGCACGTCTGTTTACTCGTCATTATTTGCAATCTTTTCACATTGTTTAGCTTTGTTCAGATATATAGCAAAAAATTAACCCTTTTTAGACATTTGTTTGCAGTTTTATGCATGCATATAATAAAAATAAACTATTGGTCAATTACTAATATACTGTATATGAAAACCATTTGGCAATCCTATAATCTGTGCTTGCAAATAGAGCTGCATACTTGACAGAACTGTATACTTTGACAGTATGAATGAATATTTGATATAAACTAATTTAATAACTACTACAAATTAAAAACTTGACAATGAAATTGAAATTTAAAAACAATGCTAAAAGAAATAATGCAGCAGTTGTATTACCTGAAAATAGCGATGACTCCTATCAATAACTGAAATGTTAGAAATTGCTTGAGTGACACCAATTTTGACAGCTTCTGATTGACTAAGTAGAAGATCCTTCAACATTTTGGGACATTCTGAATCACATAATAATTCCTAAAAAAATAATAATTAAATAAATTTGCAGATAACTGATTATCAAAATATAACAATTACTACTTGGATCAATATATGAATAGGGCCTGCATAGAATTTCTATATCTCAATGCAATTTAGAAGGTTATGAAATACAGGTCTGCCATTGCCTGTGAGTCAAAATTTACTTGAAACTAAATAAATATTTCCTCATTTATCTCACTCAATGGAATCTGAAAATTATAGATACTGTAGTGAACCAATTATCCGAAATGATCGGGATCATCGCGATTCCAGATAACTGATTTTTCCGGTTTTCTGAATCGCTACAAAACGCCGTTTTTTTAATGTTTAAAAACCAAACTAAAAACTTTTTTTGAAATAGTTTTAGAAATAATAAAAAATGATAAATAATAATCCACTTAAGTTTAAATAAGGAAAGAAATTAGGAAATAAAAATTATATACAGGCTTATATATGTTATTAATGTTATTATTAACATTAATAACATGTATAAGCTATTTGTGCTTATGTGAGATTCGTCTACAAACGGCTTTTGATCCATCCTCTAAATCAGTTCTTTCGTCAACTCGATACGCCACACGCTCTAAATAACAAAATGGGCTCAAAATCTTGCAGGGAAAAAAAATTTTTTTTAATGGAAGAAAATTAATTTCCAGTTCCGAATTTCATTCCGGTTATCTGGTTTTCTGATTTCCGGATAAGAGTTTCTGCACTGCACTTATTCTTTTTCCTTTCTATAAAAAATTTATCTTAATTATTTAAAGTACGTATTATATTCAAAACTAGCGTTAAATATCCAGATATTTTGGAAAAGACAGAAAATATGCTTTCCATTAAAAACTTTCTATAAAATTTTTTAAATATGTTATTAAGTTTTTAATTTTAAACACTTTCAAGAGTTTGAAAGAAAGAAAACCAAAATTTATAAATCTTGAAAAGAAAAAAAATTATATTTATATCTTATATAGCATTTCGAACTTAAATCTACCTATCTAATTTAACGAAATCTTAAAGTATCAAAAAATTTTGATTTAAGTATAAAAAAAATAATTTTATGTTTCTTCAATTCTAACCAGTAAATTCTAATCCATAAATCATCATTCTATTTATAAAATCACTAATTCTGTTTCCATAGTAATTATAATTATTAAACAATATGTATAAAAACGTGAAATGAATAATTTAATTGATAGGTACCTATTTCACAAGTTTCTGTTAAAGCTAAATAACAAAATAAGTTTGATTATAGTTAATCATTAAGATTAACTATATCAATATGAAAACTGCTTTGAATTAAATTAATAAATATGTCAGTCTATTAATTGCAAAAAAAAAAAAAGGTATGTAGGTAAAAGAACAAAAACTAAAATAAGCTATACTCTGCCATTGCACACTTGCATAACATGCTAAAAAAAGGAAAGACATTGAAAAAAAGGAAAAATTATCACTTGGATAACAGTATTTGGTAAAAGGTATTTCCCCCTAAGGGATTAAGACTAACAAAAACAGGATTACTTACAAAGAATGTGCAAAGAAATGCAGTGCATAGTCTGAAGTTATTAAATAAGAAAAATCAAAAAATTTCAACTATTCATAGCATTCCAAACCTTTTACTTATTTTTCATAGATGAAATTAATGACCATAGAAATTACAAAAAAAAAAATCTGTAGTCATCTAATAATTGCCATCCATACTCTTTAAATCTGATTCATTTACACATACCTGATTAGTCGTAAAAGCTGCACAGTTTGAAATTGTATATAACGTCTTAAGTAGAACATCTTCATTAACAGAATGTAGAAGTTGCACTAAATTTCTCACTTCAAAGGCAGTCATTTTAGAAGGTGCTTTTTGTAAATTATTTAGAGATTTCAAATTGATTATATCATCCTGGAATGGCAGAACTGGTTGAGACAGTCTGTCTGAAAGTTGCAACCTTGAAAGTTTGGCGTGAAGCTCCATGTTGAGGGCCGTTTGTGAATTCGCTAACTTATTTTTAAATTTTGAGTCAAATGAAGCGCTGGGCTTCATGCAGATGTTTTCCGCAGATACGCTTAAATATCTTGCACAACCTAGCGGAGAGCTCCACGGACTACCATGGAAGCTGTGAGGTTTTATCTCAGGAGATATGGGAACGCTCCTCTTACGAAGGCGTTCTGACATGTTTAAATCATTGATTCTCTCTCTCACGCTTCTGGGTGATACACATCTGTCGTCAAGTTCAAGTTTGTTTTTATCTGAGCCTTCAGTCTGTGTTGACTTACTAGCAAAGAGCTTCAGAAAATTGGCTGAAAAGTAAAAGAGAAAAACATTTTGATAAGAAAGCTTTAGTTTTAAAAAAGGTTTGAAAATTAATTAAAATTTCAGCAGAGATTTTTAAGTGCGTCACAAAGGATGCGCAAGAAAAGGTAACATAATTTGTAGAAATAATCACAGAAAAAATATTTTTACAGTTAAAAGAGCATATATTGTACTATTTATGCTTTACTTTAATAGTACAACATGCAACATTTATGCTAGAAAAAAATAGCTTAAAAGTAAAACATTTTAATAAGAATTTGTAATAAGCTATAATGTTCAAAAATTTATTAAAATTTCAACAAAGGTTTTTACGTTTGTCACACAGGATGGCAGAAGAAAATAAAAAATAATTTTACGAAACACAGAAAATGCCATGCATGTAGTGTACTATTTATGTTTTACATAATAAATTGACTATCTCTTTTGTTTACTTGAAAATGAGCTCACAGAATTAAATTATTTGTGTGTTCACATCTTAAGGAAGACAATAAAAGTTTTAAAAACCATGTTTTTCAAGTAGACTAAAAAGAGGAAATTAATTATATTTTGTCAGATTTAAAATAAAAAATACACAGTGCATCATTTTTGAAGAAAATAGAAGTATGGATGGTGATAAAAGTTTATAACGAAAGTGATGCATCCAATGTTTTTTCTTTCATTCTTGTTAATATTATGTTTACCTTCAGAGGATTTTTATATTGGTATCTTTGCTAAAATAATCACTGAGTTTTGGCACCTTCCAGGCAATAAAATGCAAGATACTAAAAAAGTTTATCTTATATATACATACATACANTATATTTATATTTATATATATATAAAGCTTCAACTAAACTTTTCAGGATATTCATTTTCCGTAAATCTTCTTTTTAACTTATTATTCAAAACGAAACTTTCTTTCTCACACTTTAATATTCACAACCTATCTATTTTTAGTTCAAGTATGCATTAATTAACATTTTAACGATTATACCTCTAACTAACACATGAGAAAGGCTGTTTCCCTGGACCTATTTAACAAACCAATTATAATTACTAAAATTTCCCTTATTCCCTATAAAACGAAACATTTAACAGATTTACTTTCTAACATTCTCCCTAACATTTAATGAGGAGCACAACGATTTTGTGTTACTTGAATGATTGTTCTCTCTCTAATAATTATTAAATAAATTTTGTGCTCTCTTTCCCTGCCTAAGACCTGTTTTTATCCTTCACCTCTGCAACGACATTATATACATATATATACTCAATTTTAAAAATTTAACCTTGATGAATGCAGTTTGCATGAATAGTGAATCGGAACCAATACTGAAGTATCCTCTTACCCTTAATATCATTTTTCATAATGAATACACTGCGATATTTCCGTATCGTGATTTGTCATGCCAACTGTATTTGCCAAGGCCCCAAATTGATTAAAATAGGGGGGGGGATTCAAAAAAACATGTAAATATCTGCCAGGGGTGTCTACAAGTTACATCCTTCGAGTTGGCCCTTTCCTGCGATGTTATTTTTAGCTTCTCATTCACATGGGCCGATGCCCGGAAGTTGCCAAGACTTGACGATTATTCTGCCACTGTTCCCGGTACAAAAATCTTTATTCGAATACGCTTATAAATCCAAATACACTTTTCAAAATGTATTATCTACTCTTAAATTAAAAAATTGGGAACATATATATTATTAATCTATTTTTCTTAATAAAAATTGCTATTCTTATTAAAATATATACATTAACTATGTTTAAGAAGTGTATTTGCAATGTCTAACCATAAATAGGTTTGTAGTAAGCAATCAAAAGCACAATTTCCTCTCAGAGTGCTGTAAAAACCACTAAATTATTATTGATTGCATAATAAATTCTGGCATCATGAACAATTGTTATTGTCAAAATAGGTAACAGATCCTTAAGTGAGAGATAAAGTTTTGAAGGTGGTGGAAGCATGTTGAATTTGAAGAAGAGCCTCAGAGCTCAAATAAATCTTATTAGGCTAAATTAAGCCTTACCTATTGAAATGCAGTGCTATAAGCGAAAGCAGAGAGCACACAGCACTTTACTATACTCAATACTCCTTTAGTGATAGGTACCTGACACAAGTAAGGCCGAATAGTAGGTTTTTACGTCACCCGAAGCGAACTATTCGAACAATTAAAGGGGAGATTTCCGTATCGTGATCTGTGACAGAATAATCGCCAAGTCTTGGAAACTTCCAGGCAGTGGTCCGCGCGAAAATAAAAAAACATCACAGAAAGTGACCAACTCGAAAGGTATAACTCGTAGCCACCCGCGAGCAAGCATCTACATTTATTTTAAAAAAATTTACAAGTTTAAAATCGATTTGAAGGGGGTCATAAAATGCGTCCCTCCTCAATTGCAAGGACGAAAACTAAAAACACTTACTTTGACAAAAACGATTTGTATTTTCTTTCTTCTTAGGTTTTCGATAACACTTTGAAACCATACTGTATCCAGCATATGCGAATCCCGCGCATAAAACTGAGCAAAATGCAATCCTTTGAACAAATCTTGAATCATCGCCGGTAGCCATGTGAGAAACTGTACAATATAAAAGCATTTAATAATCTATGTAATAAATTCGTATAGTTAACGAAAAATAAAAAACATAACAGCAAGTATTGCACAAATAAAAATAATATGGTTAAAAACAAACTTTTTTGAACAAGAAATAAATTGAAATCTCTGAATGTCACTCGCAATGCCGAATTTTTTTTGCATCAGAAATATAAACAAAAATAATGAATTCCAGTACATCCATCAATTTATCAATCCCCTGGTACCGCTGAGAACAAAATCCGAAGCTACAAACCACTCACTCCAAAATAGTTGCGAAAACACTTCACTCGTGGCGCTAGTAGCTGATGTAGTCCTACAAGAATTATTTGTATCTACAAAAATTATTTGTATTTTAGCACAAAGGTCGCCCACTTGCATATTTATGTATTAATGTAGTCCCAGTTTTCGAGGAATTTTCCTATTCTGAACATGTCAATCAAAGACTTGCACATCCTTAGTTTCTTCATTTAAATAGTAAGAGTAAATAACAATCGAGCTAATTATTTTAAGATGTATTCTATAAACAGTATGTATTTTCTCAAAACACACCAAAAAGATTTTTTTTCAGACAATGAAAGAAATTTGAAATTAATTAAATTCAAGTCTGCAAACCTCGATGTCGGTGGTTCAGTCCCCAGCAGTGACACGGAAGCATATATTACGCACTTTATCTTTTAAAACATTATAAACTTGTAAATCAACTACTAACCACTTATTTTACATTTATCTTGTTTTTTTATTTCAGATTAATTAAATGATATATTTTGGTATTTATTTTTAAGTGAAAGTTTGATTTTAAAAAAAATAAACATTTTCGAATTAAAATTTTTTACACATTACTATTAAAATTAAATATACATAATACACATAAATACACTACACATAAATTTTTGTCCCGCAGTGGACTGATCGTTAAGACACGGTTCTCAGCAGATCACCGAAGTCAAGCATCACTGGCTACGGTCAGTGTGCGGGTGGGTGACCACTTGGACCATTCTGCGTAGGGACCGAGGGTGTGCGGTATTGGTCCTCGTTATCTACCTTACAGTGCTCGACTTCGCGCACAGGTCGTCGGGCTACCGAAGCGGGGGTGCCATCCCTTCCGCAGAGGATCAAAATTGTGATGGCATGTCTTCGGATCATCCTCCGGGATGTTTCCCAGACCGTCGCCAATAGCCCATTGTGCAGTTCTAGTGCGACGTAAATTGACAACAACAACATAAATTTTTACATATTACAATTTAGTTCTTATGACACATTTTAACTAAGCATAAGCTACTGCAACTTTTAATTTAATAAAATGAAAAAAGAAATCTATTCTAGTTTTCTTTTCGTTATAAAAAATTTAGTTAAATTTTTTGATTAAAAATGTTTTTTTTAGCGAAAATCTGTCCAAATTAATTAAAGTAAAATATCAATTTCTAAACTTGTAATTACTAGAAATTTTAACTATTTTCAAGTTCCAAGGTTGTAATTATTAAAATTGAAATTGTATTTAGCTCCTTATATTTAAAATTATTTAAATTTTTGGAGCAAATTTCGTTAATATTTATATCAAATTTAAAATAATTTTTGCTTATAAATACGCAATGAAGCAAATCTTTATTTTTGCATCGCTTTAGCATAGATTTGTTAAACTTAACAATAAAGTCAATATTTAAAACTCTAAAATATTTTACAATTATGTGAAATATTAATAATTCTTTTTGCCATAACAACTGCTGCTTAAGCGACGTGCCTTATTTTTCATACACTATTACGCCATTTTCTCCGCCTCTACGTAAACTTCAGTAGAGTATATATATATGGTGTAACTAAAACTACGATTATGAAACATTAGTTCACTAGTATATAAGACATGCTAACTCGATTCAATTTTGGGATACCTTTTTATTGATGAAGGTTGGCATAGTCGAAAGCTCATTCGCCACATTTGGGGCCTGCGGCCTTGATATGAGCTCGCATGCATCGTAAGTAAAGCTCGCATATGCCATAAGTAACACTTTGATGGATGGTCCACATTGAGCAGTTGACGACTCGCTATTTGTGACTATTTCATCGTCCTCCTAGCTCTGTTGCTTCTCAGTCTCATTTACACACAATGGGATCCCACAATCACTCGACTGCTAGTAGCAACACAGGAGGGATCGCACACACAACAGTGAACTTAATACAGCTCTCACTACAAGCACTCAAAATTTGGTGAACTTAATACAGCTCTCGTGACAAACTCTCAAAACTCGTCGATCTTAATACAGCTCTCACCACAAGCACTCAAATTCCGGTGAACTTAATACAGCTCTCCCAGTCTTTCGCAAAATTCACGTTGACACAACTAGTGGTGCCCGTTCATCGAATTCTATCGCTGACAAAATTCTCGTGGGTGAGTAATGTAGCATAACTGCCATTACGGTTATTAAACACCAATTCTCTAGTATATAAGGCATGCTGACTCAATTCAATCTTGGGGTACCTTGCCGAGGGTTTGCATAGTCAAAAGCTCATTCCACACATTTTTTCATACAGTATTTTTTGATTAAAAAAATTATAGTTATAAAGAAATTTTTTTCAAGCTGATCCTCTGCCGAATGAAAATTATTTTTTTAATTTTCATTTATTTTTGTCTTCTTACTTTTGTGTCAGGCTTAGTTTGTAGTACCATTTGAAAACACCGATATAATTTGAAAGAATGTAAAAAAATAAATAAGCCAAAAGTAAAATTTCACATATTTATAAGGAGTAAGTCAAGAGGTAGTTGAATTTCGAAGTTTTTTTCGCATGTTCCGGAAATTTGCATAACAATTTCATTTTTTGAACACACCTAGTTTCTAGCTACACCTGTCAAACATTTAGCATCGAGGGTTCTATGTTCGTGTCTTGAATTCCAATGTGGTATTTCTTTTTAAGTTTAGATTATACATCACGATTAAAATGTAACTTGATTCCTAAAATTTACTTTTATCTAAAAAAACCTATCAAAATTTTAATATGAACGAAATGTCAAGTCTCCTCCTGCAATAGAATTGACAATATCAAGTGCTAAAGAACTTAGTAAGTATGTAAGTGTGCGGTTTAATTGGATTCTGTGAATAAGTGCTTTAGAAAAGAAAAATTACTCAAGTTTTTGAGGTATCAACAGAAATTTCGTGTCAAATTAATATGACTTTTGTTTTTCCAAAAATTGAAAATTTTGATTTGAAACACCTTTAGCAAAATATTGTACGCAAAATGTAATGGGAATTCGTATGCGCATATCTATTCGTACGCCACTAATTTTTACCCAATATTTCTTTTTGTTTAGTTTCAGATTCATAAGATTCTTTGACAAGTAGTAAAAAGAAGCAAAGTTTACAGTTGCGTAAAAAGGGATAAGAATCGTTTCGGAAATTATTAATCTATGCAATATAATTTATCTGTGTTTTGCAATGCTGCGTCAAGAATACGTCACAAAAAATACGATAAGAAATACGTCACAATTTCCCAATACGCGTTTCTATTATTCGTTATTTTACCACTGGTTAAAGTACACCTTTTTTGATGATAAGATAGTCTAGATTTACTTAAAAAGTACTTTATCTAATACGATAAAACATTTTTAAATGTAAAAATTTTCTTCTTTCTAAACGCGCCTAGAAATGAAATGGACTGTGACACGTTCTAAAACATCTCAACTCTGCTATATTCCGGTTATTTCGTCCTCCAGCTTGTCTGGTTTTTTGAACCTTGTTAGTTTTGAGTTAGTCTTGAAGTTAGCTAGTACCGTAATTTGAATGTCTTCGTTATAGTTATTTCATCTCATCTTTTTCTGTCCTCTGTCTTAAGTTATTTTATTCATTCAATATGCCAAAAATTTTTCTGAAAGTGAGCCGGTATGTTTTTATTTATTATTTACGACAAGTTATTATTTTTTTTGCAAACTATTATCATGCATTGAATTGTGTGCATTGTTTTATGTTGTTATAGAAGATTAGCATGAAATTTATTGCATATTAATAACTGTCTGACATTTAATGTTTTATATTTGAAGAGCATAAATGTTTAATTGTATTTAACCTGCTTTGTTTTGGGTATCGAAATATTGGCTTGACTGATTTGGTCTTGCTGAGCTGCTCTTTAATAATCGAATAATTGTCATTAATTCATACTAATTTCCGAAGTTCTTTTATAAGTCATACTATTATTGGAATTTTATGTCATTTAGGTAATAAGTATTGTTGAAGACTCTTGAAAAGACAGTTATTCTAATCCCTCCAAATGAAACAAATTTTAAACCTTTTTAATAGAATTACTTATTCAATAGTTTATTGATTCAATGATTCTTGCTTCAATGATTCTTGCTTGATAAGTTTAGTTTGTGTTAGGTTGAGATAGTTTACTGTTCTGGAACAGTTAAATGAGAATATACCCAAGTAATAATATTTGGTTTAATTTATAATTTATTTTAAAAGGTTTAATTTTCCCCATTTTTTTCTCCTATTTTTGGATCACATAACTTCCAGTCTTCAAACTCACAATAGGACTTCTAAAGGCGCCTGAAAATTTTGTCATAATTAGTATCGCATTTTATAATTAGAATGAAGATAAGAAATAGAGCTATTTGTATTCATACACAATTTGTATTAGTTATCAAATCTTTTTGAAGCTTATATTTTGAATTCGTTAAATTCTTGATTAAACTAACAATTTAATAACAATTCTTTTCATATGAATATGTCTTTTGTTTGAACAATCGGAAAATTGTCCAACAAAGATTAGCACCAAAATGTATCATTTTTAAAATCACCATTATTTAGTAAAGAACTAGGCTTAAATTATTTACCTTCATATAAAGTTGGAATGACCTTTGTGTGGAAACAAATTAAATTAATTCATTTTTTGGAAGCTATAATCACAAAGTTTTAAAATTTGCTAGCAATTTTTAATAATTATTATTTTTTATAGTGTGTGAAGACTAAATTTTCTTTCATTGCAATAGCATAGTAGTGAGTTTTGGTGCAGGCGTGCTATTCAAATAGATTTTAATGGTAAATTGTATCTTCATAGATTTTAATTTTCAAATAGTCATCATGCATCATGTTAACTGTCAATCAGTTTTGAAATAGTAATTTTTTTTCTAATAAATTTTGACAATCACATTATTCCTAAATTCTAGCATTACTGAATTCATGATAAAAAGTAACACTATTTAATCTACACAGGGCTGATTGTGCTCCGGAAAAAATCCGGATTTCCGGATTTTTCGCTAACAGTGATCCGGAAGTTTCCGGAGATCGAAGGTGACGTTTCAAAAAATCATTGATCGCTGAAGTTCCCGGAAATCAAATTTTCAAAAGTGGAACTTAAAAACACAGTTTATTTTATTTGTTTGAAAGGGAGAGTCAGAGAGATACTTTATAAGCTTATATTCATGATTAATATTCATTTTNTTTTTCTAATAAATTTTGACAATCATATTATTTCTAAATTCTAGCATTACTGAATTCATGATAAAAAGTAACACTATTTAATCTACATTTATTGTGAAATTTTGGAAACGATGGCCTTTTCCATATATTAGTCAAAATTGCTATATAAAATTTATTACTTTTAAGAAGAAATACAACAGCTTTAAATAACTACATATATCTGACTGTATTTAGTTATTTGCTTTTGTATTTTTTTCAACTGTTCTTTCGCTTCAATTCTTTCTTTACTACTCTTTTTTTTAAATTTGTAATCAATAAAAATGAAGATGCAGAGTATAACAGTTTTAGTTATACCTATCAGTTCAATTAATGCTATCATAATTCTTTTTTATCTTTATTGTGCTTTTGTCGAAGAAAATAGTTAACTCTGTAAGTCATGAAAAATTTATGGAAAGGCATGAAATTTCATGGATTTGAAAATCTGAAATGTAGCAGATATCCATGTAATGTAATTTAAATTAAATTTATCGAAAACAATTTCCTTCTACTCTAATCAATTTCTGAAGAGCAATAAAAATATTAGATATCTACATTATATTTACATTTTCATCTACTTATTTATGCCTGATATTCTCAAATGAAAAGAGAGTATTTGCATACAATTATAAATCTTGCCTTTTTATATTTTGAAACTATTTTATTTGGTAATGATCAAACAAATCTGATAAGGTAAAAACATTATGTTTTGCTTCATATTTTAACATAGAAAAGTATAAAACAAGAACAAAATATTGCATAAAACTCTAAATTTGCTCAAATTTTGAGTATTGAGTACTCATTGGATTATTCAAATGTATACAGATGTTTCATTCAAAAGTTTCTTACTTGATTATGTAAGTTAATTTTTTTATTTCATTCATCCACCCCTACTCACTATTTTTTACGGAATGTTTTGCACAGCACGTCTTGAATAAGTGTGTAAAATTTAATGAACAAAGGTAGGACTATTTCAATCAGCTTTTCATACTTTGTGATCGCTATAACATTTCAAAAATACCTGTCCCTGATTCTATGTTCAAAAATAGGAATTTTTTTTTTCAATCCGTTTTTTAAATTTTGTAGTCTAGATAGCAAAAGATTTCTGCTTACGTGGACTTAACATCATTGATTAAAATAAAATAAAAACTATTTAAAATATATTGTACAATTTATTGTAATAAAAATTACATTAATTTCCAATACACCTAACATATTACCAAAAAAGTTTGATCGCTGAAACTTGAAAATCACTGAAACTTAATGAATCAACAAAACTTAAAAATAAAAATTTGTGTGATAAATGTTTTAAAAATGTCTTAAAAATAAAGTCAAAACTTAACGCTTTTAAAAAATCTCTATATTTTCATTGGATATAAGAGAAAAAAACTGAATGCAATTATGATTTTTACTATGTTGATATTTCAGAAATTTTAAAAATATTACTTTTTAAAGAAAAACAGTAAGAAAGCAAAAATAAACTAAAATAAAAGTTTAATTACTGAACTTTAAACCGGGAAAAAAAATATGTTGAATTTTTATTTTTAAAAAAATTATCAAATATTTAAGATTTTAATTAATTGATAGAATAGGTAACAAACAAAATTATAATTTCTAATTTTATTCAAATTTGGCTCAATTAATATTAATCAATGTGTGCAGAGAGTTTTTTAATTGAGATTTTGTGTAAGCAGAAAGTTTTTAATTTTCTCTAAGTCTGTTTATAATCAGGGGAAATTAATTTGAATCAGCGTTATTTAATTCATTATTTAAAGATCCATCTAAATTTATATCTCGCATTAATTTTTATGAGCTACGGTGTAAGGCCTTTTTGTCTCTTTTATAGCTATTTATATGCCACTTGTCAATCTAACTCTTATTGGAAGACCTTAATGACAGCGATATGCTTTAAAAAAAATGTACAAGGTTATAAATGTAGATGCAAATATCTGGTTAAGTGTGTAATTTATAGTTGATTTTTTTTATTTTACTAAAACTTATGAAAAACGGCGAAACTTAGCTATATTTTTCTTTTTAAGGAACCTAAGAAAATCGAATGATTTAAATACGGCTCAATATTATCCTAATAAACACTTCAAATTGAAAGATGAAAAGGTCATTTCCCTAAATTAAATTCGTTACTAAACCCTGAATTTTAACTTAATTATCAAGTTATATCTGAACAATCAAATTGATTAATTTAACTTTATAATCAAAGACTGCAAAGATTAAATGTGATTTTTATCTTAGCAGTGTTTGAGTTGAGCATCAAGGAGAAGTTAATACTGATAACTATCATTTCTCACTTCAAGTAAAATAAAGTGCGTATTCTAATTTCTCAATATATATTCTAGTTTTCGAAGTGGCACTAAAATTTTCACTACTCGTGTTGAAAGAACAGAAAAGAAAAAAAAGATATATTAACGGGCTTAAAGTTTCCGAAGTAATCTATCAGAAATACCGATTATTAGTAATTCTCTATAGAAAGTATTAGGTAACACTAAACAACGTCACTGATTCCAATCATTAAAGAGATTAAGCCAAATCTACATTGTTTTCAACCTTAAATTTGTTACTTAATCCTGATATTTAATATAGTCATAATTGAGTCATCAAAAAATAGTTTGTTTAGAATGTTTTTTTATTTCTTTGCGTCACAAGTCATCTGATAATTTTTTTTCTCCTCGCTATCTACCCTTGAGACTTGAGTTTTTGTTGTTGGTAGGTCTTGTAAAAAAATAAAAAGACAATGATTTTCGAAGTTTCATAATATTCTACTCTTATCAGTTTAGAGTAAACAGAAACCATTTCGCTTTATCTCTAAAATGTTCTACAAATGCTACACTTTATTATTTGACAATTTCTTCGTCTAGCTGTTATTTGAATGTCTTAATTTTATAGAAATTGAAAATTAGTTATATGAATTTATTTTAGTTGAATTAATTTTAAAGAATTGGGATTGGAAATTCTCGTTTCTTATTTATGATGCTCCATCCTACACTAATAATTTATAAGTTTCTAAATTTCTGTCTGTAATGCGGCTTTTTAAAAGCTAATGAAATGGTAGATGCATATAACATCACAAGTTTAGTTTAATTACTTAGCCTATACCCTGTCAAATAAGACACTTAACTATTTTTTTTTATTTTTATATATAATATGAGTGAAAATAGTTTTATTTGAATATGAATAGTGTTGCGCGAAAATTATTTTAAAGTATTACAAATTCAATAGCAAGTATCATATAAAAATATTCTGACAAAATATTTCGTTCCTCCATGTATTCTGGTTATAACAAAACAAGAATATATTAAGTTTTAGTGCTTTCCTTTTCCAAATTAAGTCTTCCTGTTAAACTTCAAATTTCGTTCTATATAAGTCTGCAAATACTTTTTTTCAATATTGACATAAATGGTTTTTATTTTTTAATGATTTTTACTTATTTTCTTATTAAAAAAACATTAAAATTTTACCAAAATTTTGTTTTTTTATTTCACCCTAATCCAACCTCTAGAATTAATCGAGCTGTGGCTTGCAATCATTTTTTTAGACTGATAAAATTTCTAAGCTTGGAACAAATTATTGTGCCAATAATTTTTCTGCACCCAGGGCAACTTTTGAAAAAAACTAAAGGTTCTCTAGTCTCCCTATCGGACCTTTTTAAAGAACTCCTGCTATTGGTCAAATTTTTCTTCTTTTTTTTCTTCCATTTATTCTTTAGTGCTGTGCAAAAAGATTCTCTTCTTCGCTGACTCGAAGTCAAAAGTTTATATTGAATTAAACTAAATTTCGGTATTCAGAAAGACATTCGTAAGATAATATATGATGAGATATTTCAAAAATAATCTAGATCACCTTTTGTTCTCTTCAAGAGTGCGTTTTTATGAACAAAAAGCGCTGTCAATCAGCAATAAATGTCTGCAAAATCATATTTTGACTCGTGTAAGAGTGCCATTTTATTTACTTTCTCCATTGATGTGACTGAGTTCTCTAATTTTTCCGAAGGTCGTAATGATTTTTTTTTTAAAAGGAAAAGAAGAAAAAATAAATTATTGATACGGTGCCAAGATTTTGTTCCGAGCGTGACCGACCGATTTATCTTCACTGAACATTGAAGTCCTTTAAAAGATGTCTATTATTAAGTGGGTGTGACATTTTTGCGAGTTGAAAGTGATTTAATTCAAAGCACCCCCTTATCCAAGAGAAAAGACCAGAAACTATTTGCAACATTTCGATTGTGAAGTTAAAAATTATTAAAATAGTTCAGCTTGAAAAAAAAAAATCTTTTGTGTTAATGTTTTAATTTTTTTGTCTTTATTGTTAATTTTTTACCTTTTATGTTAATGTTCGTTAAGGATGGATTGATAGACATTTATAAAATCAGCGCATAATTATGGAAGTTATGTTTAATGAAGTGCAAAGTTTCGACTTAAATGTTTCACAGAAAAATTTTATGAATACAATTTCCTTTTTTATTATTACTAATTGATAATTTGGAATATTTTTCGTGCAATTTTATTCAATCAAATTCTATACATGATAGACATTTATAAAATCAAAGCATAATTATGGAAGTTATGTTAAATGAAGTGTAAAGTTTCGACTTCCTCCATATTTCTGAGAAAAATTCTATGAATGCCATTTCCTTTTTTATTATTACTAATTGATAATTTGGAATATTTTGTATTGTAATTTTATTCAAATTCCATAGAACCTAATTACCAAATTCTATAAAGTTTGAAAATTTTTAATTTGTAGACTGTAAATATTTTTTTAAACGCTTTTAAAGTTCAAAACTTAGGGAGATCTTTCACGTCCTTTAACATTTGGTGATTAGGCTCAAGATAGCGTATTTAAATGAACACAATGACTAGATTAGGAGTGTAGCGAAGGTAGATTCTATACTTTTTATCTAACCGTAATTTTTTTTGTTATTTAAAGTTGGTTAAAAAATTAGTGTTCTCTGTGTAGGCTCATTTCTTGTTGTGTATGTAATAATTTGATTTCGCTTTGAAGTAGAAGGGAATAATAATACTTTGAAGTAATTATAGTCTATGGTGCCACGCAAGATAAATAAATATATAAACTCTGCTATTTACCTATTGACAACACTATAATTATTATTCATTTTGTTAAGTTGTCTAAACTATTAATTTAAGTAGCGTTAAAATATTGGTTATACGTATTGTATTAAGATTCATTTTGTAATTAATCTGAAGTGAATGAATACGTTAAATATTTACTTAAAATTTATTTTTATTTTTATAGAAATAAAAACTTATTTACGAAGTAATTTAGATTTATATTTGATCCTTTCATAAATGGTTGTAGAAATTTTTAAAATAAACTGTTTTCTATCTCATCTCACGACAGAGGTGATTAATAATTTTAATATTTCTGCTGCCTACTAAGCTAAAATGTTCCAAATTCGCAATGGTGGATTATGTGATTTAATGGCTGCCAGACAGATTTAAAATTATTATTACATAGAGAACTACGAAAATATCGCAGACATCTCTTGAAAATAGTTAAAATTAAAATCAACGTATTTCCGGTGCGGGCAACTCCTAGATTATGGAATTTCAAACAAATGCAGTTTGAAAAAGAGTTAATAAATATGTAATTTTAAAAATGTTTAGAGTATTAACATTTTATCGTGCCCGCACTCAATCATTTGCCCCTGTAGCCCTGAATATAACACAAAATTGTTTCGTAATGTTAAATAATATATAAGGAAATTGTAGTTCATATAAATTATCCGTTTATTAATAGATAAGGAGATTGTAGTTCATATAAATTATCCGTAGATTAACGTAGAAGAAGAAATAACTCGTCTCTGTGTACAAGGGGCTTAACTCATATTTTTCTTCTCTTAGACGTAATGATTTCCGAGATGGATGAGTGATGCAATAATATTTCAATTAAACGTCAGCGTGGAACGTCTGATAATTTGTTGTATATGCATTAGATGGAATAAAACAGCTGCTCTAGTAAATTTTCACAAGTTTTCTCACTTTGGTTTTGACGCATTTCCTTCGCTAAACGTTAAACAATATCAGGGTCATCTCGGGTGTGTGAGGTGACGAAATTGAATTTGCGTCAAATGCCGCATGTAAATAATCTACTCTAATCAGCAGGTGGGAGTTTTATTACTAGGTCCGATATTACAGATTCAGTTTATCAATTTTTGTGTGCTTTACTGATCAGATAAGTAGAAACTTGGATTTTTATTTTTTTATTATTTTTTTTTGTGAAAGAGCAAAACAAATCTAAATATTTTTGCTGAAAGAAATATGTTTTGCAAATATTAATGACAGTTTAAGGAAGGTTGGTGGAGTGAGCTTATAATCGAATTTTCACGAATTGAGTTCCAATCGTAGTGGTTTAAAAGATTTATTTAAATACGCTAATTAATGCAAACTATTTATTAAATTACGGAATCTGACCCAAAATGTTCTTCTTTGAATAAATATATTTTTTTCGACTGATTTGAATTCTTCGCCATCAAAATATGAAAGGCAGCCGCGATCTTAAGAATAGGATCCCAATAAGTTAGTTTGTCAGGAGCGGTCGAAGTTAAGTGCCCCTTTATGGAAATTTTACTTTTTGCGTATTTTCCGTATCCCTGTTGAATTTTTTTTAATCGAATATGAAAAATTTTTGCTCACGATTATATTATTAATGAACGACTTATTTAATAATAGTCTGAAAAATATTGAATTGTGAGGTCGACAAATTTTTACATCATTTTAAAATAAATAGCTTTAAGTTGCAAAATATAAATTTAAACGAAATTGGTTGTATAGTGTTTGAGAAATAAAATTTAAAAATTTTTTTTTATTTTGAAATTTCAAGAACTCGTTCAAATTTTATATTTTATTTAAAATGTTGAAAAAATTTGGATTTCTGACAATTCTACACTTTTTTGACCGTTATATATAAAAAAAATAATTACTAAAGATTGGACTGGATAATTAAATGTTACAGGCAAACACCTTTAAATTAGGGGTAAAGAAATATTTAACAGGTAAACAATGCCTTATCAGGGGTCTGTTTAGAACGGACCCTTCACAAAATATCTTTTCATAAAAACGGACCCTTCACAAAATATTTTAACTTAAAAACGGACCCTTCACAAAATATTTTAACTTAAAAACGGACCCTTCACAAAATGATTTTTCTTTTAATCGGACCCTTCACAAATTTGTTTATCTTCATTATTATTTTGTTAATCGAATAAACCCTTTCCAGGGCAGAAAACAAGAAAGATGGATGTAAACGAATTAAGTTTTGTCTTCGGCAGACGATTCTTCCATTATTCGTCCGAAATTAATATTCTGCGTTCAGCAGTATAGGCTAAATACCAAATATTTGTATGTTGCATCTCTAATTTAGAAGCAGCAATTGTTGTTTATTTTTTAAAATTTAATTTTTTTAATTATAATTTTACAGTGTTGAGCATAATCTTGTATGTCTTTACAATTTAAAAACTCCTTGAAAAAATTTTTTTTTTTGCAATAACGGACCCTATTTGCACAAATTCATAAAAGCGGACCCTGGTTGAAAGAATGTGAGTAATTTTTTCACAATTTCACGAAAAACGGACCTTTCACAAAATGTCTGGACAGACACCTTCTTATGCCTTTTTAATTTTATGCTGATGACAGCCAAATAATTCTGGACGAAATTGGGGCATACCATGTGACTTATCTGTCCAATGAGAGACTGTTATTTGATTTTTAAGTTTTTATAAACATAGAATATTATTACTCACTTCTGGCCTAGACCTTATTAAAAAAGCTGTCTATACTAATCCTTGAAATTGTAATGCCTTGCTTTTATGACTACTTGAATTTTGTCTTTAGTTTTGCGTGTGAACCATGTTCCGAGGCATTTGCATTCGATGGAAATCCTGTTTTCGTAGACAACACATTAGTGAATTTAACCTTTTTATTTTTGTTTTAAACTTAATTATCTGTGTTAAAAAACTTACCGAAATTAAAAATAAGTAAAGAAACACGCAGTCTTTTTCTAGTCTCGCCTATTCGTGACGTCAATTAGTCTCATTTGTTGTCTCGCAAAAAATGATCAAAAGTAGATTTTTCTTTTTTAGAATTCTTAAGTTTATATTTTATATTTAAAAGAAATTAAAAATCGTGAAAGTAGTTATTAAAGGAAATAGCCGAAAATCTTCGTTTGAGTTAACGAAAGTGCATTGTGAGTTTAATAATGTAAATTAAAATAATAAAATGTATCTATATTTATACTAGAAATATTTAAGTTAAAAAATAGATAAACTATTACAATGTAAAAAATAATCAACATTAAAATATAAAATTACACGAAGTTGATAGTTGTTTGATGTGAAGGAAAAAATATGAAAATTCAAACTTGATCAAATCGTTAATTATCATTTGGCTGTGAGTGAATAAAGAATATAATTAGGTATAAAATTGTTCAAAAAGCCAACGAAATGCCTGTTTTTGTAAGCTTTTGTGTCAGGGAGGGAAAAAGTTCACACAGTTTGAATGCCTTTAACTCATAATTATAACTGCAAACACTATTTTTCAAAAAATAATAGATCAGACTTATAAAAAGCAAATATTTAAAAATGAAACTTTTTTAAAATTAACTAAAGGTTTTTCACCTTGAGGAAATTTATTGAAAATTATTTTTCATGTTTACATATTTTCTTGGGCCTAACAATGCAGTAATAGTGTAACTTTGCAAATGTATAAGGCATTTAGTGAAAAAACAAATTTTTTCACTTTCAAGAAACTAGATTTCCTTTATATTGTAATTTAACTTAAATAAATCACGTAAGAGTGCCCTGGCTAAAGATGGATATAACTTAACCTAACTATTACATCATTCATAAAATATAGTTAATTTTTTGAAGTTTTATGTAAACGAGCCTTGAAAAAACATCCTATGTTTTAGTTAAAGCATGTTTTGGTGGTGTGACTGATTTTCCCCCTCTGTATTTCTTACTAACATATTCTTGTACCTCTTCAAGTACTCTCTCTTTTTCTGCTGTGTGTGATGTTTCTCTATCGTAATACTTCTCATTTGTGACCAGTGTCCAAAACTATGTTGGCGACGAGCTTGAAGGAATCGGCCCCCATTGAGTAAGACTCGTCAATAATCCCCCCACCCCCGCATGCCATATTGTCTCTTCACTTGCTACTCAGCTTTTTCTCACTCTTTATACTATGTTTTAAACTAATCACTTTCGTTTGCTAGCCAATTAAGTACGCACATGCTTTTAATTTATTATTTTTTGAATGATCTCTATCTCCCATTGCCGTTCCTTTCAAGCTATTCGTGAAATCTGTTAACCTTTTCTTATTCCTTAAACAGTTCGTTAATCCCTACTTAATTCCCTACTTAATTAAAAAAAATTTGGAAATTGTTTTTCGTCAGATGCATTAGAATTATGAAATGTTCGATTGCGATAATATTTAAAATAATTTTTTTTAAAATTTAATCGAAAAGTATTCAAACTACCGATCTGTAATATTTTTATCTTTAATGATCGACAGTTTGGTGTTAAAATATTGAAAGAAATTGGAAGTATGTACAGGGTTTTTGAAGAGACTGCCCTTAATATGTATTTTTATAATCCTAATCAAAAATTTATATTAAGTGTGCACATGAAGTGTCGCAAATTAATATTCTAACTGGGGAAGAAAAATTCGATTAAAATCTTAGAAACAAAGGCGTAGCGTCAGGGGGGGGGGGCACGCTTTTTGCTTTTAGAAAACTGTTCCTTTATTTTAAGTTTTATATATGTCTATATGCATTTATAAATAAATCTACATACATATAAAAAATTAATATGCATAGATATTAAAGTTAAAAAAAAAGTTTTCTGTAAACAAAAAGCGTGCCCCCTCCCCTCCACACTCTACACCTATGCTAACAAATCCTAGTATAAGAGGACCGAAGTAATAAACAACAAAACGTGTTTGATTGGGGGAGTTGATTAACAACACCCTAACTCCTTAAAATTTTAACAATTTTCCAATTAAAACTCCTTTGATGTTTATTACATTCGCTTTCCTCTATTGTAATTTGTCGTATTTTAAGTGTTTCTGATTTTTCCGGATTTATATAATGGTTAGACACTCTGTGTATATTTCTTTTAACTTTTGATAAGGATTCATAAAATATAAAGGGCTATCTTTATGCAACATCCTGTATAGTCAGTCACAAAAGTTAGTACTGTATTTTCGCTCTTTGACAGGAAAATTTTTATTTTAAATTGTTAATGTTTTGAAAGGCCAAGATCAATACTTTCAAAATTAGTATTCACTCCAAAATTCGTATAGGCATTGAAGTTCCCTTAGACAGTTACAGTCTTGGTCCTTTATTGAATAACTGGAACACTAAATGTCAGGTAATAGGCATTCAGAGCTAGAAAGCCTATATTTGACATTGCCTTAAGTTTTGTTTTGCGTAAGAACTATTATACTTAAGTTACTTGTTTTTGATTAAAACCTATTTTTAAAACTGCTGTTCAAATGACTACTGACTGTTATCAGTAAATTATATCACGTAACAATTTTTCATTTAAATGAATAATAATACTATGTCTGTAATCTTGGATCACAGCCTTACAAAATATTTTAATTTTGAAACTTAAGATTTTTCTTTTAAATTGTTAAGTGTGGAAGTGCTATTTTTGCAGGTGTTTACTAACTTTAGTGTGGCTAAAGGTTAACTATTGTTTAGAAGCCTACCACGTTTATAAATTTTTAAATTTTTTTTTTAAGTATTGAGGCAACATTATTAGAAAAAACAAGTTTAAGATTTTACGTTTTCTTCACCTATTAAGGGGATGTAGTTACTGTTTTTTATACATTTCTAAAAGATGCTTTTAAAATTCTATGCCAGAAGAGGTTAACAAATTTAAATTTCCTTCAAATGCATGACTCCCACTCTCTTAAAACTGTATTTTTTTAGGTGACCCCCCCTACTTTTTAATTATCTAAGTTTGCTTTTTAAATCATAAAGTTTTTTTTTTTCCTTTAAATTTTTTAGTGCATGAATAATAGCGTGCAAATTGCTTTTTGAATCTTGTAGAAATGCAATTTTAAATCCAGTATCTATTGCTAGTTTCAACCAGCTGAAAAATTCCCAATAAATGTTACAAATTGTTCATCTGTGCTAATTAATTTGCTAATTCCTAAAATTCATACTTATTTGCTAATTAATTTTTAATGAATACTAATGAAAAATCTGTAGTTTTTTTTTTTAAAAATTCATTTATATGGTGTATTTATAGTTATTGTGTATGAAATACCAGTGCCATTTGTTGTTGCAAAGTAGTAATTTTTTCTTGATTAGTGTTTCCAGATATTTTAATAAAAGTTAATATTTTATAACTATGTTAAATGTTTTAAAAATAAATTGCTTTGCTTAAACGTAATATTGTTTATTTAGATAGTTTGCATTGCAATAAAAAATCTTTAAGAAATTTTTTAAGTGTGAAAAATATGCCATCTATGTTTACAAATTTTATAATTTAAAAAATGTATCTCTATAATTTAAAAAATGTATCTCTATAATTTAAAAAATGTATCACCTTTCAGCAAAATTTTTTGTTTCGAATTTTTTAAAATCTTTTTTTGAAAAATAAGAAGTTGCAAGTATTTTTTAAAAACTCTTTCAAAGAAAAGTAAATTTCATCGGACAGTCTGATACTTTTTTTTTCCTCACTGCTTCCTTTAATTAGTTTTCAAGAAGTGAGAGAAATTTCTTGTTAAAGTCAAGTTATGTTTCAGAACATTTTTTTAAAAATATCGAAATAGGATTATCTTTACTTTTTTTTCTCTAAAAATGTTAGTAATCAT
This sequence comes from Parasteatoda tepidariorum, assembly GCF_043381705.1. Classification (NCBI taxonomy): domain Eukaryota; kingdom Metazoa; phylum Arthropoda; class Arachnida; order Araneae; family Theridiidae; genus Parasteatoda; species Parasteatoda tepidariorum. Next base: position 18,705,476 of record NC_092207.1, read on the forward strand.
TTTAATATTTTAAAATTGTTTTTCCATTTTAGTTATGGCTCTTTACTGGTCAAAAATGTGCCACAATTATCACTTAAAAGCCAGGTTCTACAAAGTGGTATTAGGAACTTAAGTGTAGTCCATGGTGACCTAAGTAGGCTAAATGAAAGTGTTAGGAGTTACATTGAAGAAAAGGCTAGATTATGTCAACCAGACAATCTCCATATCTGTGATGGTAGTGAATCAGAGAATGATTATCTTCTAAATCTCATGATGAAACAGGGAATGGTGACACCTTTACCCAAATATGAAAACTGGTAAGTTTATGTTAACATAACACTGGTAGGTTTCAATTTCAGTAGAAATTTTTTCTTTTTGATAACAATTATAAAAATGAGCAGTTATGAAATCTAAATATTGTATGTTGAAATGTGATTGTTAAAAGATTTTTTAAATTTAAATTCTATTATAGTCTCGATCATTTTAATTAAACCTCTAGGAAATATATTGAAAATGAAGGAATGATTTTTAATTTTTGCATATTTTTTTTTAACCTAAACAAGTTAATTAATATTATTAATCGTTTATGTAAAATTGGTAGGTAGGTTTTAATTTCTATAGGTGCTTTTCTTTTTGATACCAATACAAGAGCCGCTGTGACTCAGGAGATAGGGCGTTCACCTCCCAATGAAGTGCCCAGGTTTGAATCCCAGCAGTGGCTGGTTGAAACAAATTCTGCGCCTGGCTCACACCGACCACAGTGCTGGTGTAAAATATCCTCAGTGGTAAACTGATCATGGGTCAGAATCTCTTGTCAAATTTTGATCTAACAGTGGGAGATTTTCGTGGTTTCCTCTGCATGTAACGCAAATGCTGGTAAGTCTCTCTGAAGGCTAGTTTTCCCAAATGCTTGATCCAGAAGTTCCGTTGTCTTCTGGGCTGGGTTCAAAATTACAAGGATGCAGGGTTTTACGTTGATAGTCTTAAACTCAGAATGGGATCGGCTGCTCAACACTAGTCATAAAATAAAACATTACAAATGTGAAGTTGCCCAAATTATTGAACCTAAATTGTGTACGTTAGTACGTTGTTATTTAATAATTTTTATATTTTAATTCTGTTACAGTCTCGAGCCTTCTAATTAAATTTTATAGTTATATTCAGGTTCCTATAAAGTTATGAACTAAACCTCTTAAGTATTATGTATTGTACATGAAGTTGATTTTGATAGTTTTTAATTTGTTACTTTTTTTAACTTTTTAAATTTCAAATTCTAAATGAAAGTCTGTATGTTTGTAGAAATTTACCATCAGTGTAATTATTTAATTTTTAAAAATATGAATGCAGAAATTGTATAAATTGTATAATGAATTAAAATCATTTTGTAATGAAAATGCTGAATATATAACAAAGTAGTTTGCTGTTCTTTGTTTTTTATTTTGACCCTTTTATTTTATGCCTTAAATGGAGAAAAATGGGTAATTTTAATGTTTTGTAAAATCATTCTCTGATGTTACGGCTAAGGACGTAACACATAACCACTTACGAATATTGTTTACAATTCCACAAAACTAAATGTGCTCACCTTTGATTGAATCCTTCATCTTGTCCTGCAAAGTACTTATGTTTACGATTTTGTTTTATTTTATTACCATCATTGAACAGACAACCCAATTTTTTTGGGTTTACGACTACTAATTTTCAACTACATAGCTTTGTAATTTTGAACCCAATACAGAAGACAAGCAAACTCCTGGATCAAGTATTGGGATAAATTTGCCTTCATGTAGGACTTTTACATTACATGGAGAGGAATTACTCCATGTAACGCATTTGCATTACATGGAGAGGAGGATCTCTAAAGCCGTAATCTATAGCACACATCAATGGTATGAGGGGCATTCTTAAATATCATATTGTTATGAATTCATTTGCAGTTTTCTTTATGATTTTTCCTTTTCTTGCTTTCTGAATTTTAAAAAAGGTAAATAAGTCCTTTTTAAGATTTTTATTTTATTTTTAGAAAAAAACATAAAGGAGCAATGTTTTCAAATGTTACAATAATTATTTTACCGAAGATCACATTTGTTTTATATTCATGTGTCTTTTTATTTTGAATAGCTGGCTTGCTCGCACTGATCCAGCAGATGTTGCTAGAGTTGAGAGCTTAACATTTATGTCCACCCCCAATAAGAGTGACACTGTCCCCACTCCAAAAGAAGGAATCAAAGGAACTTTAGGTAACTGGCTATCGCCTTCAGATATGGAGAAAGCATTCGGTGAAAGGTTTCCCGGTTGCATGAAAGGTAAATACACGAATTTTTAAATGAAATGAAATGTATGCACTGTATGCATGCTTTACAGAACACATTTCTATTCTGTTCTTGCTTTTTTTCTACAAAACTTTCTAAAACTCATAAATCTATTGTGCTCTTCACATATTCTTCCATGACACACTTGTAGTAATTTGTTTCTATTTACTGGCACTTTCTGTAAGATGAATAGCTTTCAATATTGGTTAGGTATTTGTGTTTTTATGTTTGATTTGGAGGCGTCATCTTTACTATGGTCAAAATTGCTTCATAATCATATTTGTTTATTGGTGTTAAACAGATTATAATACCAAAATTAAAAACTATTCAGTTATAAGATCTTGACATTTGTTATTGCATTGACAAATATTTGGTTTTAAAAATTGAGTTCCTGGTTTTGTTGATGAAACTTAATCATTTTGCTTAATCATTTAATTGAAGCTACATCCACAAACTTGTTTTTTAAATAATTATTTAATTTCTAGTTACTATCAGAACTCATTTCTTTCAAGTACATTTAATTCAAATCAGCATTTTTTAAATATCTATTTTGTATTCATCATTTTAAATGCATGTTCTGGACTGTACACATATTTACACAAAATTTATTATAAAAGTGAATATAGCTTATTCATAGTAATTTAAGCAATGAATTGAACATAGCTATTCAAATTTTTAATTTAAGACAATATTTTTAATAAAATATTGTGTAATAAGGTAATATGGAAACACTACTTCTGGGTCCAAACTTTAAATTTTGAATAATGATCTAAATAAAAAGCAAAACAGCAAAGAAGCAAAGCAATAACGACAAAGATATGTTAAAAAGTTCAGGTAATTACTGACAGATAAAGGATAAGTAAACAATTTAAAGATAGGTAAGCAATTTAAAGATAAATACAGTAATAAGTTTTATCTTATACTGATTATATACAAAGATATATTGATCACCTTTGTTTATTAAAGATGCTATCATGTTATTAAGTTTAAAATTTCCTAAAATACCTGGAAAAATCCAGGAATTTTAATTTGGAATTCAGTAGGAACCCTGTTAAATTTTCTTTATGTGCACTGTTGGTAAAAATATTTGGAGTTACTATTGTGTTATCTTGGAAAGCGCGATTTACATTTGCATACTTTATAAGTAAAAAATTTTAGCATATTTTAAAATTTCTTAATCAAAGCATTTTAAAATGGTGTACTTTGTATACATACAAAACTTGTACCAATTACAGTAAGCAAAAGAAAAATTAAAGCTTATTCCTTTCTGAATAACAGCGATTTCGAAAGTGTTAAATTTTTGATGTTGATAATAGATTTTGATCAATACTCTGATAGCTGAAACAATCAGAAAAATGCGCATTTTCTGGATAGCTTAATCTATTAACCTTGGAATACACTTTTGTTCAACTCGTTCCACAACTCTGACTTTTCGTTCATATTTTTAAGTTGCCCACATCTCAAGCGAATTTCTATGAGGGAAAATGTCATCAGGCCCATTGTACTAGTAAATATTGTATGATGAAAGATTTTGTCAACAGGTTAAACTTGATTGGCCTATTGAACTAAAAAAATATATGCATTTAAATGGTAATGTTAGTTTGGGAAAAAAAATCCAATGTATTAAAAAAAAAAATTATTCAGAAATGAACCAAGTTTAAATAAAAAAATTTTGCTTGGTATAAATTTATATAGATTTCAAATACAGTGGAGCATCGTTTATACGACGATCACTTATACGACGTTTACATTTATACGACGTTTTAGTGTGGTCCCAAATCATTCCTATTCATTTTAATGTAAAAATATATCGTTTATACGACGCACAGAATCGGTTATATAGTATACTTTAANTATTTAAGAAATGCCAAATTTTAAATTCTTCATTTTAGTTCCTGAATTTATTAATAGTTCCAAGCTTTTTTGTTTGTTTGTTTATTTCTAACAATTAAGAAGTGCAAAATTTTGAATCCTTTGCAAATCAAGCTATAATGATAAAAGTAAGTATTTCTATATGAATGTATATCCTTCTATAAGAATACATATATATAGTTGCAAAATCAATAGCAATCATTTACAACATTCATTTATAAAAACAATTATGTGAAAATAATATATTACCTGCTATATGCCATAAATTAAAGAAAACAGTAGGTTTTTGACTGTTTTTACCGGTAAAAACACTGTTTTTACCACTGTCATGTCAAAAAGCAGTTTTTGACTGTAAAACCCCAACCCTGTTCAGAAATGAACCAAGTTTAAATAATAAAAAAATTTGCCAGGTATAAATTTATATAGATTTCAAGTATATAATTTCTAATAAAATCTTTCGTCCTTAAAATTTTAAAATGATCTGTTTTGTAGCATAAACTTGGCTGACCTATTTAACTGAAAAATTTATGCAATTAAATGACAAGGTTAGTTTCGGAAGAAAATCAATTGTATTAAAAAAAAAATTTATCCAGAAAGGAACCAAGTTTAAATATTTTTTCTTATTTTTTCTACAACTTTATATAGATTTAAAATGTATAATTTCTAGTAAAATCTATCATCATTAAAATTTTAAAATGTTCTGTTTTGTAGCATTTTCAAAAGTATCAAATTTCAATAGAAGTAGCCCTGTCAAAAAAAGGATGATACTAAACTCTTTTTCTAAAAGTGTAGACATATTATGTTCACATAAAAGGCTTTGGAATTTTATTATTTACCTGATATTTTTTCCATTAATATTTTTTAGGTCGTACTATGTATGTTATACCCTTCAGCATGGGACCCATAGGTTCACCTCTGTCTAAGATAGGAATTCAATTGACTGATTCTCCATATGTTGTTGCCTGTATGAGGATAATGACTCGTATGGGTGCTACGGTGCTTAAAGTTCTTGGAAATGATGAGTTTGTTAAGTGCTTGCATTCCGTTGGGCAGCCTTTGCCTACTAAAAGTAAAATTCTTCAGATTTACTTTATCAACTTTTTGATTTAATTTTGCTCGTATTTTTTTAACTTCAGAATGCTTTATTAAATGTAGTAATTTTTGAGAATTAAAGTAAGAATTTAAAACAATTCAAGAAATATTTACTTTATTAATGACAAAAGTTTCTGTATTTTGCTTCTACTTAAATCTTGCTGTAAATAAAGGAGTCACCTACAATTATCACAAGAAAGGCTTTTTTTTTTCCAATTTAAGAATTATTTTTGCATTTATTATTTAACATTTAATAGACCTATGTGTAGACAAGTCTTTTTGATATCATGCTTTCTTCTTTTAGAATGTTTTTTTTTCTCAGAGTACAGTTTTGCAATAAAATTTTTTTTTGTAGATGAATGACAATTTAATGTTAATAAAGAAAAAAAAAATCATTAGTTAAAATATCAAAAATAACACAAAGAAAGTTAAAAGGTTCTTTTTTATAACTGTTGAATGGAAAATTAATCACAATTTTTCTTTTTTTTTCTAAGGGAATTGTTTATTTTTTTGTACTATATCTCAGTTTTGCGTAATGGTCTAATCATTCTTGATATTGCAGCTTAACATCTTATTATTTTCAGTATTTATTGTTAGATGTATGTGCAGCTAATAATAAATACAAATTACTGAAACCTCATCAGAATTATTGAGTCAATTTATATTTGAGAAGTGACCATTCAAACCTCTTCAGTATCTTTTAACAATTTTTATATGAAATTCCCTACATTTTTACTAAAGCAAAATTCCTTTTTTAAGGCTTTTTATTTCAATTTTTTTTTATAAGCTCTTTAATTAAAGTAATGGTTTGAAATTTCTGTAATAATATTGCAATGTAATAAACAGTTTGGTAATATATTTCATGTTAGCCTAACTTAAGATTTTAAAAGATTGAGTATTTAATGTTGTTAAAAGAAACTCTTATTATTTGATTTTTAGAATTATTCGAACTATTATTTGATTCTTAGGAATTAAAATATTTCTGACAGAGGGAAATTATAAGCAAAATCTGTATGATATCGAACTTTTTAAATAATTTTAATCTTAAGTTAGTTATTTACAATAATTTTTCTTACATTAAACTTCATTTAAAATATCACATTCATCCAATTGATTAGTTTTAAAAGTTGTTTGGTTTTAGTGATCCTATGGCAAAATCTGAATTAAAATTGAAATGAGAGGCTAAACAGATAATATATTGGCTACTATAGTACTATATTGGCTATATCATTATGATTGTTACAGGGTTTTAAAAAACTTGTTAATATTATAAGTTTTAGTTTTATAAAATAATGATGTAAAATAAATTTTATTTTGTGTTTTTAATTTAAATGTAAAATATTCTAATTGTTAAATTGAAAATGATTTTTAAGTATTTATCATTAAATTAACAGATTTTATCATTTATTATTAACTTGTGACTCTAAAAATGTCAAATAGATAGCTATGTCTGTTTCTACTTCACTATTAAAGACTTTAATAAGTGAGAAATGTATATTTAAATTAACCATGCCCACTGACAATAAATTTACATATGGCAGTCTGATGAGGTAAGCTGACTGTTATTTTTGTTTAAAAAAAATTGCCCTGTTTAAAGCTCTTGTAGTAATGACTTTTTCTTTCTTAGAACCACCTATAAATAATTGGCCATGTAACCCTCAAAAGACTATCATTGCACACATTCCAGACAACAGTGAAATTTGCTCGTTCGGCAGCGGGTATGGTGGAAACTCCCTTCTTGGCAAAAAGTGTTTTGCTTTAAGGATTGGTTCCATTCTTGCAAAAAGAGAAGGATGGTTGGCTGAGCACATGCTGGTAAAAACAATTGTACATTTCTTGATAATTTATGAATTAGGAAGCTTCACCTCATTGTAACTCACAGCAACATATTAATCTGTAGGCTACATATTTACCGTAATTTATTTTGATGAGGCTTTTAAATATTATAAACTAATTTTACAAGTTTTGTCAAGTATTGAGGCATAAATAAGGATCAGAATTTATTACAAGGCGTTATTTAGAGATTTAATTTCTCAAATATGTAAACAGTTCATTATAAATCTGAGTGAATGCTGGATGTTCCTTGTATGGCACTTGATCTTCCTATTGATTTAAATCTAACTAATTCAAACGCTATTATATATCAATAATAAATTTAGTTTAAATTAAACTGAAACAAGCAATATACAAATTTGAAGAAGTAAAATAATAAACTAATGAAAATGTTTCAAAATATATATAAAAAAATAGTATAAGTTTTTTAGTATACAAATGCAAATATGCTATATTTAATTCAGTTTAGTGCATTAATAGGAGGTAAATCTTCAAATAGTTTTTAAATTTAGATTTTTTAAATTTTTTAAGACACATTATTAATTTATTACATAATAGTAAACTTTGAACTGAGAAAAAAAAGGAAGTGAGCAATATTCAAAGTATAAAAATAAACAGAAACTTACTGAAAATGACTCAAACTTTACAAATCTTAACGCTAATGAGTTTAATGTTGAATACTTATTACAGAATTAGATATAATTGTAACATGCGTAATTGTGGAAATTAATTCATGCTGCCATTAAATCAATTAGCAACATGAAAGTTAATTCCAAAGCTGAAATTACACTAATATAGTTTTTGTAGTAATATATATACAGTTCCTTGTACATGCTTACATGAATCACTTAATTTCATTATACAGAAGATGTTTAGATCTGATCACAGAATCTGACTATGATTGTGTAGTAAAAATTATATCATTGCCAACATCCGTAGACATGGAGTTTGCCTAAAAAATTTAAAACTTTACTTTACGATAATCAAATAGGTGTTATGACAATATATTTCATGTCATGTAGAGATTGCCATTATTCTATCACATTAGCTTAGCATTTCAAATGTTATTTCAATCAGTGTAATTGAAAAGTTATAGAAAGTAATTAATTTTTATACATTTTCCAACTAATTTATTACATATTCGCTTTTATTTTTAGTAACTTTAGTAAAATCTATTTTAAAGACCAAAATGTTTTGATTCCTACATTCTCATTAAAAAAAAAATTACTATGTTTTTTAATGGTCAGTGTTCATTTCATTTTATTTATGGAATAAAATATCTTAAATTTTTTTTTGTTGTTCTGATTGCCAAAAAATATTTAATCCTACATAGATTCTGGGTATTACAAATCCACAAGGTGTGAAAAAATATATTGTGGCTGCTTTTCCAAGTGCCTGTGGAAAAACTAATCTGGCTATGTTAACTCCAACCTTGCCTGGCTACAAAGTAGAATGTGTTGGAGATGATATCTGCTGGATGCGGTTTGACGAAAATGGGCAGCTGAGAGCCATTAATCCAGAATATGGCTTCTTTGGTGTAGCTCCTGGTAATTGTTAATTGTTTTTTTTTCTTTTTTGTGTGAGGTGGTGGATGAATATTTGCATTTAATAAATTAAAAAGTAAAAAGCATTATAATTAATATAATTTATTGTGTTTCTAATGATTTTCTTGTAAGAATAAAGATAAAATACCAAAATTGTAAACTCTAAATAATAAAAATAAGAAAACAGTCAAGTTTATATTGGATGTTTTATTTTTGTCTTGTATTTGTATTTTCTTTATCTTTGTATTGCATTTTTGGTACTAAGTCCTAAAAACAAAAGATTTTCTAGTTGCAATTTGTTTTTTTTAATGACAGATTTCATTTATGAAACTGACTTAACCTATTTGATTTGGACTATTTTCTTGATGCAATTTTATATTCTAATTTCTCTAATTGCACCAAACTATGAGAAATAGACATGTTATATTTTAATATAATTAACATATGTTAGATATAATATGTTAATATTAGATATGTTAATGCTTCGACCATGGAGACCACAATATTTTGTTTCCTGAGACACTATTATGGGAATGTTATTGAACTTTTTTTTTTTTGTAGACATTGGTTATGACCCTCGTCATATAAAATAATGAAAAGATAATTGATATATGTTAAAAAAAAAAACTATTTTGAGAACAATTTTTTATTTTAATTTCTTTATCACCACCAATTTAAGAAATATGTTAAGAAATTTTATCTCCAATTAAGACATATTTTCCTCCATGACAAATTTTCATGCGAATGTTCAGGAGCTTTTTTATGTACATCGTAACTGATTCCCTCATCGCATAAAATTACGAAATTATAATAGATAAATATAGTGAATCATACTATTTGAGGCATAATTTTTTGTTCTAATTTTTTTACTTCTGTGATAGCAAAAGTATAATAAATATTTTAAGATATTGTTTCTGTTGTAAGCTAATTGTGAAATTTGATTCTTTACAATTAGCCACTTTTATTTTTTTTTTAATGTGCCTGGCTATTGGGAAAAAGTCTTCAGTATTTTCTAATCAGCCTAACACTTTAAGTCAGTGAGCTCATATACCTTTAGGTTAATTAGCAAATATCATTTATTACTTAATTAGCATGTACAGTAGGGAACCGATTTTCCCGAACGATCGGGACCATCGCTATTCCGGATAACTGATTTTTCCGGTTTTCGGAAAATCTACAAAAAGCAGTTTTTTTTTATTGTTAAGCCCAACTAAAAAAAAAAAATTTTGGAAATAATCTTAAAAAGAAGAAAAAACAATCAAGTAATACACTGATTTTTTTCGAAAATGATGGTAAGGTAAACATCTTTCAAAAGAGAAAGAAAAATCCCAAAATGTTATGAGGAAAAAAAAATTTTTTTTTTTAAATGGCGAGAAAATTTATCGAATTTTGTTCCGGTTTTTTGGTTTTCCGGTTTTCTGATTTCCGAATAACGGGTTCTGTACTGTAGTATGATCTGTTTCAAGCAGTATGAAGTGANCCTTTAGGTTAATAAGAAAATATCATTTATTACTTAATTAGCATGTAGTATGATCTGTTTCAAGCAGTATGAAGTGAGCCCATAGTTTTGTAGTCTTATTGGTCATAATCTTATTAAAGTTTTGTTGCAGTAAGTGTGACATTAAGTCACAGCCTAATTTCTAAATATCCGCCTAAGTAAATTCAGTCTGATTAAATTCTTCATACACTTCCTAAGTTGCCTAAAAGCATGTGTTGATTATAATAAGTCTAAAAATAGGAGGCTGATTAGAAAATAGTAGACTTTTCCAATTCGTCTGGTACATTGTGAAATGCTATCAACATTTGCAAAGAGTCATACTTTTCAACTAGCCTGCAGCATCTTCATTACCAATATTTCATTCCATAACAAATTTTCCTTCTCAGGGACGTCAATGAAAACGAACCCAAATGCCATGCTGACCATTCAAAAGAATACAGTGTTTACTAATGTTGCTGAAACCCATGATGGGGGAGTGTTCTGGGAAGGCTTAGAGGAGGAAACTCCTTCAAATGTTAAAATAACATCTTGGTTAGGAATGGAGAATTGGACTCCGGAAGTAGGAAAACCATCTGCTCATCCTAATTCCAGGTAATTTGCTTATTTTCCTCTCAAAACTTTGTGCCACAGTGATATTTTTTTTGTCATCAAATTTGATTTATTATTTATAATTATTGTATCTTGATTTTAAAAATTTGCACAAATGAATAACTATCGCACATATTTTCTCAACTTGGTACATACGTAAATAAGTACATCATTTTTCACAATATATATTGTAAAATATCTTGTATGAAAGTATTTAAAAAATTCGATCAAGATTACATTTGCTTGATGTACAAATGCTTGATGTGTAATTTTTTTGTTGCATAATAAACTGTAATTAAATGCTTATGCATGTGGGTGAAATGGCAACTTTTATCCCAAGACCCACTTCTTGATTTTTTTTAAGGGGTTCCATTAAAGATACGGTTGATGCCACTAATCAGGAGAACCAGGGTTGACAAGTTTTTAAATTCTGACAGTTTTATCTGATTTTAACTTTGTTTTAATTGTTGTGTCAAAAATTCCTTTTTGACATATATATTACAATTATAAAAACTCCCAAAGTTTTTCTGTAGAAAATTACTAGCTATTATTTATACAAAATAGTTTATACAAAATAGTTGTTGTTTAGTTAGTTGCAATTAAAAGCACATAAAATTACAAGTGAGCAGTCTGTTCTTTTATCATTTTGACGTTGGACCCCTTTTTTTTTGTTTTGGCATTTACTATCAAAAATCTGAAATTTTGGTCTGGAAAATCATAATCTGTATTATAATCATAATCTGTTTATCAAGTATTAAATAAAAATAAGTAAAATTGCAATTTATTCACTCTAATTAGTGAATCTGGATCAGATTGCTTTGCTTAATTAAATTATAACTATTAAAAAGTTTACAGATTAAAGTTTGTTTAATACATAAACAAACATAATCTTTATAAAGTTTAATACATTTAAGTTAGCATACTAAAATCAACATATATTGGAAAATTTCTTTTAATAACTGTGCTAAATATCAATAATAACATAATTAAACACTTGAATTGATTGAAAAGAATGAATCGTTTTAAACAAATATTTAAATTTTTGTAAATTCTAATTAGTTTATCAGGAGATATATTACAATGATTTACAAATAATGTTCATATAAGCATTGACTACAAATATTGAGAATCAAAAAGTATTATACAAGTTAAGATGAAACAAATATTAGCGACCACTGAGGTTTTACTTAAGCTAAAAAAGATAACTAACTCACTAGTCATTATCTGTAATGTAAACTGAATAGTTTTTATTTATCAAATAATAATAATCTTAAAGAATAGTACAATGTTTTTTGAGAAAGCAATTATTGATTTTAAAAATTTTGGGCATTATGTTTCTTTATACATGATATATAATATGAATCATAATTATAAAAGTAATTATAATGCAAGATTCAGGCATGATTTAAGCAGTTATAAAGTTTGACTTCTAGTAAAATGTCTTCAATGTTAAAGCAGGAACTTGCAGAGGTTTTTTGACAGCTTTTGTCTGATTTTAATAGTTTCTGACACTTTTCATCAGTTTTTTGATGTGCTACGTCAAATACCAGTTTTTGAGGTCAAAGTCCAACCCTGTAAAAACACTGCTAAAAATTAAAGAATCACATTTAGGAAGCTTTAAGATTAGTAATGCGCATTTTATTAAAGTCTCTGCGCGAAATTTAAGTTGAAAAAGTCATCAAACTTGTGAATATTGTTGTAAGTTTGAAAAAAATTTGTTTCATGTTGAACAATATGTTTTAGTTCTTATTTATCTTTTTAGCTTTATATTTTTAAGTTTTTGTTAGTTTAGTTTACTATTATATATTGTGACTTATAGGAGAAGTTGTTGTAGTTTTTATGACCTTTTTTTAAAAATTTATTTTCCTTCAATTAAATGAACTTGTTAAATCTTAAATATGTCATATGAATAATAGTTGCTCTCAAAATTTTGTTTTGCTTAGCACACTTAAACTAGTTTTTTTTTCTTTAAAGAAAATTTTTTATCATTGGTTACCTGCATTTAATTTGAATTTCTTGATAAAGTTCTCTTTATGTAGTTTTTAAAATTGTAATTTCCAATGCCTTAAATTCAATATTAACTAATGCAAATTTAACTAAGTTTTGAAGTTTTTATTATTTCTATCTCTGGCTGCATTGCTGGAACTTAACTTGTTCATTTGAACAGGCAACATTACTTTTGTGTTGGAAAATTTTTTATGGGTGCTATAAATCAAAATAAACAAATTGAAAGATTGAACCCAGTGCAAACAAGAACTTCATTAGGCTTATCTCTCTCTCCTTTTTTTTTTTTTTTTTTTTTTTTTTTTTTTTTTTTTTTTTNTTTTTTTTTTTTTTAAATGCATGTTTTTCGGGTGCAAAATATTGGGCCCCAATTGTTTATGTTTCATGGTAACAAAATGATTGAATTTTTAAATGCCTAGTTTCTTGTGTTTGATATTGTTACATTGAGTATGTATTAATAGTTTTCTTATCTTGTATTTGGTTTAGATTGGCCACATCCAGCTATTGTACCCTCAATCCATTCATTCCTGATTTGCAATTTTTTAATTGTCTGTTTATTAATAATAGAGACAATTCTGTTTATTAAAAGTGAACTGGAAATCTAACAAAAAAGAACTTAAACCAAATATTTTTTTTATTTAAATGTTAAAATATCACAAAATTAAAATCTAAAATGTTATATTTAAGGAACTTATCTTATAATTATATTTACTAAAATATTTGCTGTGTGACAATAATTAAACATCCTTTTCTTCATGATATTACTGAAACCTATTTTTAAGTAAGTCTTTGCAAGTAAAAAGGACAAAGACTACATTATCATACATGAAATCAATTAAAATTCATTCTAAAAAGTAATTTGTATGAGCTTATTAAGTATTTTTAAAATTGCTCTATAAAATGAGAGGCACTAAGTAGTTTCAAAATTAACTATGAATTAAGTACAATATTATCAAAATGCTTCATGCACAAAATCAATTAGAATCTTTTCAAACATTTTTGAAACTGTTCTAAAATGAAAGACACTACGGGGTTTCAAAACTAAGTATGAATTAGGCAGTGTTTGATATGCATTATTTGACAAAAAAGTGCTTATTTTTTTAATATTGCATGGCTTCTAACGTAAATTCTTTTATTTTCCCTTGTTAGGTTTTGTGCCCCTGCCAAGCAGTGCCCAATAATGGATCCTGCTTGGGAAGATCCCAAAGGTGTTCCTGTTAGTGCTATTGTATTTGGTGGCAGGAGACCTAAAGGTAAGCGTCACAAATATCTTGAATTTATATCTTCTTTCTTAAATTTAAGAGGATGCTATTATAGCATAGGATAATTCCTTTATGACAAATTCTTTTTCATCTAAGGAAGTAATTTTAAATTGAGTACAGGAAAATTTTCAAAATATCAAAATGCAAACAAGTTATGGAAGCTTATGTATGTGAGAGAGAATATGGAATTAAGGGTTTCTTATATGGTATGACATTTAAGCATTTTTTAAATGATTTATTCTAAGTACAGTCAATTCTCAGCCCATAATTGTCTAAGATAATTAACTTTTTAGAGTATCTAGTGACTTTTAAAAGGAACTCAAGATGTTTCATGTAACATTGAAAATAATAGTTTTAAACTATTTCTTGGAAACTTCTGCTTAATTAAGGTAAATGGAAGCCTCTTCTAAAAAGAAAAAAATATATATAACACTTGTTTTCTAAGTGTTAATAGTAATTAAATTTTGAAATTAAATTTAGATCTCTATATTGAAATGGTTAATTGTAAACTTTCTAATGGTTCTTAGTCTAACATTACATTTGATGAATGGCATACAAGACTTTGTATCTTCCATTATAATGGAATATTCTTGATGAAGGAATAAACAGAGCTTTAAATAGAAAGAAACAATTTTTATTTTCAATTGAAATAAATTTTTTTTGCTGTCCAAGAGTTTGATTTCATTTGTGTTATTCAACTGAAGTAGATATATTTTCTGTACAAAATTGTGAATTTTATTCAAATTTCATAATTATTATTATTATTATTAAATGTAGGCAAAGAACTTTATATATTGTCCTGCTATTTTAAGAACTTCCGACTTAGTCTAGAAATGTCTTCTACTTTGGAAAGGTGTAAAGCTTTTTTTTGTGAAGAGTATTAAGGAAATGACAAGACTCTAACAAAATATATTAAATCAAAACAATTGACCCCTCTCATTTTTTAATATACTTATCCTTGTAACTATTAGAGCATGAGTTTGGACTCTTCTGGAGGGGTACATACAGTACTACAGTAACATATTTTCGCATTTTAATTTTTATTGATTTTATAAAAATCATAGTAATTTCCTATAATGAGTAGTTACACTTATGCGTAAAATTTTATTTGCATCGTAAAATTTAGCTATCTTTTTCGTTTTATGTTTGCAGCCAGAATACAGTATTAGTTTTATTTATTTGATGAGTAATTCATAATTGTTTTACTGAAGTACAATGAATTTCAGGAGTACCTCTTATATATGAAGCATTTAACTGGAGGCACGGTGTTTTTATTGGTGCAGCCATGAGATCTGAAGCAACAGCTGCTGCTGAACATAAAGGTATATTAATAGAAAATTATAATCACAGCAAAATTCATTTGAATTATTTTTATTTATAAGAATATATAATTCCGTTATCTATTGATCATACACCTTGAATCCTACAATACTGTTTAATAGTAACAATTCAGATTTAGTTTAAAAATAGATATAACTATCTTATTATGTTTTAAATTTTCCCTCTGCATTTTTTTATTACTACAATATAAAAATAGATTTTTTGATGCATTAGATATGATGTATTATTAATTATTGATTGTTATTTTATTTACTTTCTTTTTAAAAATTTGGATGAAATTTATTTAGAACACAAGATCTGAATTTATATCTTATTATTCTAACTTTATGTAGAAAGTTCTAATGTTTTCCTTATAAAGGAATTAAGCTGCATTTTAATGAAATATCAAATATACAAGTTCAATCAGTTGAATCTAAATAAAATAGTTTTAAAAACTTTTCTATAGTTCTGTTTGAAAAAATAAGAAATAAAATATTAAGCTTAACTTATAAAGTTAATGCAATCACAGTTAATTTCCTAAATAATATGTTCATTTTATATAAAGTTTATATTTAAATGTGTGTAAGAATTCCTTATAAAATGTTTAAAGAAGTCAAATAATTTTTGGTAGTTTATTTGATATTGGTTTTTTGAAAACCGCTATCTTTTAATGTGCTTAAAAGTTGAAAAAATTCATAAAAATCTATGTATAAATTTAAAATACATTTGTCAAAGTGTCAGTAAAAAATGGAGGTAAAAGAAATTTTTACAACCATAAATCTGTATTTTTATATTTGCCAACATGCAAGTGTAAATATTCTTATTCTTCGAAGAAAATTTTCTTGAGGGACTTTCAGGATTGAAATCTTGAAAAATATTCTTATTAGTTTGAATAACTGCTGAGTACGTAATTTTCACTCATAATTCTTTGCCTTGGTAATGTTTTTGTTTTGTGTTCTTTTTGACAAACACCTTGTAAAGTGTTTNAGATCTGAATTTACATCTTTTTATATTCTAACTTTATATAGAAAGTTCTAATTTTTCCTTATAAAGGAGTTAAGCTGCATTTTAATGAAATATCGAATATACAAGTTTAATCGGTTGAATCTAAATAAAATAGTTTTAAAAACTTTTCTATAGTTCTGTTTGAGAAAATAAGAAATAAAATATTAAGCTTAACTTATAAAGTTCATGCAATCACAGTTAATTTCCCAAATAATATGTACATTTTATATAAAGTGTATCTTTAAATTTGTGTAGGAATTCCTTCTAAAATGTTTAAAGAAGGCAAATAGTTTTCGATAGTTTATTTGATATTGGTTTTTTTGAAAACCGCTATCTTTTAATGTGCTTAAAAGTTGAAAAAATTCATAAAAATCTATGTATAAATTTAAAATACATTTGTCAAAGTGTCAGTAAAAAATGGAGGTAAAAGAAATTTTTACAACCATAAATCTGTATTTTTATATTTGCCAACATGCAAGTGTAAATATTCTTATTCTTCGAAGAAAATTTTCTTGAGGGACTTTCAGGATTGAAATCTTGAAAAATATTCTTATTAGTTTGAATAACTGCTGAGTACGTAATTTTCACTCATAATTCTTTGCCTTGGTAATGTTTTTGTTTTGTGTTCTTTTTGACAAACACCTTGTAAAGTGTTTATTTTTATGCTTAGGTAAAGTGATAATGCATGATCCATTTGCAATGCGTCCATTCTTTGGTTACAACTTTGGCAACTATTTGAATCATTGGCTTAGTTTTGGCAGCAATCAGGGCCTAAAGCTTCCTAGAATATTTCACGTAAACTGGTTTAGGAAGGATGAAAACAACAAGTTCTTGTGGCCAGGATTTGGGGAAAACAGCAGAGTTTTGGACTGGATATGTCGTAGAGTTGATGGAGAAGACATTGGCCAGGTAAATTGGTCTTTACAAATTTTAGTATCCTTATTGTTTTTCAGTATTAAATTCTTTATTGCAAAGAGCTCTTAATTTTTTCATTAGCTGATATTGGCAATTAAATTAATAAATGCATTCATTTATTTAATCAATATGTTGTACAGTATATAAAATTAAGCTGAACAACCTTATAACATTAGATCAAATCTGAATGTCATTTGCTTAGAAGCAATCTTAAGAAGACTCCATACTGCACAAGAAAAGTTTTGTCTCAAATTCTCTTTCTCCTTTATTACTAATTTAAAAGAAAGAAAAAGAAAAGTTTTAAATTCTCTTTCTCCTTTATTACTAATTTAAAAGAAAGAAAAAGAAAAGTCTCAAATTCTCTCTCCTTTATTACTAATTTAAAAGAAAGAAAAAGAAAAGTTTCAAATTCTCTTTCTCCTTTATTACTAATTTAAAAGAAAGAAAAGTCCCAAATTCTCTTTCTCCTTTATTACTAATTTAAAAAAAAGAAAAAGAAAAGTTCAGGCGAATCTAGAGTAAGTCATGAAGTTTCAATTGCTGAAAAAAATATTTCAAAATATTAAAATGCAAACAAATTATAAGAAGAGAACTTCTCCGTTGTGTACTCCTAAGTTATCATCTCCTAATTTATTTTCATTTTTGATGTTTTAAACATTTCTTTTCAGTATTTGAAACTTAATGGCTTACTCTAGGTTTGTCTGAACTTACTTTTTCTACACTTTAAATTTTAAATTAGTGATGATGGAAAGAGAGAATTTGCGACAATTTTTTGACTGCGATATGGTGTCCTTTTAATGGTCTAATGAGCTTCAGAGAGATAAAGGTTTTTACTTCCTCTATGTTAACCCACAAAGAATGATATATCTGGAATTTCTTCATCAATTTAACAACTAATTAATATTTTTGTATACCTTTTTGCTTCATTTTATTCATTGAAATGTGCTCGATTAAACTTAGTTACTGAATTTTAATGGTTGTAAGTATTTTTGAAACTTTTTTCAAGTTTTAAATTTAAAAATATTTACAACCTTAAAATTTAAAATCAGATTGCTAAAATCGAATGTGCACATTTCATTGAATAAAACTAAAATAGTATTTGAAAATATAAATTAATTACTGAATTTATAAGGAAATTTCGGCGTATAATTTTCTGTAGGTTAACATGGAGTAAGTCAGACCTTTCTTCTGTCCTAAGGGGACAGAAGAAAGATCTGCCTTGAATAAAATATGCTAATTATTTTGTGTAGGCAATATTTAAATTTTAAGATATCAGGCATATAAATTAAAAATTTATACAAATGAAAATCTTATAAATTTTGATTTTTAATAAATGAGGATTCTTTTTTGCATAATAAATTGTGTAATAAAATATTTATATTTTTCTCTGATCATGCTCTGACTTTAAACTATTTCTAATTTATGAATCTGTTGTATTGTATTAAATACTTTAAAAGCAGGGTTGCCACTCCACAGGGAGAATAGGGAAAACCTGGAAAATACAGGGAATTAAAGAATCATATAAAATAACAGGGGAATTTTTATTTTTTATTTGCTTTTCCAAAATGTTGTTCTTTCGGAGTGCAAATGATGGATTATTTTAAAATTGCTCAGCTATACTATACTATACTATTTCATTTGCCATATTATTTTTGTATGTATGCTGAACTGTTCTTTATTTCTCAAAATTTTTCTAGCAGTTAAAACTAGTATTAGTTATCCTAATATAGCTCACACATTTGCTATGTGATTTTGTGTTTCCTCTTAATATATTGTGTATAATATATACAGGGAAAACACAGGGAATTTTTTTTCTTCCAGACTTGAGTTCTCAAAATTTTTAAATTTTATGTTCTAATGAGGTATGATTCTGAAGAATTATGCTTTTCATACGGTATCTGCGCACCTGGAAAGTCATGAATTTCGGTATTGAACAAAATTTGTCATGAAATGTCCTGATTTTAACTATTTTTGTTAAAAAAAAAAATCATGAACTTAGGTTGCCGTAAAATCTAATTTTTAAAATGAAGTTTACCTCCCTCCCCCAATTTCGTGGTGTTCTGAATATCCGAATTAGTAACAAAATCCCCACTCAGTCATATTTTATTAAAATATAAAATGTTTTTATCATGTTCTTTAAAAATTTAATTATTTTCTTATCTGATTATCTTTTAAACGTCTGGGATTTCAGAATTTTCGTTATTTATTTAGTTTAATTTTATCAATTTCAAATTCTAGCTGAAGCAAGCTAGTGATTGGCAAATTTTTTTTATTCCGATATAAAAACAGAAAAATCGGAATTATTTCTTTCCTTTCCAATGAACAAGGAAAGTATCTTTAGAATATAATTCTGCAGTAAGAAAATGATTTGCTTTTGCATTTTTTCAGCTATTTTATTGCTTCAACTCTTTCTTTACTGTTTTTTAAATTTAAAATCTATAAATATGAAGATGCAGAGTGTAACAGTTTTGGTTATATGTATCATTTCAGTTAATGTTATAATGCTTTTTTAAATTTATTGTGTTTTTGTCGGAGAAAATAGTAACTTCGTTAAGTCAGGAAAAATTCTTGGAATTAGTCATGGAAAGTCATGAATTTGAAAATCTAAAATGTAGAAGATACTGTTTTTATTGCTCATGAAAAATGAGTCTTAATCTGATATTTATTTGCATCATTGCAGAAAACTGCCATTGGCTACATACCTAAAGAGGGAACAATGAATTTTTCTGGTCTGTCAGAATCTGTGGATGCTAAGGCTCTGTTCAGCATTCCCAAAGAATTTTGGCTCCAAGAATGCAAAGAAGTTGAAAAGTACTTTAGCGAGCAAGTTCCCCATGATTTACCAAAGGAAATAAAGGAAGAGCTTAATTTGTTGGAGGAGCGTGTGAAAAATATGTGATTTCAAAAGAAAAGAAATATTTTTATTGAACTTTAAAAATAGGCAGCACAATTTTTTTTTAAATCCTAAAGAAATATATATATCTAGGTTCAATCCTTTTAAGATAGTGAAATGGTATTTATTTGAATGTATGTGGTCTATTCAATAGCATGAAAGTTTCACCATTTTTTCTCTCGTTATTGTTCATATATCATTTCAAAGAGTCTTATATATATATTACAGATTAAGATATTTTTTTAGCTTTTTACTCGTTAATTTGTATTATGCTTTTCTTTTTTTTTTTAATTTTCATTTGCATTTTTTCATTTTTTATTTTTACATCATCAAAGTAGTTTCAAAATTTTCTTTTAAAAAACTTGACTGAATGGATTAGTAATTTGGATAACTGCATAAGTGTTTTTTGTTTTTGAAAAAATTGCTTAATTTTATTAAATGCTCATTCTTAAATAAAATAAAACTTTTTTTTTTATGTGTGATTTGCTTTTAATAGTTTATTTTGTATGTGCTAATCAGTTTTTTTTTTAAATTTTTATTTTAGTTTTAACTTTATTTTTTTCTGCTTTTATACTTATTTTGTAAAAAAAAAAGTTTTTGTTTTTAAGCTTCATATGTCTTTTATTACCAATTTATTGCCAATTCTATCTTAAACTAATCAATTTATTCAAGAGTCGATATTAAATTTTTGATTTACGTAAACATTATTCTTGTATAAAACAACTTTCAATTTCCTTTTTTAAAAATATATAAGAATAAAGCTGTTTGATTACTTTTTTTAAAAGCAAATAACTATTTCAGCTTTACCAAATTTTATGCAATTAAATTGACACTCTCATTCCAACAAGTTTCTTTAAAAAATTATTTATTAATAATATAAATGCAATAATAAACAATAAAATAAATAATAAATTTATATTAAATAAAGCAGTGATATCTATTTTTAAGTATGTACTATTTTAGCTTAACCAAATGTGACATTACATTATAAAATGTGCAGTTAACAAATCCTTTTTATTAAAAAATATATATTGCTAAATAAATAAATTTTTATGTGAACTTAAAGATTTTCTTTCAGTATTAGGTCAGAAATATATTTTATTTGTGCCAAAATTTTTTTTAGTGTTCTTAACTAATTATAATTGATCTAGTAATCTGCTAATGTATAGTTTAATCTCTATTCCTAAATGATTTATTGATAAAAGGCCTACAATAAATTTAGCTAAATTATTTTAATTTAATACAAATGAATTTCTTAATATAGGATATTTTAATTTATGTGAAATTGTGTGTTTTAAATAATTTTATCCATGTGCTCAATACCTATGAATTGTAATAAATTCTACTTTGCTCATTATTTACAAAATATATCTTAGAACTTACTTTAGATATTAAATTTTTTTTTGATAAATCATAATTTATTGACCGAGCTTTTAGTTTGTTTTACTTTTGTAAATAATTTGTAGAAATTAATTTAGCCATTTCATTTTATGGTTAAAAATTATTCATACATTCCTTGTTGTAGAGTTAAAATCATGTACTTTGTTTTTATTTTTAAATTTTAGTTGTGTATTTGTGTATGTTTTTAATTTTACATTTTTGAAAGAAGAAAATGAGCTTGGTATAAATAAAATGAGAGATTAAGAGCAATAAAGTTAATTTAATCTTAGAAGACTTTTTTTTTTCTTCTCAAAAAAAATAGCTTGCCGTTTTAATCTATAATACTGTTTTTAAATGTTACGGTTAAATTGGTCTCATTTTTATTGTGTAAAATATAAACTTTGTTATGTAATAGATTTTGAATAAAATGTGCTTTAGTTTGATAAATTGGTTTTGTAATTTTAATAACAATTACAAGATATTTTATTTTTTCACAGACCACAAACAGTTTAAAAAATTTTTTTGTCTTAAAACACGTCTTAGTTAAAAACAGTTTTAGTTTTTACTTTAGCCTTTATGGAGCCTTATAATAATTAATCTCTTTGTTATGTTCCAAGTAAAATGATTTTTTTGGGATTCTAGATTTTTGCCTGTAATCTTGAAATAATTCATGGCTCATGACTGAGGAATTTTATGTTTGAGGGCCCCCACCAAAGGATATTTAAATAAATCCTATTTTTTCATCTAAAGATGTTAAAACAAATATTGTTTTCTAATTCCGTAATTTTTACTCATATGAAGAATTTTTTTGAGTGGTTAAAATTGTTTACTCTGATTTCTTTTCTATTTCCTTGATATGGTAAAATAGAAATCAAGGTTTGAAAGTTTCAATGAATTTTTAAAAAAGGAACATTTCATAATTTCACTGGAATGCCTCATTCTTTTTCCATATTCAGTTGTCCTACTATGATTTGTCCTTATATAATATCTTGAAGTTTATGATTTAGCATTGAAATTTCTCTGTTTGTATTTAAAGATATTTTTCAAAAAATGTAATGTACTTATTTTCTAGCATTCTTAAAATCTGTGAATACAGTAACTTTTTAAGACTTCATAAAAATTTCATTTTGCTGCTGTGGGCCGTGTTCGATCTTAAAAATAAATCTTGTTCAATTGTAATAATTTTAAACAATTGGAACATTGAATTACATTAAATTTTAGTCTGAATTAATATTATTGTTCTCACTTGAAATAAAGAATTTTAATTAATATGTTTACAACAGTTGCGAGTTATTAACCCTGTTGTTTGAAATTCAGGACAGTAAGTTTTGCCTACCTTTAGCAAACGCCATCTATGATAATTCTGAAATTGGCTCAAAATAATAGTACGAAGAAAAGGTCTCATGAAAATTGGGAGCAATTGTGGTAATGGTACAAATTAGTTTAAAAGAAGAGTAAAAAACGGAGCCTCCTATTATTTTTTTAAAAATCATATTAGATTTTGACAATAGAATATTAAAAAATATTTTTCATTGCGTAAACTCATCCTCCAAATTTTTGGAAACATTTAGCACTGAAATAGACAAGACAAGAACAATTAAATTGGATTTACTTAAAAGATACTTTAAAGCTAAATCATTAAATGTTACTTGTGAGTCACTTTGGTTAAGAAGAAAGTTTTAGTCTGAATTTATCTATGTTTTATTAAAATTTGTTCATTGGAAATGACAAATTTTTTGTAGTTTTATTCTTTAAATTGTACTATGACATCAGGCTAATTAAAAAATCCGGCACTTTGCAAATGTTACAGGCAATTTAAAACGCGCCAGGCTGATTGGAAAAATCCTTAGTTTCTAATATGCTTGTTATTTTTTTTAGACATTTTACAATCATCCCATATGGAAATGTGCAAAAAATTACTCATACTGAATTAATTTACTTTGGTTTAGTATAATCAGCCTTCACTACTCTCGGCTTATTGTAAATTGTCTAAAGTAAATCAAGGGAATTTAATATTTTCTAATTGGCTTAGAGGTAAATGATCTCACAGTAATAAGCCTAAAAAGTGTCCAACTGATTGGAACATATTGGAGACTTTTCCAATTAACACATCGTGAAATAACGCCGAATTGTTGCAAAGAGCTGAATTATACAATTAGCTTAAGACATATACACTGAAAATGTACAGTTGCATTATTTAAGGTATGCTTTTATATGAAACGAGGTTTTTCTTTATTATCACTGTCGAGGTATGCTTGGTGTTCGTAGAATTTTTTTTCTTCCTTTTATGAAAAAGCTGGAGATTGACAATACCAAAAGGACCATTTTCCACTTTGAAGTTTCCAAATAATTCACTGAGTGATTAAATTTGTCTCAGCGACAGTGCATAATTGACCAAACTAGAGTTCTCCTGTGGATGGATTGCTAGTGAATTTGCACTATGCATTTGAGTCTTTATGCTTGTAACCTGAAGTAAATAAGATTCTGTACATCCAGTCATCAAATAAATTAGCGAGTCCATCGAAGACCAAGATTCTTTGACTTATACCAAGACCAAACTGGTTATGGCAACAAGACCGAGGAGGAAAACATTTTGAAATCACAGGTAAGACTGGGCTATCGGTCTGTCCGGTTCGTAGGTCAAAGGTTGGAGATGGCCGCAAGTGGGACTGATGTTGCTAATTGCCGTACAGATAGGTCCTCGCACTTCCATTCTATGTACGTCGGTGTGCCTTTTTCTCATTTCATCTACGCTGACTCCGTAGTCTGGTCCTGGACTTTTTCCAAGGTAGTCTGGCTTTCTGGGATACATTTCATCGCCTAGAAAGACAAATTTTTACAACATAATTGTTGATTTTTGATAAACTCTCAATTGTGTTTAACAAATTTCAATGTGTTTGCTTTACGTATCTAGGCAAAATTCTACAGTACGTATTACAATGACTTCTCTCAAAATATATTTTTAGAATCCTTGTAAAAAAATTAAAGAAGCAATATATATTAGGTGTCGTAAATTAATATTTAAATAAGGGATGCTATCTGTTGTTTATAAAGGTCAAATTGAGAGCAAATCGGGAATTAAAATCATCAAAACCAGTTTCTTGGTTAAATGGGAATGTAAAGAAATTGCTTTTCTCCAAAAACAGTCTCCAAGCTTCATTTTAAAATAAATTGGTTTT
The DNA here is from genome assembly GCF_043381705.1 of Parasteatoda tepidariorum. Classification (NCBI taxonomy): domain Eukaryota; kingdom Metazoa; phylum Arthropoda; class Arachnida; order Araneae; family Theridiidae; genus Parasteatoda; species Parasteatoda tepidariorum. The sequence continues at coordinate 18,730,152 of NC_092207.1, forward strand.
AAATTATTTCAATCCCTCATTTGCTCTCAACTTGGCCCACTCGTGATAGTTTGAAAAGTTTTATGTTCTTTCTCACTTAAATATTAATTTATGTGAGCATAGTTTTATTTTAACTAATTTTTTTACTTAGATTTTAAAGTCGTGTATTAAGGGTGGCCATAGAGGAACACACTACATAGTCCAATCACCATGAAATNATAAATATTTTTTGTACAGTATTTAAACTTGATGTATTATGGTAAAGCTTTCTTAGATAGTTAGCATATGTCGAGGAGGTATTGCGTATGTTACGTATTTCAGTCAAAAAATTTTCAGTCTTGGCCTTTTTTCCAACTTGCACCCATGGTATTAAGGGTGGTCAGTGAGGAACACACTACATAGTCCAATCACCATGAAATTAAAAGTCTAAACCTTATAATATAAAAAATTAAGTTATAGTAACAGAGTGATTGTACAGTGCGGAAAAAAAACCTGAATAATTTTTGATCTAATGATTGGATTTTTATGTACTTACACTTAATAGTTCGAGGGGATGACTTCAAATATACTCATTAAATAGTACAGATGCTGTTTTAGGTTAGGAAAAACACAGACACAAAAACCTACTTTCTCTGCATAAACATAATTTTTCACCCGTTGGTTCTGACCCCCCAAATATAAGAGGTAGTCTCAATCTGAGAAATCAGCATTGGTACGACAGCCCTTTGTGGGTCTTTGCCTTCTTTTTAGAAGTTTTTCCCAATCTGCAATTAATTGTGGAACAAATAAAATTTCATGTTAATGTGGGATATAGGGCAAATTAAGCGAGCACTGAAATAGCAGCTCAACAAACATCAAGGCTACGTCATGAACTCCACCGTTCATCCATCATAAAACATTGCTAGACGGAAAGCCGGATTTTTCTTCACTTCATATCATCGTTAAAGGTATTTCAGTTGCTGATCTGAATTTTTGGGATAGTTTCTACATCATCAAAGCAAAAACTCTATAGTAAATAAACTTATTGCTGTACCATATTGTCAAATATTTGGAATTTTTTTAATTTCCTGTCATTTCATCCTTTAACAGTATATTTATCTCTTTCATATGACGTAAACTCTGTCGTATTATATCATCTCTTTTTTATCATTCTTATTTTACCATTCCTATCATTTATAATTACTAATGAAGATATACCATTGTGACTCTGAAACGCGTATAGATTTTAATTTTACCATTCGTAATTTTAAACGCTGTTTTTAATGAATTCTTAGTTTCACGAAGAATTAATTTTATAGTTTGAATTTTCTTAGTTTATTTCTTTACTTCGAAATTGCCGGGTTTTTCCCCCCCTTCATCTCTACGTTTAAGTTCTGCAGTTAATAGTAAAACTAAGGCAATAAAAGTGCTTAATTTTATAACAATTTTTTACAAATGTTACAATTATAATAAGTCCCGCAGTGGACTGATCGTTAAGACACAGTTCCCAGCAGATCACCGAAGTCAAGCATCACTGGCTACGGTCAGTGTGCGGGTGGGTGACCCACTTGGATCAGTCTGCGTAGGGACCGAGGGTGTGCGGTATTGGTCCTCGTTAAACTGTGCTACCGTAAAGTGCTCGACTTCGCGCGCAGGTCGTCGGGCTACCGAAGCGGGGGTGCCATCCCCTCCGCAGAGGATCAAAATTGAGATGGCATGTCTTCGGATCATCCTCAGGGATGTTTCCCAGACCGTCGCCAATAGCCCATTGTGCAGCTCCAGTGCGACGTAAATTAACAACAACAATTATAATAATATTTTAACTACCTCTTACTAGCCAACGTGTGCATAGTAAATACTAGTCTGAGTCGTACTGAGTTTGGCGCTATACTGTAGATTAACCCTATAGGTATAGATATATGTTCATGGTGGCCAGATTGTTCCAGCTGCCATTGTCAGTTTGCCTAGTCACTATTAGGCACTTTTGGATTGGTATCTTCTCATGGAGACAAGTTCAATTCATGGGCAAATAGTACTCATGTGCCATTAGTTCATGTCCTGGGAACCGTTGTCAACAGCTCAACAGTGTCGTTTTACCCGGACAAACCAATGTCCTGGTATAAAACTAAGAATTTATGATGCAGTCAGGTTAAGTCCAAAAGTAAAACTAGATAATTCATATTAAGTATAAATTCGGAGGAGGTCTTGACGTAGCATTATTCTGCAATATTACATTTTATTCACCTTAAAATTAATTTTGAGTTTGTTTATATCTTCGTGGATCTAATTTTATGCATGCGACTCGAAATTGGGATGGTTATTGATTTGAGAGACATTTTGTGACCAGCTGAATGGATAAAGGAATTACCTGGCAGAAGCGAGATAGCTCCATCTTTACAGGTGATGATCACAGGTAACCACCGTTCGACTCCCTTGTCACCTCTAGACACAGCGAAGTTTCTCAAAGACTGGAAGGATTGGAAGTGAATGATCCGCGACAGTTCGTACACTTGTGGTGGTGCCAAAAACACGGAATTCGTCGAGTGTTCTTCCAACATTTCCTGCGGTGTACACCACTAAAATTACGAAGTATATGCACTTAATTGTTATGAAAACTACCAGTAATACATTAACCCTTTGTTTACGGTATACCATGTTGTACCATCACATGTGGTTCATATGTTGCACCAGCCGTAAGCAAAGGGTTAAGGGTTTATTTATATCTCCCTAAATAAGAAGAAATCAGAAACAAAGAAGAAACAATTGAGAACCCTTCTTAAATTTTATCTTTTAGTTTAGAAAATTAATTTTTTATGAGTCCAAAAAAAGTACGCTGTGAGCAAATTTATTTCTGGTTTAAATTGCGAGAGATTGTTTCAAGCGTATACTTCCGATTAGATTCACTAAAATTCTTAACGCCGATGTTATTTTATTTTATAACCGGGTTTGAACAGTTGACGCATTTTTGGGTTATCGCAGGGCTCGAAAAACCACCCGTCCTCGGCGGTCAAAAATTCCCCGCGGACAACGATTTTCTCGAATCCGACGTACGCGCGGACGGCCATTTTTCCCGTTAATATTGGTGATACATTTTCAATTTTTGTTATCTTACAAGAGTCTAGCGCCTCACTTCTAAAATGACCCTCTAATCTAGAAATGCAGCAACATACTGCGCATGGTGGAATTGATGTTTTCTCTGTCTGGGAGTACTGCAGCGGTTGAAAGGGGCTTTTCAGCAATGAACTTACAAAAAAACACATTACTTACTGGTCTTAAACAAGAAGCGTTAAACGCATTTATGAACATCTACCTAAATGGAAAACCTCTTTCAGATTTCTGTGCAGAAACCTCTGTAAATCATTGGCTTGATTGTGGAACTGGCAAACGTCATATTTGATTCATTTAAAAAACGCAGTACCCTCGGATAAATTGACATGATAATTGACAGATAACTTAACCTTTGTTATTTAAATTATTTCATCAAAGAAATAAATTATTTCATAATAGAAATACTAGGTTTTACTATTAGTAACCTAGTATTTCTTTTATTACTGTATAATGTAATCCTAGTAACTACTAATTCATTGTGCAATTTATATAAATGTTTGTAATAAATAGGAGAAAATTATATTTTTATTTATTTAGAAGCGACGGGTTAGTTTCAAAGGAGGACGGGTACATTGTTGGACAAGCCGTCCTCGGGGACGGGTAAAATTTCTGAGTTTTTTCGAGCCCTGGGTTATCGACTATCAGTGTTCAACCTTGTAATTTGAACCCAACCCAGAAGACAGAGGAACTCATAGATCAAGAAATGGGAAGAACTAGCCTTGGTGAAGAACTTGTTGATGGACCTAACCTGCATTTGCGTTACACGGAGAGGAAAACTAAGAAAACCTGCCACGGTTTGTCCGATGGTAAGAGGATTGATTATAACCCTGATCATTGAGGGTATATTTTTTTCAGCACAGAGGTCGGTGCGAGCTAGAAGTAGAATCTGAATCGACCAATCATCGCTGGGATTCAAACAGGGGTCACTTCATTGGAATACGAGTGCTCTACCCCCTGAACCACCAGGGATCAAGGCGCACGGTTTCTATCCTCCATAGCTTCATGCATCTGTTAAAATTACAGGCCGATAAGGACTCAATTTTTCCTTTATTTGATATAGTTCACTAACCCATTCGGTGTAATGGGTGGAATTTTTGCTTACCATGACTTGGTCAAGGGTCAAATTCCCCGTGTTAAATGCCTGGTGTTTTATCAAAATGCACTTTTTTAAGATCGTGTCTCAGTGGTTCGGAATACACTCCAATGTAATATCCCCGGCGATTAAAGCGCTCGGTTTGATGGTTGGGTAGCGCGGTGAGAAGTCTGGATGTTTATTACCACTATCTGTTCTTGGATCTAAATTGTAGTAATGTAGAGCACGCTAGTGCCAGTATTGTCATCGGATCATCCTTATAATGAATGTATCCTAGAACATTCCCAATAGCCTATCAGTGTAGCTTTAATACGGCATTAACAACATGATCAAAAGGTAGTAATAACGACATTGGAAGTTTCATATTAACATTTAATAGAGGAAGCAAAAATTTTTTTATTAAAATCTAACAAATTGTTATCGAGTGTAATCAGAGCATAGGAGGAATAATACCATATCATCAAAAACCCATTTATTCCCATTATAAGCAGCAGTTTGTAATTAAAGGCAAACGTCTTGCTTTTTCATCTGGCGAACTCGAGGAACCATATACGAGTCCAAGAAACGAAAAACTTCATTCGTGCAAGCTGGCTACGAAATCCGTGTTTTTTCTACTCTCTTTAAAAAAAGTTATAAAACTCACATTTTTTTTTCTGTTCTCCCAACAAAATTTTAAACTATTTTTTAAGTTGATTGTCTTTAATTAATTTTCACAGCATTAATGGTAGAGCGGTCGGTAGTTTTGAGCGGACAATGCAAACTGTTGACCAGTTTGGAATGTTAAATTTCCAGTTGATTTCAAGATCAGTTTTTCAATGGATCGTTCCGTTTACAATTTCAGAAATTGTTCTGTGATATGACTTCCTTTTTAAATGCTCTACCTTGATCTTTCTTTAAGAAACATTCAACTCTTTTCTGTTAATTCCTGTCTTAACTTTCCAAGCTCTCCAAACCTCGAATTTATAATAAAGTTGAGAAGAAACTTGCAATCAACTAAAAATAATGACTTCGATCAATTATTCCGCAATAAAAGAGCATTAAACGTTTTGTATCATAAGTGCATAACATAGATATTTAGTGGATGATGATTGGCGATAGTTTTGGCGGCGAGTTTTTTTTAATGAGTTGGTAAATTTTTGTTTCAATTATATTTAACAAATCACTGAAAAGTGTGTTGATTTTCTTTGGCGAGATTTCTATTGTGGTTTTAGCTTAAACTAGGATATTAGCACCTATACGCTGAAATTTGGGGGTAAGTTTATTTGAATGTTATATTTCTATATTAAAATTATGAAAATGATTTTAAATCCAACTGTATAAAAACAACATTGAAAATCTTCCAACTCTATGAAAACAAAATTGAAATGTTCTTTGAGGGGAAAAAAATAAATAAAACATCAGAGTTGTCCAAATCATTTTAGTTTGGTTGTAGTAGAACAAATAATTTAAATGAATTCTTACGATAGTTTGTTTATTTTGTGGTAAGCGTTTAAAATTACAGCTTTTCAAAGAGTGGAATAAAGATTGTTGCTATTTTAAATAGTAATTCAGGAAAATTTCCTGCTTCAAGAAGGCAGCCCTGGTTTAACATTTTATTTCACTAGTAGGGTAAGTTATTTCAAAACAACGTGTGTATTTTCAAATAAAAGTTCTTATTATTGATATTTGCCCTTGAATTTTTCACCTAAGTCTTAATTTCGATTTGTTATTTTTAAAAAAAGATGTATAAAATTGCATGCAAACAACCTGGAAATAATTCTCTTGAAAAGATTGATTTTAGATGCTAATGTTTTTATTTTCCTTTACTTCGCTTTTTACAAGAATTTTTGAAATAAATACTATGAAAAACCGTGATTGCATTCTACTTGCACAGTACGTGTTATGTTTAGATTAAAATGTATATTTTAAACAATCTTTAATTCTAATTATTCTAATAAATAGTTCAGCATGTAAGAAGGCCGGGGTAGCCTGGTTGATAGGATGCTGGATTTGAGCTCGTGACAACGCGAGTTCGAATGTCCACCGGTCGAAGAATCCCCGTGTATGAAATGGTGACTGATGCACGTTAAATCTGTGGGGGTCACTAAGTTCTTCAAGTTTCCATAACATGTCAATTTCTCTGGGAGTACTGAATTGGAGATTGATCGTTTTCTGGTTCAGGTCAAAATTACGATCTTTGGATGAATGGAGTATGATTGGGTCCTCCCTGTAAAACGGCCTGTGACGTGTGTGTGATTGAAGTCGTATTCTTAACCATAGATGGCGCCACTGAAAAAATACGAAACGCACCCTCTGCCTAAAGAAAATTCGCTTGATTTCAAGTAGACTTACTGGTATTGGCAAGTGTCATGAGCATATATGGCAGCGTTACTTTTAAAAAGTAACGAGTAAAAGTACAAGTATTTTTCAAAAAAGTAACGAGTAAAAAGTTCTTATTTTAAAAAGTAACGAGTAAAAAGTACAAGTAAAAGTACAAGTACTAAACAAAAAAAGTAAAAAGTTAAAAGTGTAGTATATGTGTTATTCTTAAATAAAGTAACCT
>NC_092207.1:18737701-18744206 GCF_043381705.1 Parasteatoda tepidariorum
TACTTGTACTTTTTCCCTAAAAAAGTAACGAAAGTACAAGTAAAAGTACTAAATTTAAAAAGTAACGAAGTACAAGTAAAAGTACGTACTTTTTACTTGTACCGCCGGTACAAGTAACGAAAGTAAAAGTACTGCCATATATGGTCATGAGTAACAACAGCACCTTCGAATGCTAATTAGGAGGTAAACTTTATTAAATTTCACCTTGCATAAAGTATCAGGGTACGAGCTTAGAGAATCTCACTTTACATGAATTATAAGGAGGCAATCATAATTGAATCTCTCCTTGCATGAATTATTAGCTGGGTTATTACCTTCATAGTCATATTGAAAAAAATTGACGAAATTTGAAATGGTGTGTGAGATAAATATTAAGAAGTGTTACTAAATGAAATTGCTACAAAGACGAGCAGAAAAGTCCTTTGTTTCTCTTAATAAGATTTAATCATAAAAACATTTTTGCATGTCAAGCTCAGTTCAAGATTTATCATAAGGTCTGAGAGGTCTACGGCCCCTCATTTCTTCGGGCCCCCTTAATGTTACTAATATTTTTATTAATTAATTAATTTTTAGAATTGTTTGTTAGAATTGTGGATTAACATAGATTGAAATGGATATAAGCTCAAATTTATTAATATATCTTAATTACCTATGTTGCAAACCGTTTTAAAAAAAACACGTTATTACTAAACAACAGGGAATTTTGGTTTAAAGTAAAGACCAGGGGGTCCTCAACAGTTCTGTGCCTAGGGGCCTCGCATTTCTAGATCAGGCCCTGGTCAAGCTTATTTCATGATTATTAAAAGCTAGGACGAAGAAATATAAAAAGCTAAATTTTAAAATAATTAAAGAGTAACAGGTTTAAATTTGAATATTTTAAGATTTGAATATTTTTTAACATAAACTTATTCACACGATAGTAATTAAAATAGTTAAAATTACTAATAAATTGTATACTGATTACTGTCACAAAATTACTATAAACAAATTCGTTAAATATACTTAATAATACGAGGAATCAATAGATTCAAACTTACTAAGGACTGTCAGTCAACGAATGTTTTTTTCCCCACTATTAATCTTTAAACTCGTCGTGCGATTATTTATTCAATTTCCTTTAAACCAACCTACATGTTTAGAACCCACCTACATAAACCTACATGTTTGGAAGTTAAAACTCTTAATTCAACTTAAAAACATTGAAATTATTCAGGTTTTAGTTTTAAATAATATTAAAGGTCACTTCATTTTTATCTACTTATTTCGCTTACTGAACTGACTATACGGCTAATAATGTTGATAAACAGGAATCTGTATGTAATATAACGAACATATAACTATATATTACTAACTGTAATTTATATAATATATCGGTTTAATGTAATAATCAGTATAATTTTCTGGGTTTATGTCAAAAAGATCAAACTTTTCTGTTTCATTAATTTAGTTTTATTATCACTATCATCATTTTAATTAACAATGAAGGAAAAACGAGTTATATTTCTAATCCTAACTTTAAAAAAAAGACTATTGCTTCGATTGGGAAAAAACATCACGTTTTAGAAAAGCACAAAAATATTATTATAGATTTGTTTTTCTAGAACAACGTGAACAAGGCACTCATATAACTCATTGCATATTAATATAATAAAAAATGTTTTATTCGTATTTTAAAGTGAATGAGAAAATTATTGATTCATTTTCCATTGTTCCGGAAACAAAGACACCCAATACAAAGAAAATAAAACATTTCATTTCATTCTTTTTAATTTTATTTAAAATTTCATAGACTCTGTTTCCGGCCTACATTTCGAATTTTTTAATTTTAAATAATGAAGAAAGGAAAGTTTTTAAAGCCTATTTGTAATTTTTTAAAATTCTAGATGAGAAATGAAAGTTATGAAAAACATTCATTAGCCATTTTTGTAACTTGCTTGTGGGCATGTACCCGCAACTTCGCGACTTCCTACTGCACAATATGCCATTCTGGTAATTGGAAAATTTCAATAATTGTTAAGAACAAATTAATTATTATTTAACAATCAATAGAACAATAATTCTTTCGTAACTTCCGTGACTACTTGCTGCACAATATGCCATTCTGGTAATAGGAAACTTCAATAATTATTAATAACAAATTTATTACAAATAATTTTATTATTTAACAATTGAGAGAACTATAATCCTTTCGTAACTTCGCGACTTTTTACTGCACAATGTGTCATTTTGGTAATAGAAAATTTCTATAATTAAGAACAAATTTATTGTAAATTATTATTTCAAAATTTAGAGAACTATAATTCTTTCGTAACTTCGCGACTTCTTACTGCACAGTATGCTATTCTGATAATAGGAAATTTCAATAATTATTAAGAACAAATTTGTTACAAATTAATTATTATTTAACAACTGAGAGAATTATAATTCCTTCGTAACTTCGCGATTTCTTACTGCACAATATGCCATACTGGTAATAAAAAGTTTCTTTAATTATTAAGAGCAAATTTATTACAAATTAATTATTATTTAACATTTTTGAGAACTATAATTCTTAGCAATGAACGTGCTCCCCAAAACTGGGAAAGGTATTCGGGCATTAGCCAGAAATTAAACTCCTTTTCCGACGCACGCGGGACAACCTAAACTCATACAAAAGTTAAAGACAGAGAAATTTATGAAATGCCAGATCTTCCCTATATCTAATTAAATAAATAAATAAAAAAATATAACAATTAATGTTCTCCGAATACATAAAATAAAAATAATAATAAACTATGTAAGTCATAATATCAATGTGTATTATAATATCAATGTATATTATAATATCAATGCATATCATAATATCAGAATAAATCACAATATCAAAGGCCAAATCAAACTTAAGAAAAATGAGTTACTTGGTTAATAAGTTTAAATTTTAGTTCGTCAAGAACATGACTTCCAATTGTTAAACACATTCATTTGACTCTTCTATACTTTTCTGATCGACTTAAATTTATCTTCGCAAATCTAAAATTGGCTTCTTGTTAATGTTTATGTAAACGTTAAAGTGTGAAATCCGTTATTTCATCGAATAACTTGGTATGCCATGGAATAATTAGACAAATCAGTTAAAGTATATAAAATTATTGAATTCTACCTAGGTATTCTATAGAATAACGATTACTTGATCTTTAGAGTATGAAATGCAGCACTCGAAAGTTCTATGAATAGGTTCTAGCTGCTTCAGTAAGTTTTGAACCGCTTATAGCTGCTTTGCAATCAATGACGTGCGTGTGGTTCATTCCGTTGCATTTAGACGTGGAATTTAGATGGTGCATTTATGTTAGCTTATGCTGCTTTTCCTTAATATTTATCAATTAATCATCCGCAATAGGGATTAAATGTATTTTTCGATGGATTTTAGCTATCTATGATCAATTGATTTAAAAAATAACTTTGTAATTGTTTATTTTTCACTTTAGCGGTCTATTATCAGTTATTTCATTGAATAACTAGGTAAAGTATGAGATTTTTCATCTATTATATACTTCAATTGACTTGTCTAGTTATTCCTGAAATACCTAGTTATTCTATGAAATAACTGTAATAACTTTAACGGTAACATTTTTTATGGCCGGGATAGTCTGGTTGGTAGGGCACTGGGCCCATGTCCAAGAGGTCGTGGGTTCGATCCCTGACGGCCGAAGACACCCCGTGTAGTAAATGGTGACTGGTGCACATTAAATCTGTCGAGTCTCAAAGTCCTCCATGTTCCCATTTTGATAAGGTAAAACTACAAATATGTGGACATGGTTGAGACAAGTTATAAAGGAGTCAGCAGTTGGTGGGCAATCTGTGGTTCTATCCATTGCAAATATTAAGTACTTCTTTTATCACTAAAATGCTATTTTTACAGTTTTTACTTCTGACGTTCTTAATTTTTATTCGTTTTTCTTCGTCGAATTTTTTAGTTTAACACTCAAGCTGTCATTATTTTATGTTTAAGTACGACAGTATTAATTTTTGATTCCATTAACAGCTTAATTGTTATTTCTATTCTTATTTTAATTACGATTTCTATTTCATGGGTAAGATGAAATAAGATATTTTTTTTTTTGATAAGTTGCACTATTTCGATAAGTAGTATTTTGATGGTTCGTTGACACATTAATATATACATGAAATTCTATAAATAGATAAAGTTTTATTTTTTCTTTGGCTGTTAGCATTTGATGGAAAAAAGAAACATTCAAAGGAAACGAAAATATCTTAAATTATTTAGAAAAATTAAATAAATAAAAGAGGCGAGAATTTTTCAAATGTAGTTATTCTTCCACAATTCGACTGCTTTTGGGCAATATAGGTATATGCTAAGTTTCAGTCTTTCTAGTGTAAATCCGGATTACAGACACTAGATTAGACTGTTATTGTAATATGTTTTAAAGTTTCTAAACATTTAAAACCCTCTATTCATTTGTGGTAAACCTGTTACATCAAAACTAGAAGAAAAAAAATAATGCATTTGTCACCTCACTATTGAAATACCGGCATTTAAGAATTGAAGAGGAAGTAATTGACTGAAAAAATCCAATGACCTTTAAATTAATTACTTTATTTAGAGTAGATGCAAGCAGAGAATTGCGAATGATTGACATATCCCAGAAAGCTAAACAAGAATGAGTTTACGTTCCGAATCTCTTTTGTACAAAATCACGAACGCTTAATTCGATTGATGATCTTGTCTATCGCTTTAAGTTCAGAACTTCAGATGATTTGAATAGCCGTTGACGATATTTATCTACGCACCAAAATGAAACTGTGTCTTTAGGCCTCGCGGATCTTCGTAGGAAACAAAGGAAAGATTGTCAGAAGATTTTCTGTTTTGATTGTCAGAAAATGAAATAGGCAGAGCTGTTGCCCAATGGCTGTACTTCACCATCTAGTTGCCCTTTGTCAACAAATCATCCATGGAACTGTCAAATTATCTTTTCATGCAACTCGGCATTCTTATTAATAGGTGCTTCTGTAAGCATTTAAGATTCTAATTAGCTACCAAATTAAAGTCCAAAATGGAAGAAAAAAAATATTCTATTTATAATTTTTTTTCGCAAGTGATTATCCAAAAATGTAATTTATTATAATGTATCTTTTTATATTAATTGTATGTATTTATACATTAGTTGGAAATTCGGCATTGTACACATTACCGAAAAGAGCAAATGATTAAACGTATATCACATTGCCTGGGCACTGCATACAATGACAAATAGCAAACGAGAAAAGTATGAAATATGATAATTTAATTATTTATTAATTAACATTATTATTATATATTAGAATTAGTTGAAAACAATTTCTTGCTGTGACAAATAAATTCATATTTTATTTTATTCTTTTAACAAGTAAGGCATGAATTTTTAGTAATCGCTATGGATTAATATTTTATAATTTTATAATCGTCGTTGAACAACTGACCCAATTTTGAATTTACGACTACTAATGTTTCCGTAGCCTTGTAATTTTGAACTCAATCCTAAAGACAAGGGAACTCTTGGATCAAGTATTGGGAGAAATTTGCCTTCGTGCAGGACTTTTCGATGGAACTAACCCGCATTTGCGTTACACGGCGAGGCGGACCACAAGGAACTCCCACGGTTAGCCTGGCGGCAAAGGGACTTTAGCCCATGATCCAATGATTGATTTAACAATGGAATAAAAGTCTCTCTCGATTAAAGAGCCGTTTGGTTCCAGCAATTGTTAGTTTTGCCTTTGCACTATAGCAATGATTAATTTAACAATTGAATAAATACCATATCGATAATAAAAATTTTGATTTCAGCAATGATTAGTTTCGCCTTTGCACTTCAGCAGAGCTCATTCTAGGCAAAAAAAAAGGGCAGGGTGCAAAAGTTTAAAAAAAGGGCATTATTATTCTAAAAAGGCAATAATTTCGCTCCAGGGGCTTTACACGTTTTATTAAAAAACATTGTCTATTAGTAAAAGAAAATTTTTTTTACTTTACTAAAAGTAGCAAAGCAATCATATTAATTACTAATTTTCATTAATAAATTAACATATGTATCAAGCTAATTAGCTTGGTAATTTATTTAAAATGCATGTATATATTAATAAAATAATAAATGTATGTTTTTAAGTGTCTGTAGTTATGATTTAATAATTAAAATGATTAATAATAATTATGATTTAATGATAGTGAAAGTAACTGCAAACTTTCAAAGACAAGTGCAACAAGGGGGTTTGTTGGCTATTTTTCCTTTCTCATATAAATCTTTGTATTGACAGCAATGACAAACTAAATAAAAAGAGTTAAAAATAAAAGTTTGAGAAATCCACTGTAGAGTTTGGGGAAAAAATAAAGAGTTGAGGAAAGAAAGAGCAAAAAGGGTATGGAGTCTTAATACATCAGGACACTAATTTACTTCAGGGGCAACAGGGTGGATTCTTTTGACTAAAAGGGCAGTAGGGTGCTGCGCCCTGTTTACCCTGCCTAGAATGAGCTCTG
>NC_092207.1:18744435-18771865 GCF_043381705.1 Parasteatoda tepidariorum
GAATAAAAGTCTCTCTCGATTAAAGGGCCGTTTGGTTCCAGCAATGATTAGTTTTGCCTTTGCACTTCAGCAATGATTAATTTAGCAATTGAATAAAATACCGTGCCGATATTTAAACCGTTTGATTTCAGCAATGATTAGTTTCGCCTTTGCACTTCAGCAATGATTAATTTAACAATTGAATAAAATACCATTTCGATAATTAAACTGTTTGATTTCAGAAATGATTAGTTTTACAGTTATACAAAATGCCATCTTGATTTGTGAGTTTTTTTCTTATTCTTTTTTGCAGCAATGATTAATTTAGCAGTAGAATAAAAGTCTCCCTCGATTAAAGAGCCGTTTGGTTCCAGCAATGATTAGTTTTGCCTTTGCACTTCAGCAATGATTAATTTTGTAATTGAATAAAATACCATGTCGATAATCAAAATGTTTGATTTCAGCAATGATTAGTTTCGCCTTCGCCCTTTAGCAATGATTAATTTAGCAACGAAACGGCTCTTTAACCGAAAGAGATTTTTAAGTTTCATTTCAGCAATGATTAGATTTGCGATTGCCTTCACATCAATGGATTAAATTGCGCTATATCCGTATCTTAGTTTATATCATAGATTAGAAAGAACTTCTGGAATAAATGTAAAAAAGTTTTTGAGATAAATACGCTCTTGTCTTTCTTTTCTTTTTTAAAAAAATCTCAAATCTATAAATATATCTTAATCATTGAAGGAGGTTAAACATATCAAAATCCGATTACAGTTTGAATAATTCATTTACTTTAAACTCTTATTCTAAAGGTAAGGCGAGTATAAATGTCAGCACCACATTTCGGATGGTGTCACAACTGTACTATTTCCGTCTCCATTAGTGACAGTTGACGTCTCTTTCTGGGGAAGTGAAGCGTAAGAACATTCGAATCTCCCGAATATTCGCTCACTTGTTTCGAACAAAATTAGTATTTAGCAAAGAATGCGTATCTAAAAATGTACTGTAAAAAAATAAATAAATAAAAACTTCTTAAAGCGCATTGAAAATGCTTTTTAACATAAAAAGATAATAGTCTAAAATAGTTTCTGATGGATTCTTGTCGGTGGATTCGCCCTGGTTAGAAAAATCATCTGTTAAAGTCCTTAATTAGCAAAACGATACAAATATCTTTAATTGTAATCAGCATAAAATCAATAAAAGTTTTTGAAAGTAATTATAAACTACTTCATTATTTAACGGTGTTTACCTTCAATATTTATTTATCATCCCTTCGTAACATTATTCTTTACTATTATTACGTCTTCGTTTGCTATTATTATTCAAAGTTATTAGTCTAAAACTAAAAAGTGGAATTTCTTTATTATAATTCGCGATAAATCTATAATATCACCTTCTTAAGCAACATTGTACGACAAAAAAATTTTGTTGCCGTTTTACAACTATTAACAGGAAACAACAAATATTTAAATGTAAATATTAAACAGTAAATATGTTATAGTTGCTTTTAATAATATATTTTATGTAAAACTGTGCTAAATTAATATAAATTAAAATTATGAATACAAAATGACTATTTTGAATTATAAAACGATGCTGGTAATCAACTTTCCTACACTCAAACTCAATATCTATTTTTCGGAACAAGTTTAACGGAAATATATATTAATATAGTAACCGAAAATTAACCCTTTGCTTGCGGTGTTCCATGTTGCATCATCACATGTGGTCCACATGTTGTACCAGCCGTAAGCTAAAAGTTAAATACGAATTCAGAAAGTAGGTTTGGGGATGATATGGCAATGATAACGGATCAAAAAGTTTAATTTTTAAAATTATTTCAATAGAACTCATAATGCGAATAAATTCCTAATTTATACAAACATAATGCGAATAAATTCATAATTTATATAATCATAATGCGAATAAATTCATTATAAATTCATCATTCATAATAACTCATAGTTTCAATAGAACTCATAATGGAAACTCATAATGCGAAACCAAATCTGTGCTAATACAATACAATAAAAAAATTCAGGATGTTCCGCTGAAGAATTTTTAAATTTGATGAGATTTAATTTTGATGATTTTCTTTGAAAGCCTCCGGTTTAAGCATTTAAGTAGCATGTACCGCCGTCACCAGGGGAAAAAAGATCATGTAATTTTAAAATTGTTCTTCATACATATTAGAAAATGATTTTTACTTATCAGTTGCCGTGTTTGTATAAATTAATCTAAGACGCGTACTTGCTCTAAAGTATCTGTACCATCATTATATAAGTAGCTTCTAGTATTAAACTCTTTTTAAATATTTTAATGAAAAGTAAAAAAAAAAAAAAAAATAGAAATCAGACACTGAATTTCATTGACAAATAGAACTATTCTGTGATTTCATTGTATTTTAATAGTAGTTGTGAATTGTAGTGATTCATCCTTCCAGTACATGTTAAGAGGTAGCGCTAATAGCGCATGTAATAACGTCTACCTTGTAACCACTACTATAACTTCCACTTCTCATCAGCTGTTGTTCTGTACAGTTCTGATCGAGATGTCTACAAAAACGGTCTTCCGTTCTAAGTATCTCAGTATTTTTTGTAACCTGTTATGTTTGAATTAATTATTGAAAGTTATTTTATAATCGATTGGTTATGATGCTATGTTTGAATTAATTATTAAAAGTTATTTTATAATCCATTGGTTATGATGTTCAAACGAACACGCATTTATATACCTTCACCTCACAATAATCAGTAAAATTATCTTTTTTTTTCTTTTTTTTTTACTTTAATCAGTCTGTCATTTTGTGTTACGTAGGTCATAATGAAAACAATATTTAACAAGGAAAATAAAAATTATACATTCAGGGCAGTACTTTGAGAATAGTAAATGCTTGAAATGTTACCTTCAGTGTTATGACTTCACTGTGATCTAAGACGACGTCAGGTTGTTTTTCTAGACAGCATACGTAGAACATTGTATCGTACCTCCTGTGTCCCACAGATGTGGGAGTCAACCAGTCCCACCACTCGTGGAGGGACCATATATCCGGACAAACATTCGCTTCCAGACAGAAGTCAGTAAATGCAATGGGATCCTTCCTAATTTTCTCCTGCCAAGCTACAAGGTCTATATCCTCGTACCAATGCAGCGAGGAGATTTTCGAATGTTTTGGACGTGTCATCAGCAACACACCCGTCTCCTCAAAAGTCTCGCGGATGGCCGCTATTCGCAGTGCCACGTCAGATGGCAATGGATCTTGCTCAGGTTTCACATTCGCCGTGGTCAATGTCAGTGACTCCGTGATCATGCATGGCCGAGGACCGTTCACTTTCTCACTGAACTCTCGTATGGAGTCCCTACTAACACCATGTGCCTGAAATACGTCGTACCATTTGGGCGAGTAGTCACTTATTTCGGCCATTCCACCTGGAAAAACGTAGGCGTTGGCCATAAAAGAACTGAGGCTGCTGCGTTTGACCATTAGAAGGCGGTAGTCACAGTGGTTCTTGCTGACTGCTTGGCGATTGGATGAGCGAGCTCTGTGCATCATGTTGGCTAAGTTATTACCAACGAGTTCTTGCAGAGAAGCTCTCACCACTATAATGACACTGGCAGCTTCTCTCCAAGGTGGTATGTTATCCATTTCTGGAAAGAGACATGAAATGTATATTAATTCGTAAATAATCTCACCAATATTAATAATAAATATAATATGAAAATATAGTTTTCCACGGTGACTAAAAATATCTCAGGCATAATTTAAAACCAAATATTTCATCTCAACTCATTTTGGAAGATGTCCTTGATCATAAACGTACTTTGAAAATCCGAAATGAACCTTCCAACACAGCAAAAAGCACTCATTGACAGACTTTCTCGCGACATAAGAATTTTTATTTTATTTCTTATTCGCCTTATTTGAATCCAATGAATCTTTCCGTTTAGCTCATCTTAGAAACAAAGGTTTGAGCTGAACCTAATAAAACTTCAGCATCTTTAATAAATTCCTTTCTCTAAAAATTTCAGTGGGTGAGTTGCAACCAATATCAGAAAATTTTGTGACACATCTACAGTTTATCATTAAAGCCAAAAGTAATCTCTTTGAAAATTTGTAACTACGTAAAAGTTAGTAATATCCTCATGCTTATATGAAGGATTGGTATCCAATTTACTTTATGTAACCCTAAAAAAGTGCAAAAATTTTATTATCTTCTCTAGATTATACGAAAAAGAGTTAGTGCGATTATTTAAATTGCAGTACAGAGTGTGTGCCGTTGATATTCCATTAACAGATAACTAAGATTTCTAACCTCGATAAAAGTTTCAATAATTGTTTTGAAAAAAATAATAAATATCACATGTTAAAAGAAAACGAGGGTTTCAATGACTTTCTACCTATACGAGCCTGCATATTGCTGTAATAAACAATATTGTCATGCTTAAAATATTAATTTTGTAGAAGTATTATCCGGATACAACTTCTCGACTAGCTAGTACGATCAAATTTTATTTGAGCTGGCTTATTTACACGCGATAAATTCTACTACAAGCAGAATTTATTGCGATATTACAACAGTCGAAATTTGAACCATTTTTCGAAGTAAACGAACTAACAGACACAAAGTAATACAGAAAACAATAGACAAAAATTAGTATGAAAATAATTTTTTATTTTAATACGACAACTAAAAGGAAATAATAAACTTCCTTCATAATAAACTTCTACGAGTACCCAAAATTATCTCACACGTCCTTTGAAAGTGATGTGCCCTACGTTTTACCGTTAAGATGCAACAAAAATAATTTTTCTTCTTTAATCTGCTTAAGAAACGAAGCTTCTGAAATTTTTATCTTAGAGCTTTTATATCTACTTCCTTGAGTTTTTTCAACAATGCGTACTATATTAGCTATATTTATATTCTTATTAACATTTCTATGATTATTATTATGATTTTATGAGCTGCAGAGAGTACAAAAAGTAATTGACGAGTCAATCCAATGCATGTTTAGCAACAAAGTATCTAATCAGTATAGTACAGTTAGAACTAAACAACTCGGTCTTGTATAAAGAACTAAGCATTCACAAAAATTTTTACGTTCGTAATTTTTGTTAATAAAAATTTAACAAAAACAAGTAATGTTTGAAAACTTACCTTTTTCCTTAAAAAAAATCAAGTTAAAAAAAAAAATTTAAAAGAAATCACAAAATATTCCGAAAAAGGGATGGGATGCTATGTCATCTTAATCCAAAGAAACCTCGTCATCTAAAATCTAAGCATCCACGGTCACTGAGTCCCGTGTGCATTTTTCAACCCGCGGGCTTTCCCTAATACCTGACGTCATTTTAAGGATACCTGTTTCGTTTTTCCTCTTTAGTTTGCGGTTTTCACTACCTCGTGTGACCCCCATTCCTCGAGACACTCTTCTCTAATGTCCCGATTCTCATANTTTGAAAACCAGAAATGAACCTTCCAACAGAGCTGAAAGGTTTTGAAAACCAGAAATGAA
Organism: Parasteatoda tepidariorum; assembly: GCF_043381705.1. Classification (NCBI taxonomy): domain Eukaryota; kingdom Metazoa; phylum Arthropoda; class Arachnida; order Araneae; family Theridiidae; genus Parasteatoda; species Parasteatoda tepidariorum. The sequence continues at coordinate 18,749,929 of NC_092207.1, forward strand.
CCTTCCAACAGAGCTGAAAAGTTTTGAAAACCAGAATTGAACCTTCCAACAGAGCTGAAAGGTTTTGAAAACCAGAAATGAACCTTCCAACAGAGCTGAAAGGCTTTGAAAACCAGAAATGAACCTTCCAACAGAGCTGAAAGGTTTTGAAAACCAGAAAAGAACCTTGGTCCATCGGACTTTCTTAAGACATAAGAATAGTTATTTTATTTCCCATCAATATTAATAATAAACATAATATTAAAATATAATTCTCCAGGGTGACTAAATATTTTATACTTGGGCAAACTTTAAAACCAAATATTCTTATCGCAACTTATTTTAGAAAATGTTATACTTCCTTGATACCCAAGTTAAAATTTTTGATGATTATCCAACATACCAACATAATTTTGATGGTAACCCGCATAAGTAGCCATCACCTCAATGTAGGAATTCGGACTGATTTATGATGGTCCAACATAAGAATAGCAACTTGTTTTGACGGTTTGTTCATGTTGAACCATCACGAATTTCCATCATAGTATCTTAGATATCAAATATTGGAACGATCATGAACAACCATCATCCCAATGTAGGAATTTGGACTGATTTATGATGATCCAACATAAACAACCCAAATTGTTCTGGTGGTATATTCCTGAGAACCAAAAAGAATTCCCATTAAACCATCATGGAACTGTACAGTTGGAACCATCACGGATTGTTGGTGCATGGGAGTCAAACTTCTTTTGATGGTTAAAAATCATAGTATTAAAGTAGCATTTGTTGGCATATCAAAAACCGTGAACACGTGATGGAAAATGTTGGATGATGGTGACCATCATGAATCGCACTAAAACCATACTTTAACCATCAAAATTTTTTGATGGGACCACTAAGACTTTTGACTTGGGTAACAAAAGTTCTTTGAAAACCAGAAATGAACCTTCCAACAGAGCTAAAAGAACTCATTGATAGACTTTCTTACGACAAAAGAATGGTTATTTTATTTCTTATTCGCCATATTTGAATTCAATGGAACTTTCCGTTTAGCTCATCTTAGAGACTAAGGTTTGCGCTAAAGCTAATAAAACTATAACATCTTTAATAAATTCCATCCTTTTAAATATTTCTGTGAGTTACAACCTATAGCAGAACATTTTGTGACACATCTATAGTTTATCATTAAAGCCAAAAGTAATCTCTCTGAAAATTTGTAACTGCGATAAAGTTAGTAATGTTTTCATATGAAGGATTGGTGTCCAATTTACTCTATGTAACCCTAAAAAAGTGCACAAATTTTATTACCTTCTCTAGATTATACGAAGAAGAGTTAGTGCGATTATTTAAACTGTAGTAGAGGTTGTGTGTGCCGTTGATATTCCACGTACAGATACCCAAGATTTCTTAACCTGATTTGAGTTTCAATAATTGTTTTGAAAAAAATAATAAATAACATATGCTACAAGAAACGAGAGTTTCAATGATTTTCTACCTATACGAACCAGCATATTGCTGTAATAAACTGTGGCGTAACTACCACTATGAATATTAAATACCGAATCACTAGTATATAAGACATGTTAACTCGATTCCATCACGAGGTACCTTTTGATAGATGATGGTTGACACAGTCTAAAATTAAGTCCCCACAAAACAAGATTGTTATGTTGAAAATATTTATTGTTTAGGTGAAGTGCGTATCAAGCATTATTCAGATGCAGCTTTCCGACTAGCTAGTACAATCAAATTTTATTTGAGTTCTGAGCTGGATGTCAACACAAGCTTATTTACTCGCGATAAATTCTACCGCAAGCAGAATTTATTACGATATTACCGACAAAAGAACAGCCAAAATTTGAACCATTTTTCGATATAAACAAACCAACAAACACAAAGTAATTCAGGAAACAATAAATAAAAATAAAGTTGAAAATAATTTTATTTTATTAACACCCAAAATAAAATAATAAACTTCCCTCGTAATAAACTTCTATGAGTGCCGAAAATCACCTCGAACGTTTTATAAAAGTGATGTGCCCTACGTTTTACCGTTAAGATGCGACAAAAGCGTTGAAACGTAGCTTCTGAAATTTTTATTTTAAGGTTTTTTGATCTAGTTCCTTAAATGGCTTCAACAATACGTATTGCATTAACTATAGTTATATTCTTATTAACATTTCCATGATTATTATAATAATTTTATGAGCTGTAGAAAGTACAAAAAGTAATTGACGAGTCAATCCAATGCATGTTTAGCAACAAAGTATCTAATCAGTATAGTACAGTTAGAGCTAAACAACTCGGTCTTGTATAAAGAACTAAGCATTCACAAAAATTTTTACGTTCGTAATTTTTGTTAATAAAAATTTAACAAAAACAAGTAATGTTTGAAAACTTACCTTTTTCCTTAAAAAAAATCAAGTTAAAAAAAAAAATTTAAAAGAAATCACAAAATATTCCGAAAAAGGGATGGGATGCTATGTCATCTTAATCCAAAGAAACCTCGTCATCTAAAATCTAAGCATCCACGGTCACTGAGTCCCGTGTGCATTTTTCAACCCGCGGGCTTTCCCTAATACCTGACGTCATTTTAAGGATACCTGTTTCGTTTTTCCTCTTTAGTTTGCGGTTTTCACTACCTCGTGTGACCCCCATTCCTCGAGACACTCTTCTCTAATGTCCCGATTCTCATCGGAACATTCTTCTTTAATAAGAAAACTTTCTTCTCCTTGTTTCGATAATATAGATGGCATATCTACTCTCCATGACAAATATATATTGTTTCGACAATGTCATTTCTACTCTCTATGATTTATATGCCAAATATATATTGTTTCGACAATGCCATTTCTACCCTCTATGATTTACGTGCCACAAATATATATTGTTCCGACAATTTCATTTCTATTCTCTATGACTTATATGCCAAATATATATTGTTCCGATAATGTCATTTCTACTCTCTATGATTTATGTGCCAAATATGTATTGTTTCGTCAATGTCATTTCTACTCTCTATGATTTACGTGCCACAAATGCATTACTTCGATAACCAGTGTCATACACGCCATTTGTAAAACACGATGATCTAGGGGTACAATTATTTTTTCGTGTGTGACTTCGCGTTTTTTTAAGCAGTGCGAGATGAGTGAATCTTCATTCTTTATGCCATGCATGAATCAAATTATTACACGAATGTTCTCTACAGGAAAATATGATGTAAATCTGAACTAATTAATACCACAGAGCAAAGCGCCCCATCTGCGGGGAATATTATCAACATAAATGTGATCTTGAGAAAGGTAACTCATAGGTAATTCTGCAAAATTTTTAACAAGAGTGTCTATAATATATTACATGGTAAAACAGTTTAGGCTTTCAGCTCCGGTTTTTAATATTTTGAAAGCTTCCTAAGAAATATTTCACTGTTAATTTCCACAAAATATTTCACTATTAAGTACTAAGATTAGGTGTATATACTCACATTTTTCAATGAAGATTTAATTGAGTCAGGATTAGGAGAACAAGACAATATATTTTTGAATGAATCGACATGGTCCGTTTTTGTTGGAATAAAGCCACTAAGCTTCATATGTGAATTCACGGATATCTCGCTTCTTAATGCCTTTGGAGCTTCGAAACTTCGGAAGCAGAATATTGTCTTCGGGAATTAAGAATCAGAAGTCTGTCTTAAACAGCGGGTCATTCGGGCTCTGTCACTGAAGAGCCTAAATTACTTTCCATATTTTAGATTACAGTGATTGCAATTTAAGTTATAATGATCCAACTACACCGTGCTGGCTTAGGGGATAGAGAGTTCGCCTTGCAATGAGGCTAACTTGGTTCGAATCCCAGAGATGGCTGGTCGGTACAAATTCCGCACCCTGCTCGTACCGAGCATGGGTTAGAGTCTCCTTGCCGTCAGGCTAACCATTAGAGGTTTTCGGGGGTTATCCTCTCTATGTAACGCAAATGCGAGTCAGTTCCATGCAAAAGTCCTCCTAGAAGGCAAATTTCTCCCAATACTTGATCCAGAAATTCCCTTGTCTTCTGGATTTTCAAAATTTTAAGGCTATGGAGTTGTACACCAGTAGTCTTAAGCCCAAAGTTAGGTTGGCTGTATAACAACAGTTATAAAATAAAATTCTTTGCGCAATACATATAAATTGAGTTTTTTCAAAGAGAAGGAAAAAAATAAACATTGGTAAAAAATAAAGTTTCGAAACTAAAACAATGAAGAGATATAATTTCTCAAACTGTTATATCCTCATCTACTCACAATATTATATCCTCATTTTTNTCAGGTTGGCTGTATAACAACGGTTATAAAATAAAATTCTTTGCGCTATACATATAAATTGAGTTTTTTCAAAGAGAAGGAAAAAAATAAACATTGGTAAAAAATAAAGTTTCGAAACTAAAACAATGAAGAGATATAATTTCTCAAACTGTTATATCCTCATCTACTCACAATATTATATCCTCATTTTTTCCCCATATACCTTTGAGAATGTTTATTTTAATCGCAAAGCATTTTCCTCCGATGTACAAAATTTTTGAAGAAAAAAATATCCCACTTCAGTTTCTGCTTTTATAAAAATATACCCTTCTTTAAAGTTAGGAACTTTCATTTCGTAAAAAAAAAAATTTTTTTTTTAAAAATAACCTCCATTTTTATACAAACTTTTCTTAAAAATATCTTCCTTATTTGTTACGAAAAATTTACGAAAATGGCTTCAATTTTTACAAGCATTTCAAAAAATAGAATAATTTTTTTATCTAATATTAAATAAAATACTCTATTTTTTGTATTAAAAATTTACAAAAAATACTTCATATTTTGTACATTCTATGAATTACTACTTTTTTTTATATAAGTTTTTTTTTAGAAAAATACATCTAATAGCTTCGCTTTAGTTTTTTTTAAAAAACAAATATCTGCTTTAAATAATTTTTTTAACTACTTTATACGCACTAAAAGTTATTAATCAGGCCTGATTAAAAAGTTATTAATCAGAATATTAATCAGATCACGAGTATAAATTTAATTACTTTCTTTTCTTTCAAAACAACAATAAACAAATAATCTATATAAAGAAAACTATAAAAACATGACAAAACATCTATTATTGATAATTTTTTTTTACGGGCAACAGCCTTGAAAAATGATTTGAATGTCAGCGCACCAAGAACTTGACCTTTTCATAACTGCGACCTAAATTTAGAGAGGAATGCCGGATACGAGACCCATCTTTTCGATGACCCGAAAAGAGCAGACGAGCCTCTTTTACCTGTCACTACACACCTGCCGCAACAAGGTTTTCCCTTCGAACATAACAAATCGACTATTTTCGAATTGATAGTTTCACTCCAGTATGCAAATGGGAATTAACCCATATCTAAGTTATGGAAACCCGTTATTATGTAAATCATAATTATTATCATTGCTAAAAACGCTAAAAAATTTGCATTAACAATCGTTATGGTAGTAACAAAAAATGGTAATTCTATATCCTGGTAGTAAATATATAACACATGACTACGTTCACGGTTGATAGCCTTAGCGAATATAAAGACAATTTACGATTATGAAAATATTGATACGTTTTTAATTAACGTTTTCCTATAAAAAAATTTATATGTATGTAATTTTCTTTACATAAAATTGCTTAAAAACATTTTTTATTAACTTCTTAAATACGGAAATTAACACCTATTTCCGGATAACGGGAACCCGTTGTTATTTTAATTCTGGTTGATTAATGACTTTACCAAAAACGCTAGCATTAACAATGGTTATAGTAACCAGAATTATAGTTCTGGTAGAAAATATAACGTATTTATAGAATACTTAGCAAATATAAATTTCATTCTTTGCTCTTAGTGGGATGTAAGCTTCAATTTTGAACTTATAAATTTAAAATTTTAACCTTATTGCAATTTTGCACTAAGATGCGTTATGATTGTGGTGCAATTGTAAACATCAATTTTGAAAACTCTATAAACACACAGTATTTATGTTTTACCTAAACATAAAAACTGTTTTTAGGTCTTAGTACTCTAAAATGGAAACATTTCCATGGAAACCTCTTCTATCTTGGGCCATAAGAGTAAAAGAACACTTATTTTCGTTAAACTAATCCAAAATAAGATTCGAAGTAATTATCTCTCCAATAAAAATAAATGACACAATTATTTCCACTAGTATTACTGAAGTCTTACTCCTGGCAGCGTGCTATATAATAGCTTTTAAGTACAAAAAAGACATTCTGATAAACTATTTAAAAATAAGTGTTTCTAAAGATATATTTGAAAACGATTAATGTGTGGAACACTAGTCATAAATGGGTTAAGAAATTAAGAAAATTTACATTTGAAATTGAGAGTTCATTTACAGACGTTGACTAAACAGATTTTCGTAAGATATATTGAACCTGTACATGATCCTGTCGATAATATCTCTATTAAAATAAATAGCCGACATTTATATATAATGATTCATGAATTCATATTTTTTTTAAGATATGTAATAATAAAACGTACTTCTAATTTTTTCACTTTTTACATTCTATTGTCGTAGAATATTTCATTTTATAACTGTAAACAGCCGACCCAATGTTTTGGTTTTGCGATTACTAATGTTCAACTGCGTAGCCTTGTAATTTTGAACCTAATCCAGATGACAAGGGAACTCCTGAATCAAGTATTGGGAGAAATTTGCTTTCGTGGAGGACTTTTTGATGGAACTTAAACGCATTTGCGTTATATGGAGCGGAAGACCACGAAACCTCCTACGGTTAATCTGACGGCAAGGGGACTCTAGCCTACGATCCGTCTGCCACTGAGGATATTTCACGTCTGCAATCGGTGCAAGCCGGATGCGGAATTCGTATCGACTGGGATTCGAACCCGGTTCGCCTCGATGGAAGGCGAACGCTCTATGCCCTGAGCCATCGCGGCTCTCGTACAATAATTATCACCTTTAAAATGTCTTCATGTTTCTTTTTTTGTTTAAGAACAAAAGTTAACTTGTAAATTAGCAAGTGGTTTCAATATCCCGCGATGTATAAAATAATTTTCATATAAATTTAAAGATTGTTTTCTGACTTTAAATAGCTCATAACTCAAAAAGGCAATTTTCGGGTATCAAAATATTTAACAACAATTGTGCAAGTGATGCAAAATTTGAAAGCTAATTTAGCTCATTTTAAAAAAATGGCATCAGAAATTTTTATTTGTATAATACAGCTCTGGACTGTGATCGCAGAATGCGAAATTGAAGAGCACTGGAAACATGAATTTTATTTAACGTTATCCTTGCGAGTAATCATGTTCTGAAGTTAAGCGTGTATGTGCTTTTTAATATAGTTTTAAGAGTTGGCAACTATTTCAAAAGCTACGAATATTTAACCAACGAGTTGAGGTTATTTCTCCTTATAAATTTTTCACATAATATCTTTTTTTTAATTTTTAATATGGAACATTTTTAACGTAAATTAATTTTCTTAGTACTAATAAAATATTTCTGCTTTAATGTGATGCTTAAATAAATTTAAGTGGGTGATAAATAGTGCATTGCAAATAGTTTTTAGATGCAGTGTCGACTACGATTTGATTTTTGTTATATAGTGCATTACGAGTTATATTATGGTGCATTATCGCTACAAATCGTTAAGCTACAAATTATTTGGAATTATGAATTGTCTTACGATATATTATGAGTAGTTTTATGATGCAACGTATACAGGGGGAAAATCGCTCCTTTTTCTGTCCGCATAACGAGTTGTTCGTTTCAATTGCATGACAAATTTACGTCCAGATTATTGCGCTCTTTAAATAAGAAGATAAACAACAGCAGTGGTGGCTCAGGAGATAGAGCGTTCGCCTTTCAATGAGGTGAACCGGGATCGAATCTCAGTGATGACTGGTCGATACGAATTCTGCACCCGGCTCGCACCGCCCACAGTGCTGACGTGAAATATCCTCAGTGGTAGACGGATCATGGGTTAGAGTCCCCTTGCCATCAGGCTGAACGTGAGAGGTTTTCGTGTACGGGTTAGTTCCCTCAAAAAGTCCTCCACGAAGGCAAATTTCTCCCAATACTTGATTCAGGAATTCCATTGTCTTTTGGATCTTTTGGAACAATAATGGTCGTAGACCCAAAATTGGGTCGGCTGTTAAACGACGATTATGAAATAAAATAAAAATCGAAAATAAGAAAACAAAAAATTGAATAATACCTATTTTACGAATCAAGACGAATCCCAGAAAATAACAGAAGTGTTTATATTTTCTTTTTATTTTCAGAGCTGATACTTGTTCACGATGAAGTGAAATGTCGCTCTAAAATGTAACTAAAGCCATGTAGCAGACATGCCAGATTCTATTCCTTCTTGCATTTTTTTTAAAATTTATTTACTTCCTCAAGTTCTAATTTAGTCTTGCTTGTAAACAATTTTCGATATTTTCATTCTGTTTATAAAAAAAAATTGAAAAAAATATTTGAAAATCTTCCTTTAGTAAAAGAAAGAGATCTTTGATTTTATTGAAATGGTTACATTCAAATTTTATTCGTAAAGGAGACTTAGCACAAGAAATTTCACAGTAGCATATTCTTCAATAGAATAAATTGTACGGTCAAAATGAGGATTAAATGTAGCATTTATCGGTAAAAAAAAAGCTTGCATTTCGATGAACAAACTTTAAACTCTTTATTTTTTCAAAATTAATTTATTGATTTGAAATTTACATACAGTGACTGTAGAGATAAGGCTGTTGATGTAGAACAGAATAGTTTAATCTATTCTGTTCTGCATTGCGACAAAATTATTGACATTTGACTGACGGAAATTTATTTTGACCAATATGGCCAAAAACTAAGCTAAGCTCATTGAAGCGAAAGTTCATGGTGGACCATAGCCAAATGTGCCCATCCTTGACCTTGCTCTTAAGGGTGCAGGAGCAGATGTTCCTGTTGGATGGTCAGCCAAATACGAAACCCTAGTGTTTAGTATCCAAGCAAACTTGGCATTCATTTTATTTACCCACTGATGGTATGAAAAGCTCATTCAACTCTGTACGATCCGAGGTTAGAACCCCGGAGCTGTGGGTTCGTGGTTCTATCGCGGTACCGTTTTGAACGGGGGTTCAAAATGGTACCGCTCAGCCACTGGACCTCTGATACGGTGGCTGAGTGTACCGTAGCTCTGATATGATAGTAGCACGATATTACAGCTACGTATATACCTCATGCGTTTGCAAAGATATCAACATTCATCAAAGTTCCCGTGACCCATCTATATATATATTTTTCTTACACGGCGACAAAAAAAGCCTCATTACAACTCACCGAATGGCATCGCTAGAAAATCGACCAATAATTGCCGCTAAAAATGTCACATGCCAAATCTAGCTGAGGTGGCTCAACATATAGCGCTTTTAAAAACGGAAACTGAAATAACCTTAACCTAGGCAGAAGTGAGTAGTCTTTGTTGATAGATCTGTATTTTAGTATTTTGTCGAAAGCGCTTTTTTTCACGAATTTATATATAACGAATTTATTTGACGATTTTTGATTTATATCACGAATTTATTTGTTTTATTATTGTTATTAGTTATTCATTGAAAAATGAGTTTATGTATACTATAAAGTCATGTGATGATAATTTATTTTTATTTCATGAAATGGGACAACCGTGACAAGACTCAACATTGGGTCAAAAAAGAATGGCCGAAAAGACAAAATCTTGATCCAGGCACCAAGAACGTTATTCGAAACAGCTTAGTTGATCCGAAAAAAGTATTGTTACCTCCGCTGCATATAAAATTAGGTGTAGTGAAGCAGTTTGTCAAGGCTGTTCCAAAAGATGGCAATTGTTTCAAATACCTGAGTAAAAAGTTTCCAGGTTTATCCCAAGCTAAGCTGAANTGAACATAGTTGCAGACCAGGTTCACCCATTCATGGCAACAGTTTTTTCCTGCGGGGGATGGTGTTTACCAACAGGATAATGCACCATGTCATAAGGGTCGAATTGTCGAGGAACATTCCAGTGACTTTCAAATCATGTCTTGGCCCCCAAATTCACCTGACCTTAATCCAATAGAGCATTTGTAGTCCTACTTGGAAAACCAAATTCGTGCTGCCACGCTACCCCGTCGCAATGTGAGGGAATTGCAGGACCAGTTGCTGAGCGCTTGGTACAAGATACCTCAGACTAACTACTTGAACACCATATCAGCACCTTGTGGAATCAATGCCACGGCGGGTTTCAGCAGTTTTGAGGGTTCTAAATGTTATTAGCAGGGTGGTCATAATGTAATGGTTCTTCGGTGTATATGAAACACTTATTTCCTTGTCAACAATATACCAACTTCAAAATTTAAACCTAAATGATAATTTGTAAAATGAACTTAATCTCATTGCTCAAACAATATGTTAACACGAACGTATGGCGGTGCACGGCTTGCAACATGAACAAATAGAAACAAACAAGTAAAAAGAAGCCAAATCAGAACAGTCAGAAAAAGTGAGTTCTTTCTAAAGTTCTTTCTAAATCTAGCAACCATCTCATCTCTTTTAACAACATATCTATAAATAACTAAAATAAATTTTCACTTTTCCCCCAGAATTTCTTAATATCATTACATCATATGAAATACGGCAGATTTGAGCTCAAAAGCTTATATTATAATTTTTATTGAAAGCAAAATTTTCTGTTTGAAAATATCGCCTAGCAGAATAAGCTCCAGTAAGCAGCTGCAAACTTTCTCACCGGAAGTCAAGCAGGTCGAGAGTTCGAAATTGTTTGCATTTATATTGAAAACATCATCCATAAGTTTTCATTTGAGACTATACATAGGTTAGGAGGAAAAGTTAATTTTGCTCTCGGGAAATATCACTGACAGTTAAAAAGAAAGAGAACATCTTCCTTGTCATGACTTCTCAATTACAAAAAAGTTCAATTCCAAGGCCTAAACTTTTTTTATTCGTTTTTCTACGCTAATGTAGGTTATGTAATTAAAATATGATTAAAATTTTCTTTTGCAAATAATAAAGTCTTAACGGGGACTGCACAACAGGAGGTTAAAATAATTAAATGCATGTCAAATTTAATAATGATTGGTTATAATAATTATAACCACCCTTGATTATAATAATTGAATATAATATTTACAATCATATTTGATTACAATAATTCTAACTTTAGGTTTCAGAAAATCGTTGCTATGTAGATAAGTTATTTGTCAATAGTAGCAACAAAAAAAACATGATTAACTGAGTTTTATTTCATAAATTAATTTCTTGCCGTTCTCTACTATTTAAGGGTCAATTTTACATCATTTTGGGAGCAAATTTTTGAAAAATATTTAAACTTACTCAATCTAAATGAGAAGAAATAAAATATACTCAAATATTTAAATCTCAAAATCGAAGAAATTTTTTTTTTTTTTTAAAAATCGGAATATCGAAAAATGTGAAATTTTATATTCTAGACAAAATAGTGAAAATTGTGATAATTAAAAATGGAACTACTACTTCAATTCAGAAAAAATAAGAAAATAATGAATCAATTTACTCTCTATTGATTTTTTATGAAATGAATGAATTTATACATTCAGTTTTAATTTTTGCAACCCAATATTGTGTACTGTATTTTCTTTGATTTGTTCCTGTAGCTAAATTTATTAGATTTAGAACACATTTATGGTGTTGATGGCTAAGAAAGCATTCTCTAAACGACCAGTTATGGGCCAGGGAGTGATATGGAGGCCTTATAATTTTGAGACCAAAGGTGTAACGTCAAGACAGTGTCAGTATTATGCACCGAACGCCTTTACTTCTCAGCGAAACTGTTATCCATGAATGCACAGTGGGTTAGCATCCAAGGTTTCGTGGCCAAAATTAGTATTTCTATAAAATTTGTTTCAAAATTTGGGGATTTTTATTTAGGGTTTTTTATGTACAAGTAAATTTAATTCATTGTTAAAAATTTTGAAATACACTAAAAATACCCAAAAAAACAAAATGGTGGCTGAAATATGGCGAGCAAAAATAAGAAAAATAATATAGTACGTTTAAATAATTAAATATATCAATGAAAATATAATAATTTTCGTAATTTCGTATTAAAAAAGAAAAGCAAATTATATTTCCGAAGTAATGTTACAAAATAACGCGAAAATATGAAAAAAAAAACATAATTTTTGTTTTTCGGTATATTTAGTCCACCTTTGCAATACGGGCAAAATGGGGCGGTTTTTTTCGAAAGAAGACAACAAAAAAAAAGTTTAGCTAATTACCGCGTGGAACTTCTCGGAACTAAGTTTCGAAAGTCATTCAAACATTGTAAAATGTCAAATGATACGATATAAACTATAAGTTTGTCAAGAGTATTAACTAATCCAACAAATTGAAAAATTTTACTATAATTTCAGACTAATTACTCTGATAAAAATGTAACAGTAAGGTGAAATTCCTATATATATTTCTGAAATAAAAATGTAAAAGTTACATTAAAAAAACATTTTTTAAACATATTTTTCATTACATTGTACTCTCGTCGGTCCAAAAAGTAAATTATAATGTTTGGAATGATTATGAATACTTAATTTGGGCTATATTAAAACTGCCTACACGTATTTTATTTGAAAATTTAATTTTTGATTTTTGGCCAAAGATCATGGTCTTCTGGCCCATAGTGGAATGTTGTGATCGAAGGTCTTAGAACAGCGACCAAAAATAGAACCCTAGTGGAGTTTTTGGGGATTAAATATTCAAGCAAAACAATAATAAATAAATAAAGAAAGAAAAAAGAAAACTCAGAGGAGGAGGTAAACAAAATAGCGTCATGATGGAGTGGAAATACTTCACTTTTTACGGATCAAATTTCGAAACTTTGACTACATTTTCCAGTCAAGAGTTTTGTGGACAATTTCAAGTTTAAAAAATGATTTCATTTCAAAGCAGTTGACGAACGGTTTATAAATATAAAATTTACGGCTACCAGTGGTCAATTTCTTAGTTTCGAGTACAACCCAGAAGAATAGATAGCTCTTGAATCGACCATCGACATAAATTTGTCCATTTAATTGACACTTACCACCGCTTGATTCTCAGAAAGACTGAAAGAAGAAAAGCCACAAACTGGGAAACGGTATAAATAGACCTCTTGACGATAATGATTTCATAGAATGTGAAGATCTTCGTCAGAGGGCCAAACCAGTCAGGTCTCCTGACCTGAGTCCAATTACCTTGACAGATAAGTTGCTGCTTTCAAAGGTCTCTCATATGATTGTTAGAAAAGTTGAAACTCGGGTGTCCCTGTTCAGTTCCACTTCCCCCATTTCAGTGTCTGATAACTTCCTTAGCAGCATAAAAAAACGATGCCACCAATGAAGGGTAATTAAGGGGAAATAGAAATTTTGCAATGTAACGGCTACCTTTAAAGCTCAAAAGCCATTAATGTTCACATTATCTTACTAGTCTGTGTATTAATTAGGGTGATCCATAAAAGTGCAGAATCAAGTGTTTTTCGCAATTTACTTATGAATTTTGTGTTTATAACTACAAATAAATTCAATAGGAAATATCAAATGAACGGACGTATTATACACAAGGGAAGATAGTTTCCCAGTATTGGCTTCTCTTCTTGACTCCACGCAAACCTTTACTGTTCCCCACATTTATGTTGTTTTTTTTTCTTCATTTTTTGAATATATCAGTAGGAGGCTGAACAAATTATGTGAAGACTGAATAAATCATAGATGGAAAAGTAGCTTCATAGTAACACTTAAAAATTAGGGAAGTTGGTCCTATTCTCCAGACCTTATAAATGCTTTATCAAAGTTTGAACTGGCTATAATTTGCTGAAACTCTTTCATTCATAGTTCCTTTTCCGAACTATGAAAATTTGAAAGTTTTCGTTCATGTTGGAAAACAGGCATCTTTTCAAACAAAAAATAATTTTACCTCGCATAAGCATTTTTTATTTTATTCAATAACTGTCGTTGAACAGCAGACCCAATTTTTGGGTTTACGACTACTAATGTTCAACTCCGTAACCTTCTAATTTTGAACCCTATCCAGAAGACAAGGGAACTCCTGGACCAAGTATTGGGAGAAATTTGCCCTCATGGAGGATTTTTTTAAGGAACTAATTTATATTTGTGTTACATGGTTCGGAAAATCATAGAAACCTCCCACGGTTAGTCTGACGGCAAGGAGTCTCTAACCCATGATCTATCTATCACTGAGGATATTTTACTTCAGCAATTTGGTCAGTGCAAGTTGGATGCGAAATTCGTATCGACCAGCCATCGCTATGATTCGAACCCGGTTCCCCTCTATGAAAGATGAACGCTCTATCCCCTGCGCACATCACGGCTCTCGCATAAACATTGGCTTCTTTTCTTGAAGAAAAAAAACAAAAGCAAAAATAAAACTATTTGCTCATTTAAAAGGTGCAAAACGTTTAAATTCTTTCTCAAATTATAGTCTTTCAAAAATTTGCAATAAAACAAATATTACAACTTCTGAAAGGTTTGATCATGACCTTTCAGAATATCGATCCCTAACAACATTTAACCATTAAATTTTCTTGTGAAGTTGTAGGTAATGAATGGCAATAGTAGGGGATCTTCTAATACTTCGCAAGAGTTTAATAATTAGTGACTGACAATATTTATTGCCGACTTTTTCTGGAATGTGTTTAGATGCTTTCGATATCTCAAGCACCTAAACCATTTAACACGCTTCACTGAGATTACAAAAAAAGAAATAGAAAATGGAACGTTTTTGGATGTTGTTGTCCGTGAAGGACAAAATTCACTAATGACTATTCTTGTCTATTTCGTAAAATGGTGCTGGGAGGGATTTTGTTTCTTCTACTATAAATGTTGCGAAAGAACAAACTAGTTTAAGAGGTTATTAGGCTTAGCTGATTAATAAGAACTGGAATAGGAGATCAAATCGGAGGGATAAAAACGCAGATTTAATCAAAATCTGATTAAATGACTGCATTCAGCTGAAGGTCAATGCAAAACGTATTTGCATTCAATCGATTCCGAGCACAAAGCAATTCTGTGGCATCAAGAATTATCAAAGTTACAATGTGCCTTTCTTATCACACTAGATTCGTTAAGAAATAATGAATCGTTTTAGCTTTTAAAACTCAGAACATGTTCAACGTGATTTGATCTCGGTTATATGATGTTGTTAAAATCTCTCATCAAAATTTCAATTAGAGAGGATTTTCAGCTTCGGCAGATTAAGCCACCATGGTGCTTCACTATACAAGTTTGTTCTTTAGCAGACATCCAGTGTCGAACCCACTACCACTTTTCAACAAGTATTGGGAATCGCTATTCGCTTACAGACCAAATGTCTCCTTGGGGTACTTTAAGGACTTTTTTTATATTACAACAAGAACCATCAATGAGAATCTCTCTCAAACAAAATAAAATCTTACAACTGCATTGTGAGTGTAACTTCTCATTGAGATCGAAATTTTGGCATAAACCCCTAGAATTTTTTTTTTAATTCTGAATACTTGAAAAAGATAACGAACGCTGAGATCGAAATTTTGGCATAAACCCCTAGAATTTTTTTTTAAATTCTGAATACTTGAAAAAGATAACGAACGCTGAGATTGAAATTTTGGCATAAACCCCCCAGAATTTTTTTTAAATTCTGAATACTTGAAAAAGATAACGAACGCTCTTTAAGTTTTAGAAAGCTATGGAATTGGAAGTTGAAAAAATGCAATAAAAACGTTTTTATTTCTAGCAAAACAAGCATCAAACCATTTTTAAAACCCTGAAATGCTTTCTCAAAAATAACATAAAGTTTGAAATGAAATAAAAATTATTCAAAATCATCATTTAATAAAAAAAGGTTTTATTGTTTAAAATATAAAAGCTTTGAGCATAAATTTTTTTTCTTCAAATGGACAAGAACAGCATATTTCCATGCACGGATATCCATCCTCTCAAGCCTTAAAGTCTTAACTATATTCTGCTTAATTTATATTTTATTTGCTTCAATTTATTACTACTTCAATTATTTTAACTACTTTGATTTTGTTTAATTTATATTTATATGTTAACGATTTAAAAAAATAGCTTAACAAATAAAAATGGGATTCCATGGTTTGTAGTGCTAAGAGATATCAAACTTTTAATATCGTGATGTATAATGATGATGTTGATTTATAATAATGATGTAGATTTATGATACTGAAGTAGATATATAATGAAGTATCGTGTTATTTATTTATTTTTTTGGTTTTACTAAATTACATTACCTTTACATTGGACATTGTTTCCGTTTTCCAAGTACACAGAAATATTTTCAAAAAGTGAAAAAAATTTTATTGCATTTTTTGATAGTTAATCTTTTTAAGATTATTATATCTAAATATTGAATTGATTTTCGTAAAAAGGTTAAAAGTTACAGTACAATATAGACGCAGAACACATTGCGACATGCATGATCATAAGAACTTGTGCGCTCAACTGATTAATGAATTTTGAGTACTCCAATAAAACATTTTAGTAAAATACTATTATTTACACTATTTTATGGAAATAATATGTTTGAATTATGCAAGTAAAATAATTAATGATATTTTCAATAAAAATATTTAAAATTGCAATGTATTTAACGGTAACCGTTTTTAATGAAGGTTGAAATGAGTTATTGACAATTTTAGAACAATTTAAAATAAATGTTGGTCCAGCAGCCAAAGAATTTGCTCAAAATGTAGATAGCTAGAATTGCGGCTGCAACTCTAAAAACATAATAGATGTCTCATGAAAATGGTAGAATGAAATGGTCTCTGCTGAAAATGGTAGAAAAGAAACAACGTATGGTCTTGGTATTGATGCATTATAGTTCGTTGCAAAATTTTATATATTTTTATAGATTATTGATCACAAAAATTTAAAACATTTTATTCGAAACTGTTTCTCTTACTCATTGTATTTTTAACGTGTGCAATTTTTACCAATTTACTTTAAAATTTGACACATAGTTCACAATAAGTATAGTTAAATTTTTTTAATTAATTTGGTTGGTTTTGAGTAATCTATAAAAATGCAATTTCCGTCATTTTTTAATTTTTTTCACAACACTGGAACTTTGACAAAAGAAAATATTTAAAAAAAAAATCCTATGAGCAACGTATAGTTTGAAAAAATCTAAATGGAATCAAATTTGGATGAATTTTTCCTACTTATGAGTACAACGAGTCATGGATAATTCAAAAAATAAGTTAAAAGCATTGTGTTATATAAATGCTAATTTTTTAAATATCTGTATTTCTAACATGATAAAATGAAGATAAAAAAATACGTGCAATGACATAAAAAAGCATTAAATTAATCCCAATCATTGCAAAATTCATTAAATTTCTTTCTCCCTTTTACGGGTTTTACCGTGTTGTTCCTTTTTGAAGAAAAAGAAACAAAATAATTTTCTTAATATCTAGTTGGATACCTGTTTTTCCTATAGGTCAAAATGAATCGTAAGCAATTAATAAATTGGTATCAATTAACACTAGCTTTGTGCAATTATGCACAAAGCTAAAAAATAAAAACCATTTAATTTAAAGATTCTATTTGCAATTTAATCTTCTCCGGTGACTTCAGATTATAAGATGAAGCTAAATATTTTTTAGGTGCTCAACCAATTTAAAAAAAAAAGTTTTGTACTTAGCTACATTTGACACTGAAAAAGTTGCTATAGATCACAGTCAACACACTATTGTCAAAAATTAGCACAAATTGTTAGAGATTTAGCATTAAATTTGCACTTTAGTATTTAATTTGCACTTCAGTTTTTAATTTGCACTTTAGTATTTAGCTTTTTTATTAGGTTTTTATTTTAAACTAGATAGTTTTCGAAACACTAATTCGGTAACTCCTCACTGTCATGCCATTCACGATTTAAATTGGGCTATTATTATTAAAGAACGTACATAAAGCATAGATAATTATTAAAGAACGTAGTGCTAGTAGTAGTAGTAAAGAACTTCAAGTGAAGCTCATTTTTGATCAAACAGAGCTGTAAGCTAGCAAACGTTACTGATTTTATCTTTTAAATAATTTTAAAGGAAAATCAGAATCGTCTGCAGTTTGTATCCAACAATGCGCAATGCTAAAATTATTTAAAAAAAATTCGTTTTTCACACATCCCTCCGGAGTAAATTAATAAAAAGTTGTTAACAGTTTTTGGGAGAATAAGATTACCCCGTTTTTTCAAATTTTAGAATCCTTTGGACTGTTCTGGAGCTGTAAGCGAAACACGTTATTGGCAAACACACCATCAACTCTTCCTTTTATATTGTTACAATTAACTTTACTAAATCATTTAGTATTTATCAAAATACAATACTAGATTCGCTGAATATCGCATTTCCGTTACATGGAGAGGATAACCAAGAAAACCTCCTACGGTTACTCTGATGGAAAGAGGATTGAAACCCATAATTCGTCTACCACTAAGGATATTTTATGTCAGATTATAAAATATCGGTATTTTTTACGGTACATCATAAAAATATAATCCAAAATGCAGTTATCACGGTATTATAAAATATTGATATTTTACGATACATCATCGAGCTCGAATCTTATCAAAGAAGTTGAAAAGAAAGATGTTTTTGAAGTGCTTACCTTATTCAAATGTGCTTCGATGAGTCAAGGTTGAGTGATAATACAAGATCCGCAGGCGAGACTCAACTGAAACTGCTTTCCTATTTTGTTCAATGTCGTTTGCGGACGACAAACAAATGAACAAAACAAATGAAGTAGTTGCCTCATCAAGACGAGGTAATTTCGCTTTTGTGGCAACAATAATGAATGCTCTGTTTCCGTTTTGTTAAGAAATGCAAAAGATAGTGAAATTTCGAACTTTAATAGGTATAATGCGATATTGCATTAATAACATTTACCAAAAATAGCAAGAACTAATTGGATTAAGTAAAAAAGCAAACGATAAAGAAACTCTTATCTATTTTCGGCACAAACAAAGGCGCCATATAATACATAAATTATCGTTATTGAGCTTATAAACATAAAAATTATGTAGATTTTTTGAGACATAACCTCTTGTAAAAATCATTTTTTCAAAATGATGCCATACACTTTGGAATTAAGATGCAAATTTCGTCTAAATTGGAAGTCAAAATGTCATGTTTTAGGAAAAAATATGATTCAATTTTAACGTTAGAAAGAACGTTTTAAAAATTGATTCCACGTATTTGCATCACAAAACCTATATTTTCTTGGAATTAAATACTTTTAATTCAGTTCCAAACAAAATTTTGAGGGGAAATTGTGAGCAGTTTTTGATGTCACAAAAAGGGCAGTTTAGAAATTAATTTTAATTTAACTTTATTGTTGTGGTATTAAATATGGAAGAAAGTTCCTAGAGGAAAAAATTAAGTAAAGCTTTGAAATTTGCTCTTCAGTAGTAGAATGTTTTAATTCTTAATTAGTGTATTTTTGTAAAGCTACAAGCATTAAGTTGCGCAAAAATATATATATATATTCATTTTTAATTCATTGTTTATGGTGAAGTGTAAAAATAGAATAAAAAGTTTTATATTAAATATACATTTTAATGACTTACATTAATTAATAACATTACATAATACATTCATTAATTACATTAAATATGAATTTTAATAACTTTTTCTCGTTTATTGTAACTAAAACTTATATTCAGCATTTATTTATTTTTTGTAATTTAATGCATATAAATCATGCAAATACTTGTTTGTAGGAAATTCTTTGTTTGTTGGTTTTAATCATTTCTCATAATATCAAAAAAAAGGGAAGAAACAGTTTTCTGTTATTGTTAGCTACATTTGTAATTTTCCTTATCTGAAACATATCAATTAATAAATTAGTATACACGTACCTTTAAGTAGTAATGAGTCTCATTCTCGATTTTTTTTTACTTATTTATGTACATGTTACTTGCAAAAGTAAAAAAGTATTAGTAATTTCTCATGGTTTTAATTATTTTTTAACGAAGTAGGTAAGCAAAATAGTTGCAGTGATAAAAATTCCGGAAATTTGATTTGTTTTACTTCAGATGTGACATATTTAAGTTACAGTGGTGGCTAAATCGAGAAACTATCCACTATGAATTTATTGATTATAAATCTATATTTTCTAAGGCTTTCAATCTTTAAAAATAATTAAAAAAATAATAAAATAAGCAATGTTTTCAAACATGAAATTTCTTTAATTTTCAAATAAGAATAATATGATAAGTTAGTGAAATATGTGACAAAGATAATCAAAATAAAATTCATAAAATTTGAATAATTAAAACCAGTTATTTGAGTAACACAAATATACCAGTTACAGCATGGTACCGGGTGCTGTAGATTATTACATCATCTGCAGATCTAGCCAGCTTTAAGTTTTATTTTTATTTTCAAAAAGCAAACAAACTGATGGGGTAAGATGCCGAGAATCCATTTTAAAGCATCTCTAAACTTATTTAATGAGTTGAGTTGGAGACGTGGTGGCTCAGGGAATATAGCGTTCGTCTTCCAATGAGGTGAACCGGGTTCGAATCCCAGCGATGGCTGGTAGATACAAATTCCGCCATCGGCTCGCACCGCGACCACAGCGCTAACGTATCCTTAGTGGTAGACGAATCATGGGTTAGAGTCCCTTTCCCGTCAGGCTAACCATGTGAGTTTTCGTGGTTTTACTCTCCATGTAACGCAAATACGAATTAGTTCCATCAAAAAAAGGCCTCCACAAAGGCAAATTTCTCCCAATACTTGATCCAGCAGCTCCCTTGTCTTCTGGATTGGGCTCAAAATTACAAGGTTACTGAGTTGAACAACTCAAAATTGGGTCGGCTGCTTAACGACGGTCGTAAAATAAAATTTGAAAAAAAAAAAAAAAATGAATTGAGTTGAGAGAACACCACAAAAAAACAAAAAATAGAGATTTATTTTCTATTAAAGCTGAGCAGTATAGGGATTTATTTCAGTTTCCAGCATTATTTGGTTAAATTCAACTTAAATGTCTAAAAAAAAAAACCCACACAGACACAAAGTTTTTATATATAAGGACGTTATTTGTGCAAGTTTTGCTGCGTGTGTATTAGATCAGCAGTTTCCAAATGTTAATAACCGGCGATGATTTTTGAAACCACTGATTATATTTAGATCTAACCTATAATTCATAATTTATTTAATCATTCGGTTACCTTTATGAAATTACTGCAATGTAAAATGCCAAGGAATAGAACTGGCATTTCTTAAAAGGAAATATAATATTTCTAATAATATATACAGAACAAATTATGGAAGGAAGAAGCATTTATAAAATATTCCATCACGCTTTTCAAATCAAGGTAAAATAACTTAATTATTTAATAAAGAATTATGTTTCCCTAATAACCGGTTTCAACGTTTCTTTTTAGCTTTCATTTCGAAGTAATCCATAATTTTATTTATTTTATTCATTTTGAGCTTATGTAAATGCACCACCAACAAACTAGACTAGATGCAGCACAAGGACAGCAAATTTAATTATTGGACATGGAATCTAATTTATGACTATTAATGATGTAACGATGAAAAATTTTCATTCTTCTAATGAAATATCTTAAAAACTAGGAGGCTTCGCCCCCTGCACGCTGGCGCTCACCAACCCCCAGAACTTCTTTCGCAGTTCATTTCGGATTGCTTCGCAATTCGATGCTCGCTTTGCTCGCTCATTGGATACGTTCTTAACGTCTAGCTTTTGTATACTTTTTTGAACACTGAAGTTCCGAAAACTTTTCACTGTAGAAAATTCTAAACCTGTGCATTTCAATATTAATTTGAAATTGCAAACAGTTCACATATTTTTCTTAATCACACTATTCTAAATTTCAGTTGTTGAGAAAAGTAACTGTTGTAAGTTTTGTTTTAAAGTCTTT
>NC_092207.1:18772918-18780120 GCF_043381705.1 Parasteatoda tepidariorum
TCCTACCTTGTATATATATATATATATATATATATAGTAAACTCTGATACAGAATAACAAGGTTTTCGGGAAAAAATAAACCAGTCTGCGAATGTTACAGTGCAATGTCTAATTTGCTTATTGGACAACATAATTATTAACAGTTTATTCAATTATGTTACTCTATTTGTTATTCAATTATGTCATTTGTCTTTTATTACTACTTTATTTTTCCCTATTTGAAATTCTGGTATTGTTTTCCTAGTTCTGCTGTCAGAAGACATAGCAAAGAGTTCCGACGAAATTAATGGGGGGGAAATGTGCCATGCCCTGAATATCATTGTAAATATTTCGCTTTTTATTCGTTGGATTAGTTTTCAAAGGGGAGGAAAGCTACTGTATGTTTTCGAATTATTTTTTGTCACTCTTTTTTTAGAAATCGTGTGAACTATATTTGCCTACTTCATACAAAATTAAAAAAAATTATTTAGGTTTTTTAATTTTTTTAATATATCTATCTATCTTCCTATATATATACATATTCTTGTGACAATTATTGTTAACAGATAATTAAACTTTCCATGTTTAGGGCGTCAGAGTTGCTACCAGCATACCAAGCAAACTATTCTGTTTTTACATAACTTATAGAATCTGTGATTTTAATTGAAAATATACCCTGAGTTTTGCATATCCACACGCAAATTTTCACTATTTCAATTTCTCCTACTTTTAGAATATATGATATTGATTAGCGATATTCTCTGAGTTTTACATGCGAGTATCTGTTTACATATACACATGCAAATTTTTAATTTGTCATTCAAACTTTTTTTATTTGTATCTCACTTTTAGAATCTATGATTTTGATTTTAAAGATATCCCCAAAATTTCACATAATTGTCTGTTTAAACATCCACGTGCAAATATTTAATTTGTCAGTCAAAAGTTTTCATTTATCTCTCACTTTTAGAATCTATGACATTGATTAAAGATATTCTCTGAGTTTTACATGTTACTATCTGATTACATAACCACATGCAAATTTTTAATTTGTCATTCAAACATTTTCATTTGTATCTTACTTTTAGAATCTAATTTTTATTAAAGATATCCTCAGAATTTGATTTAATATTGTTTGTTTAAATATCCGTGTGCAAATTTTCAATTTGTCATTCAAATTTTTTATTTGCATCTTATTTTTAGAATCCGTAATTTTGTTTAAAAATATCATTTGAATTTTAAATAAAACATTCTCTTTTCCAGATACTGTTTACATTTCCATATTCATATCGTCAATTTGTTATTGTTTCCAAATTTTTGAATTTGTATCTTACTTATAGAACCTCTTACTTGGATAAAAGGTATTAAATCATTTTACGTAACACTATCAGTTTACACAGTCTCATTCAAATCTTCATCTGTCAACAAGTCATTCAAAGTCATTTATTTACATCTTACTTTTAGAATCTGTGTTTTTGATAAAAAATAAAAATATTATCTCATTTCTACATGAGTCTGTTTGTTTGCATTTTCAAATTCATTAGATGTTAGAAAGATTTTTTTTTAATGTGCAAACGTCTATTATGGTTTCAGCATTTATCTCAAAGCTCATTTAATAGCTCGCTGATTTACAAAAATGTTAGCTCTAGACATCTTATCATGTTTTTATTACTCGCTTTTGTATTGGTGGTTGGTATTTTGAATCGAAATTTTAACCTCTGTCTGACTTTTAAGGCATACAAACATCTACTGAAGCTTTTTGTTGATGACAGGGCAGATTTAAGTCATTATTCGAATGCTGGAGTGGAACTTATTGTCATGTTATCGCCAAACAGAATCGTTAATTTTTGTTTCGTCACTAACTAGAATACTCAAACTTCAACTACAGCTCCGTGCTGTTTGCTCATAAAATTGTCAATCTCTCCCTGGCCGTTTCAGGCAAGTTTTATCACCATATTATAGAATGAAAAAACTTATCGCCAATCAAGATAAAATAATATTTAAAAATTAACTTTTCATTGCAGAAATGTAAAACATTTGTTTTATTTTCTCTGCAATCGGTGGAAAAATTAAAGTTTGATGCGAAACGGAACAATCTAAATATATTTTGATCTAATGTTTCTGATTAAATTTTAACTTACAAGAGCGAAATCTTAGAGGTTTTAAAAGTTGATCGGAATATGATAATTTATTCGTGCAGAGGATTTGTGCGAAATCACGAAATTAAAAACAAAATCGTACTTTCTTAGAACATTCTTTTTTCTCCATTAGAATAGGGAGAATTCGCAAATTAACGTTAGTCTCCTTGCGCTCCCGTACGTATGCGTAGAAGCTTATGTAGCGTAGAAGTGACGCATGCGCACTTCTAGTGCGCATGTATCAGTCCTGGTGAAATGCGCATGCGCCGATGAAAAAATATCAAACGTGCGTAAGTAAAAATAAGAGATTTTGCAAAAATCCGTTAGTTAAAAACTTTAACTTTGACCACAAAATCAAAGCAAATATATGCAATGGATGTAGACTATTTCTTTGAAGCTGTAGCATACTATTCAAGATGCTTTACTCTACATAAAACAGCAAATATGTGAGCAGAAAAATTAGGTAGATCATACATTTTGATGAATTCAGCGATAAAGAATGCAGCTTATTATTAAAAATATTATTGAACTTCTATAGATTATTTAGCTCCTTTTTAACGAAATTGCATAGTTAAAATAAACATAATTTATAATTTTGGTTGTTGTTGTTGTAGTTCATTTACGTCGCTCTAGAGCTGCACAATGGGCTATTGGCGATGGTCTGGGAAACACCCCAGAGAATGATCCGAAGACATGCCATCACAATTTTGATCCTCTGCAGAGGGGATGGCACCCCAGTTTCGGTAGCCCGACGACCTGCACGCGAAGTCGAGCACTTTACGGTAGAACAGTTTAACGAGAACCAATACTGCACACCCTCGGTCCCAACGCAGACTAATTCAAGTGGTCACCCATCCGCACACTGACCGTAGCCAGTGATGCTTGACTTCGGTGATCTGCTGGGAACCGTGTCTTAACAATCAGTCCACTGCGGGACCCTAATTTCAAAGTTATAAACGGTTTTTTTACTTTACGCACTTGGCAGTTGATGACTAACTGATGTTTAATATTTGAAATTATTTCTGTCAAAATGTTACTTCCTGACATATTTCCTATATAGTCAAACACCTAATGCTCCCTCTTTAGGAAAGCACTATATTCATATTTCCTAAAGAAAATACATTAAAATTAAAAATAAAATTGCGCACAAATTTCTGTAGAATAATTTGCTCCTCTGAAAAACATTTTGATTGGATTCGTCTTAATAAAAGTAATTTTATAAATTATTCCTTAGAGAAAACAATTCTGTGGATGAAATATTTTTAACATTATTTTCAATTTTAATTTATTTATATTATAGAATAGCATTTTTTTTTTTAAATATACTTTTTCTACGTCTGGAAGTTGAACAAAATTAAGAAAAAAATTCAGATATATTTTTTTTAATCTTGAGTTTTCCAACTTTTAATATCAACTTATTAAATTCGATCAAATATTTATTAAATTTTTTTTCCTGAGTTTTCAACTATTTTATTTATTAAAGATACATAAAGCCATTTTTAAAAAAAATATTTTCTGAAAATAAAGTTTAAAGATTTCTCGAAATTGTTAAACAAATTGTGACGTGTTTCTTAATCCATAATTTTCCTATTTATGAAAGACAAATAACGTCATGTTTTAAGATGTATTTTTTTCATTTGGGGATTCTAAAAAATTGGAAAATTAATTTAGATATATTTCATAATCCTTTAGTTTCCCCACAATCAATTTGCATTTGCATTTAGTGCCTTAAGCACCATTTAATTAATCTGGAATTAAATTAAATATTTGGAAAAACAGAGTAAAAAGCTTACCTTTTTTTTGATCTGCTGTCTTCTCACTTTCCATTATCATACTAATAAAGGGCGTTACAGACGGAAACATAGCCCTCGCTATAGTTGACAGCATATTTTAAGTTGTTTTATTTCTCAATTTACCAGTCTTTTAAGTTTAGGTAACAAATGTAAGGTCAACTGAAAGAAAAACTAATTGATTCGAAAGCAGCGTTGTGAAATGGAGACTTTACGAAATCTTTTGATCCATTTTAGAATGTATCCAAGGTTAGCAGCATTCTGGGATGCTTCTATAGTGGTTTCTTTTTAACCATACGAAATATGTCCATGCAAGAGAATGGAGATGTAGCAATCACGCGATGAAGGACCGATCGAGGTTCATCGGTCGTACAAGTGCAACATACCGGACCGGCCAGTTTTCTCCGTTCATTTTCGTTCGTTTGTTTATTTCTTTTCTTCCACTTTTGTTTGTTTACTTGTTCGTAAATCCTCGATGCGGATTGGAAGATGTTTTCTAGTTTCGATTTCGTGAAGGTAACTAAATAAAAATAAAAGAAGAACGATAAAAATGTACCATGGAACGTTTTTATAGTTTCATTATTACGGTTGGGTGGATCGAACGTTGGAAAGAAGATGTGCTTTGCTTACTCCAATGGATATGATCCAGTTTAAAATTGATTGCGAATTGGAAGTGACGATTTACTTAAAATTAATCTCCGTCCTTATTCACACGTACGAAGATTCGGGTCAAAATAAGTTCAAATTGTGATACTTCACTTGTCAAAAAGACTCCGAGTTTGAAGACGCATAACGATAAAATGATACTTCTTTGGTGATGTATTACTTTTGAAGAAGAATCGAATTTTGATAATTCAAAATAATGCAATTCATAGATGTATCTTCACAATTGGAGAAGACTCAATTTTTTAATAATGCCAGATAATACAATGATTGTTAGGGATGATTTTTCATCAATGAAGACTTCGATTTTAATAAAGTAAATAGGGTTAAGGTAAATAAGTTTAATAAGGTTTCTTATTCACACGAAAGAAGATTCGGGTCAAAATAAGTTCAAATTGTGATACTTCACTTGTCCAAAAGACTCGGAGTTTGAAGATGAGAAATGATAAAATGATACTTCATTGATGATGTATTACTTATGAAGAGGAATCGAATTTTGATTATGCAAAATAATGGTAATTCATTGATGATCTTCTCAATTAAAGAAGAGTCGGTTTTTTGATAATGGAGGATAATACAATGATTACAAAATAAGCGTTTTTTTTGTTTTTTTTTTTTTTTGGTCCTGACAAGATCGAGTCATATTTCTATACTAATTACAGCGCTGACGAAAGAATATCTAAATTTACGATTTTTGAACAAATATAAATTCAAAATTTAAGAAGGGAAAGGTTAAAAGAAAAATATTATTGAGATTACTTAATTGGATATCTTCTTATAAATAATGACCCCTTGTTCGTTTCATGTCTAATAAGGTATCACATTGCTTCAGGTCTAAATAAGTGTTGCACTTCTTCTTAAAAAAATTACTAATAGAAGTGGTTGAGTTTGCTATTTTTATTTTTGGGGAGGGGTTCAAAAACACAAATTGAACCATATTTCTCACTCCTTAAAATTTGGTTACATGATTTTATGGTTCAAATGTTAGTCGGAATACGGTTCAATGAGCCAGGCCGCTATATTATGGCTCAATCCACTGATATCATTACAACACTGTTGAAACAGTTTTTCTTGCAGAGTAGTTTAAATTTCAAACACACACTGTTATTTATCGTTCTTTTTTCTTCACAAACAGTAGTTTTTAAATATACTTTGTTATTACTTATTAATTTTCCGTTAGGTGAACGAAGTTCCATTTAGTGTCAGTGGCATTTTTATTGAGTTGCGTTAGAAAATACGCCCTACAAATAACTTGACACGCGGAAATATTTTTCTCTAATGTACACTGCCAAAAATATGTTACCTTTGCAAAAAGAAAACAAAGCAGCAAATAGAGAAGGAAGGAAGTTTAACAACAGACTACCTGCTGTTTCTTCAAAGGTCGTTGTCCATCATCATCAACTACAACTTCCACTCATTCGAATAGAGGTTAAAACCTCATTTAGCATCGGAGGGGAAAACAACATTTTGAGTCATGAATGGAGCGTAATTTGGCGCCAAAATATAAAAATTCAAGCGGTTAAAGTTACTCTTTTCATCATTTACAGGTTGAGAAAAAAAATAATATATGTCTGTAGTTTTGATATTATAGTAACCTACCGGATTAATTGTGAGCCAAACATGTTTGAGTCTAATGCTATTTTTGAGAATTGCCAGATGCATTAAAAAAAAAAATAGATTATGAGTCTTCAGTGAAACAGATAAACGGATTAGGTACCAAAAATAAAATTGAAAATTGTTAAATTAATTTTTTGTAATTGCATACAAGATAATAAGAGCACATCGAAATATTTTTGGAGCCTATATTATGAAAAACTACCGAATCATTCGGTAGCAAAATATAGTCAAATGCTATTTTTGAGAGTTACTCACTACATTCAAAGCAACATGAGTCTTAAATGGAACAAATTTGGTGACAAAAAAAGAGAAGAAAATTATGCAATTAAATTCTTTTTTTTTTTTAAATTTTTATCATTCACAGGGTGTTAAAAATTTATCGAACTATGTTTGGGTCCTTGCTACTAGTAAACTACCGAATAAAATTAATAAACACATTGGAGTCTAATATGTTCGGTTTGCACAGTTTAATGTTTTATATTTTCCACAATCTGGTGTTTAGACTATAAAGATAGTGTGAAAACTTGATAAGCTCTATTCTTAACACTAGAAAGACTGAACTTTGCTGTAGACTAGATAAAAAAGAGGACGAGAAGACTGAAGGAACCTAGAAAGACTGAAGGGTCCTAGAAAGACCGAAAGGGACAGTTTGGCCTTTTCCAGATTGTTCGAGCGTAGATCAATTAAACATTCAAAGTGTTAAAATATAATCATAATTAATCTGATAAAAACATATTATAGACTTGACCATCGTAACTCTATGTTATTTTATACAATTTGACAAACTAAAATAACTGATTAAACTGAACACTGGCTTTTCAATTATACATAAGTTTCTTTAATAATTTAGTCTTCTCTGTAAATAACAATGATAGATATGTCGAAGTACCTTTTCCCCCCAATGAAACTGGGGGACCATATACACTGAAAAGTCATTACATTATGACCACCCTCCATCTATAACAATGGGCTCGCCCAGGCTCTCATGGTTTCTCTCAATTCTGATTTTTAAATA
>NC_092207.1:18780506-18782370 GCF_043381705.1 Parasteatoda tepidariorum
TATATATATATATATATATATATATGTACCTTATACCCTAAACCACTTGAGGTTCACCTATTAAAATATCTAAGAGGTCACGGGGCCATTCTAACTAACTACTCCCGTCATTTTAGGTATAAGATTCTATTTTACGTTAGTTTAGGTTAGTGTTGTTATGAATGGATTTTTAATGCAGAAGACAAATACGGGAATAAGTTAAAATTAATGAATCATTCTATCACTGATTCGACATATCAATAAATCAGCGATTTGATGAATCGGTGAATTGGCTATTCGTTTAACGAGTAGATTGAGTTTATAAATTTAAAAAGAAAATTCAACACCTGTTAAGCGGGAACGACAGTTGATGTTCACATTTTTTTTAAACTTTTATTTTTTCTAAAATTTAGCTATTAAAATAAGTAAAAACAAATAACCCAACAGCACCACACTGTACAATTATGGTTATGGTGGCTTTTTCCCTTTCTTTGTTTTAATTTACCTTTCAAAATAATTTAATGTTTTGTTTACATAAACGCATTTACACTAGTAATTCTTCTTTGTTTATTAAACGGAATTTACATTAAAATTAAAACAAATAAAACATTTTAAATTTATTATTCCAACCTACGTCATCCGCTTATTAACTACACGTATCGTTTTCAGCAGTGTGGCTTAACATTGTTTTAAGCAATTAATTTTTATATGTAGTTATGATTGTTATTCTCATTTATTATCGCAAAGATTGTTATTCTCATTATTAATAAAAAAAGTCATTTATATCTTCTTTAAAAAAGTTATCATCGTAAAATCTCGCCTTCAAAAAGTGAGGATAAAAATATTAATGAATCGTTCATTTATCTTGTTAGTTTACAACTTATGGAACAAATAATAATAATCCTTTCCGAGTCAAAAGCCAGTCAAGGTCATCGCTATACCTGAGGGGTCAAATTGTTCTAGTTTTTTCGCTCGCAAGGTTATTTATTCATTTCACAGTAAAATGTTTGATTTCAATTATTTAGTGGCATGAGTGAACCTCAGACTAGTTGGGTTATTTTTCCAGATTGTTTGATCTGACTGTTTGTAAAAACGGTAGATAAGACACTGAAATCTAAAGAATGGGTGTAAAAAAAATTATCCTTTAATACAATGCTTTAATCGAACAATATGTACAGTTTTTATTAAGTTTGCTTTTAAGGAAGATTAAAGTTTATTTAATCCGAAACTAATAGCAGAACAATTTCTGACATGTTACTAATAATTTTTACATGTTCTTGAATTTTTTTTTTCAAGGTTGAAATTATTTTTTTAAAAGAAATGATCAAAAACATGTTAATTAAGTTGAGATAATAAATGTATTTCTTAAAAGAATAGGATTTTAGTTTCTAGTTAAAACATATTAGATTTGATTTAAATGCTCAAATGAAAAATTCCATTAGATAAGTTGGCACGAAACAAAATATTACATTTTTTTCAAACAAAATAAACAATTTAACAAAAAGTATTTTATAACGCATTTATCATAACCCAAAAACAACTGGATGAAAAAAAGTGAAATTTTCTGTAATTCTGGAAAAATTGTTCAGAATCATTCCGAAAAAAATTTTTTTGTTATTTTTTTAAAAAACCGTACCAAGACATATAAAATAAATTAAACTGAAAATATAGTTTATATCTGGATATGACCACTTCTCAAAAAATATTTGATTTAAATAGTCAAATGCAAATTTTACTGAGTAAGCTGAAACAAGGTAAAAAAAAATTTGCATAAACTGCGCTCAACTAATATTAACCCAATCTAGTATCCTTGATTTCCCCCCCCCCCACTTAATCCCTAATATGTCCTATTATGGACCAGATATAAGAAATGAGCGAATATATA
>NC_092207.1:18783052-18810714 GCF_043381705.1 Parasteatoda tepidariorum
CAGACAAAGGCTATTCAATTTTAAAAGCTCTCTTGTATTGAAAGCTAAATTCTGTTCTAAACAAACTTTTGGTGATAGAGTATCATTCAGAAGCAAATTTTGTGTATTTTTAATTAATTTGCTTATTTACTATCTGGGGAAGGGATTTCAGTTTTTCCTATTTTTTTTTGAGGGGGGGGGGGGGATTTTAACTTTTAAAATGTTTTCTTTTTATACCCATTAAAGTTAAAATCTTAAGTAGGAGTTTTTTCGTTGCTCTATCTTCTTAACAAACGTTTGGTAACAGAGTATCATTTAAAAGCACAATACTTAAAATATATTTAAAAAAAAAAGGCGAAAAATGAAAATAAAGGCATTGCTTTATTAGATAGTAAGAAATTACCCAAGATAACTTAAAAGCTCTTCCAATTATCATATTCATAAAGCAATCAGTTTTTGACATGGTTAGCAGTTTTAAATAATGTATTAGATATTTCAATGCGTAATAATTAAACAAAGTAATACTTTTCTGCTTGATGTATTGGAAAACATATTCAGAGTTGGATTTCAAAATGAAAAATAGTATACAATGCACTATGTGCTATTACGTGTCGTCAATAATAAAATTTTAATAAATTTCATCCATATATATGAGTTAGTGTTTTTCTTTTCTTTTTTTCTCTTAAATTTATTTTTGTTTAGTAAATAAGCTACTATATACTTTTTCTATGAATGGTATTAAAATGTATTCCACGTCACGGAAATTTTTAGTGGCATAAATATGACTTGAAAACTACTACTCATTGGCGAAATGGGTCTTCTTTTGAGTTTGATGGCGTCATCACGCTTTTCAACTGTGTTCATGAGCAATAGTAAACTGTGCGCATGCGTCGTCATTGCATGCGTTGCTATGGCGACCGCTGCTGTTTGATAATTTTTTTAGAATTCTTTTTTTCACCTTTTAATTTTGTTATGCATTAAGTTGGTGAGTTTATTTTTGAGATATGTGACCAGGGAGGTCCCATAAATATTTCTTGAGTTGTGAATAAAGGAGAATTTCATCATTTGAACGATATTTTTTTTTTTTATTGTTTTACTTAGGAATCAGAAATTCTAAACTACAGCTCAAACTGGATCGTTTTCAATACTAATTCAGGTGAATATCACAAATAAAGAGGGTCCCTAACTGATTGGCACGGTGCCAAAAGTTATAGTTGAAGCAAGAAAAAAAAAACGAAGCCAAGGCCTAAGCTTACCGAGACTGAAAAAGCTAAAGCCAAAGAACGTAGACGGGAAAAAAATTAGATAACAAGCATTTTGCCAAAGGGTAAAAAGTGAAATTTTTTTTAAATTTTCAAATCGGGACTCCTGGAAAATACCAAATGTTTTTTTTTTTTTTTTAAGGTTTTCATTTCATTTTAATTTCAAAAATAGCAGCACACAGTTAGTTTTTTGCCTTTTTTTCATGATCTTCTTAGCATTTTGTGGCGTATCTCAGCTTGTCATCTCTGGCCGTCAACCGCAACAGACTATATGATTTGCCCAGAACAACAAATACAACAGAATACAAAAAATGCAAAAATAGGTGAATGGCATAATCCTCCTATTAGGAGAGTGGCTTTCGAATCCCAGCGATGGCTGGTCTATACGAAGTCCGCACCAGGCTTGCACCGACCACAGTGAGGACGTAAAATATCCTTAGTGATGGAAGGATCATAGGTCAGAGACCCCTTTCTGTCAGGCTAACCGTTGGTGGTTTTCGTGGTTTCCCTCTCCAAGTAGCGTAAATGCGGGTTAGTTCCATAAAGAAAAGGCCTCCACGAAGGCACATTTCTCCCAATACTTGATCCAGGAGCTCCCTTGTCCTCTGGATTGGATTCAAAATTGCAAAGCTACGGAATTAAACATTAGTAGTCGTAAACTCAAAATTAGGTCGGCTGTTTAATGATGGTCATAAAATAAAGTTTTAAAAAAAATGAGTTGAGTTGAGAGAATACCACAAAAAACATAAAATAAAGATTTATTTTCTGTTAAAGCTGAACGGTATAGGGTTTTCGTGATTTTTCCTCTCCATGTAACGCAAAGGCGGGTTAGTTCCATCAAAAAGTCCAGCACGAAGGCAAATTTCTCCCAATGCTTGATCCAGGAGTTCCCTTGTCTTCTGGTTTGTGTTCAGAATTACAACCAAGAAGTTGAACACTAGTAATCGTAAGCTCTAAATTGAGTCGGCTGTTCAACGACGGTTATAAAAAACATTATGATTCAGAAATTTAATTGAACAGAACATTAAAGAAATTTATTGATACTGGTAATTTTACTAATACTATTATAAGAATTCTAAATATTAGTTTTATTGATGCTGAAGATTAAATTCTTACTGTCAGATAGAGGGTAAGGGATTATAGTTTGATGTTTGCTTAGAAAGGGGGGAAGGGGTAGCTAGAAAACACCAAAATATACTTACGTAAAATTGAACAATCGCATATAATTTTTTAATGCTGGGTTGGCATAAAGGTGAAAAATTTAAAGCGTTCCACCAAGAAAAACATCCTTCTGACATAAAAAGAATATTTACATTTATGCTTTATTCCGGCATTTCCTTGATTTTATGGATGAAATAATTGTGAGTTAAAAAGGTAATTTTGTTAAATTTTTTAAATAAGTCCTAATTAAAATGCCCTTTTATGAAATTTTTATGTTTCTTTATTAAATATTTGTTGCACTTATGTTAAGCATGTTATGTTGAACTTTTATGTTAAACAAATGAAATACACAATGATTCGATTCCGTTTTTTCTCCAAAAAAAAAGGGAAAAAAACTGGCGTCTTATCTTATTTTAGAAGTAGTGTACATCTAGCTTATCGCGGTTACAATTGGGAATTCCTCTTATATTTGACGATTTGAAAATAAATCAATATATATGAAAACAAACCATGACCAATCACGTTTCAGTAAACAAAAGTCGTGGTAATAGTTTACAATTGGGGGTCCCTTTGCCAAACACAGGGCATCAAAAATCAGACAAGATAGAGAGAACAATACACTTGTTTGAATTTAAAGCTCAATATGAGTATAAGTGGATTTTACTCAACACTCAAATAAGATCTTTATAACGCATGCTATTCGGGTTTGAGAGAAAATTACCAAATTAATTGTTCAAAAAATAAATAATGGGGATATTTCCGTACCGTGATCTATCGCGCCAACTGAAATCGCCAAAGTGCCAAATAGATAAATTTTTTAAAAAAGAACTTGTAGATGCTTGCCCGGGGGTGGCTGCGAGCTATACCTTTTTAGTTAGTCCCTTTCTGTGAAGTTTTTTTTAGTTTTTCGCAGGCCACTGCCCAGCAGTTTATGCCCGATTATTCTGCCACTGATCACGATACGGAAATCTCCCCTAAATAATTATGAATCGCTTCTGTCCTCTGTTAAATTTGGCGAATATAACCAGTTCATTATAGACAAAGGCTTCCATTACAATTCATAGACTTCTGTTACCATGGTATGTATATTAGGTACCATCCTAGGTTAAGTACCTGTTACTGCAGTTCCCATTAAATTGTAATGGGATACCTGTAAGTAACGTAGTGTGGGTTTTTCAATCCTGATTGGTTGTTGAAACGTGGCATTTGTTTACGCTAGCAACAGTTTTTTTCCATTATATTTCGAGTAAGCCAAGCCCGTCAAAGTATCCATTCTCTTAAGTGACATACTCTAAATTCTTTCGCAAAGATTCTTTCTCAAAGATTTCAATTCTTTCACTATATATTTACACCGAGACTTAACACAAAGACAGGCACGAAGCCACGTGGAACATAAACAAACTAATTATGCATCAAAGTTGCCTGGGACACAAAGCAAAAATGTATCACTGTTACAATAAAATGCATAAACAAATAATAAATCTAAGTTTAAGTAAAAGAAGTAGAAGAGAAAGAATTATATTTCAGCTAATTCGATGTGCGATACGTCTTTGTAATTCATTAACTTATCGTTAATTAACATTCTAACTTATGTAGAGAAACTTACCACAACTTTTATACGACATTTTGCTGATAAGGATTAGCTGGAGCTGACGTCATAGGTCATATGTGTGTATATGGATGGCCTTCTTCTTGAAGTGCAAGTACCCAATTTCTCCTATTAACGCATTTAATTAAGTATCACTGGCTTCAATAATAGTTTGGCGATTTTTTTCAGAGTCCCCGAAACGAATAGAAATTTCAAATATTTTATTGAGTGAAAAAGGTTTTGATTGTATTCTCTTAGCTTCAAAAAATGCTTACAAGTGTATAAAATGTTTTAAAGGTAAAAATTAAAAAAAATTTCTTTTTTCATGCTCTGTAAAAAACTCTGAAGGTTTGAAAGTTACTAGAAGCTTTATTTTATTATTTTTTGTATCATTAATTAAGACTAATCTGATAACTAGCCTAAAAGAAATTGGCAATTATTTAAGCAAAGTTAAAAATAAAAATAATGACAATAAATTACTTTATTGTCATAATGAATATTTACTTTATTCGGCAGCATATTTTGATACACCTAAAAGAACGAGGTATTCATCCTATTATAATTTGAAACATAAGGCGTGAGGTATTTTCGATTCACTATTCCATTTTTTTAGATGGAATTATAACAATTCAATTCTTCAATCAGTATTTTTGAAAGGTAGTTTAGTATTGCACATTTGTCTGTTTTTAGAATTTTGATAAATAGCACAATTTTTGACCCTTGCGTTATAAAAATACTTTTAGCGTCTTCCGATTTTCAATCATTTCAATTGTAAAATAAAATCGTTCAATTAAAAAAGAAACATTGAAACTAGCAAAGTCGTATTCGTCTCTTCTGCTATTAATTCACACATTCGATTAATTAAAACAATACATCAGAACAATGAATCAATTAAATTAAAATCAGACTAATGCTTTAGTTTGTTTTCAGTAACTTTATTAACATTTTAAGTAATCAATTTTCTGATTAGTTAGACTTCGAGATTTAAAGAAATAATCTATATATTTTTTTTACTCTCTAACATTCTAAACAATATGTTGTTTCTTTCCTAAGGTAACATCTCCTTCGACTTACGAATATCAATCCTTCAATGAAAATTAGCTATAATATCTTCAAAAAAAATATTAATTCAGTAAATTAAATGGAAATCTTCGATTGTTTTCTTTGGAGGAATTCCATCCAAATTCTGCTAGCGTGTCAAATTGTATTTTTTCCTGTGGTGCTCTGTTTTGGAACGTTTCATCAAAAAAGTTCTGAACCCGAAATAACGACACAAATCGGTCCCTCGCAAGAGGATAAGGAAATTTTGCAGGAAGCATTACACCTGCTTAATATGGGAAAGAAAACGTTAGGCCTAAGCACGGTGAACCCTCAGCAAGTAATGCAGTTGGTGAACAACTCCAATGCTAAAGATACACAGATTCGAAATATTCTACAGAAACCACTGAACCATTTTGTGCCCAACAGTGAACAATACATGGTTTTGTCCGGTAAAAACNTTTTTTTTTTTTTTTAAGGTTTTCATTTCATTTTAATTTCAAAAATAGCAGCACACAGTTAGTTTTTTGCCTTTTTTTCATGATCTTCTTAGCATTTTGTGGCGTATCTCAGCTTGTCATCTCTGGCCGTCAACCGCAACAGACTATATGATTTGCCCAGAACAACAAATACAACAGAATACAAAAAATGCAAAAATAGGTGAATGGCATAATCCTCCTATTAGGAGAGTGGCTTTCGAATCCCAGCGATGGCTGGTCTATACGAAGTCCGCACCAGGCTTGCACCGACCACAGTGAGGACGTAAAATATCCTTAGTGATGGAAGGATCATAGGTCAGAGACCCCTTTCTGTCAGGCTAACCGTTGGTGGTTTTCGTGGTTTCCCTCTCCAAGTAGCGTAAATGCGGGTTAGTTCCATAAAGAAAAGGCCTCCACGAAGGCAAATTTTTCCCAATACTTGATCCAGGAGCTCCCTTGTCCTCTGGATTGGATTCAAAATTGCAAAGCTACGGAATTAAACATTAGTAGTCGTAAACTCAAAATTAGGTCGGCTGTTTAATGATGGTCATAAAATAAAGTTTTAAAAAAAATGAGTTGAGTTGAGAGAATACCACAAAAAACATAAAATAAAGATTTATTTTCTGTTAAAGCTGAACGGTATAGGGTTTTCGTGATTTTTCCTCTCCATGTAACGCAAAGGCGGGTTAGTTCCATCAAAAAGTCCAGCACGAAGGCAAATTTCTCCCAATGCTTGATCCAGGAGTTCCCTTGTCTTCTGGTTTGTGTTCAAAATTACAAGGCTACGGAGTTGAACACTAGTAATCGTAAGCTCTAAATTGAGTCGGCTGTTCCACGACGGTTATAAAAAACATTATGATTCAGAAATTTAATTCAACAGAACATTAAAGAAATTTATTGATACTGGTAATTTTACTAATACTATTATAAGAATTCTAAATATTAGATTTATTGATGCTGAAGATCAAAATCTTACCGTCAGATAGAGGGAAAGGGATTGTAGTTTGATGTTTGCTTTGAAGGGGGGAAGGGGTAGCTAGAAAACACCACAAGATACTTACATAAAATTGAACAATCGCATATAATTTTTTAATGCTGGGTTGTCATAAAGATGCAAAATTTAAAGCGTACAACTAAGAAAAAACATCCATCTGAAATAAAAAGAATATTTACATTTATGCTTTGTTCCGGCATTCTCTTGATTTTATGGATGAAATAATTGTGAGTTAAAAAGGTAATTTTGTTACATATCATTTTTAAATAAGCCGTAATTAAAATGCCCTTTTATGAACTTCTTATTTTTTTTAATTAAATATTTGTTGCACTTATGTTAAGCATGTTATGTTAAACACTTATGTTAAGCATGTTTTGTTAAACACTTATGTTAAACAAATGAAACACATAATGACTCGATTCAATTTTTCCTCCAAAAAAAAAGGGAAAAAAACTGGTGTTTTATCTTATTTTAGAAGTAGCATACCTCGAACTTATCTCGGTTACAGTTGGGAGCCCCTCTTATATTTGTCGATTTGAAAATAAACCAATCTATATGAAAACAAACCATGACCAATCACGTTACAGTAAACAAAAGTTGCGGTAATAGTTTACAATTGGGGGTCCCTTTTCTAAACATCAAAAATCACATAAATAAATAATGGGGATATTTCCGCATCGTGATCTGTAGCGCCAACTAAAATCGCCAAATAGATTTTGAACTTGCAAATTTCTTTTTAAAAGACTTGCAGATGTTTGCCCGCGGTTGACTACAAGCTATACCTTTCTAGTTGGTCCCTTTCTGTGATTTTTTTTTTTTTTAAAAGTTTGTAGCGTCATTGCCCGGAAGTTTATGCCCGATTGTTCTGCCACTGATCACGATACGGAAATCTCCCCTAAATAATTATGCATCGTTTCTGCCCTCTGATAAATTTGGCGAATATAACCAGTTCATTTATGCAGACAAAGGCTTACATTACAATTCATAGACTTATTGTTCATTTTTTGGTTTTCTAATATGGGGGCAGCAGTTTATATTTCGAGTGGACTTTAGATTACCGCCAAGTTAATTTCGGAATGTTGTATCCGTTATGGCAACTCAAATATTTTATGGAACATTTAGTTATGCTTTTATGCCAAAATCTGAATTTTCATTTCTTATATTTTTATTGCATTATGATTAATACGTAAACACAAATGCCACAAAAGGCCACCAATTTATTATTATTATTTTTTTTTTAATTTCATATTTTGCTTGCAAAATAAACTATTCCGTTTCGAAAATTATATTAGTACGCATGGAACTTTTCAGTTAGCCGGGGGCAAGCGAAAAATCGTCAAAAAATTAAAAACTCCGCAATTTTTTTTTTTTTTTTGACCCATTGAAAAAATTTAAAAAATGATAAATTTCTTCGTGTTCGGCTAAACGAAGAGTATCGAACTTGCACTTTTATTATAGCATA
Organism: Parasteatoda tepidariorum; assembly: GCF_043381705.1. Lineage (NCBI taxonomy): Eukaryota > Metazoa > Arthropoda > Arachnida > Araneae > Theridiidae > Parasteatoda > Parasteatoda tepidariorum. The sequence goes on from NC_092207.1 coordinate 18,791,016, forward strand.
GAACTTGTTTTCGTTTCTTTACAGTTTGGTAAGTAAAAAAATATTTTTAATGCAAAGTTTAATAGAGTGTACAGCTTCCCAAACCCATTATGACCAAGTCCCCATTTCTCAAATTATATTTTATAAATCTTCACTAATTGTGTAATAAACTGGAAAAAATATGTATAAAAAAAAATTTAAAACTTTTTTTTCTTGTAAAGAAAAGTCGAAAACTTCAGAGCATTTTTAGCCGCTATGTACAATGTTAACAAATTATAAAAATCCAAAATTATACAAGATTAAAAATAAAAAGTATTCTTACAATTGTATGGCAAATCTAAATCTTTTTTAACTTCATTATTAGAAAGTGAATAAGTATAAACTATTGGGATATAAATAAATCTTTTTTTGGCAGAAAATTTTTCTTGAGGATTTTTATAACAGCGCATTTTTCAAATATTATCATTTATAAAAGGTTTATCTCTATTGTTACTATATTATTAGCCAAAAAAAAAGCTTTCCTTAAAGTACTAACAACTGCAATAGTTTTAAAAGAAAATTCTTTCACTAGAAAGAGCTTAATTAAATAGCATTTTCAAACTTGTTCGTACATAAATTCGTTAATTATCCATTTTGGGGGCTGTAAATACCCGTTACCATGGTATTAGGTACCATACTAGGTTATTAAGTACCTGTTACTACAGCTCCATTAAATTACAACGGGATGCCCGCAAGTGACGTAGTGTGGGTTTTTCAATCCTGATTGGTTGTTGAAGTGTGGTATTTGTTTGCATTAGCAACTGTTCTTTCCATTGAATTTCGAGAAAGCTAAGCCCGTCAAGTATCAATTCTTTTAAGTGACACACTCTAAATTCTTTGGCAAAGATTCTTTCTCAAAGATTTCAATTCTTTCACTATATATTTACACAGAGACTAAGACAGGCACAAAGTCATGTGGAACATAAACAAACCAATTATGCATCAAAGTTGCCTGGTACACAAAGCAGAATCATATTACTGTTACAATAAAATGCATAAACAAATAATAAATGCAAGTTAAGTAAAAGAAGTAGAAGAGAAAGAATTATATTTCAACTAATTCGATGTGCGATACTGCTCTGTAATTCATTAACTTATCGTTAATTAACATACTATCTTATGTAGAAAAACTTAGCTCAACCTTAATACGCCATTTTGCTGATAAGGATTAGCTGGAGCTGACGTCATAGGTCATATGTGTGGGTAAGGGAGGTCTTCTTCTTGATGGGCAAGTGCCCAATTGCTTCTATTAACGCATTTAAGTATCACTGGCGTCAATAATAGTTTGGCGATTTTTTTTCAGAGTCCCCGAAAACGAATAGAAATTTCAAACATTTTATTGAGTGTAAAAGGTTTTGATTGTATTCTCTTAGCTTCAAAAATGTATAAAATGTGTGTAAAATGTTTTAAAGGTAAAAATTTAAAAAAAAATTTTTTTTTCGTGCTCTGTAAAAAACTCTGAAGGTTTGAAAGTTATGACTAAGTGCAGTTGCTAGAAGCTTTATTTTATTATTTTTTGTATCATTAATTAAGACTAATCTGATAACTAGCCTAAAAGAAATTGGCAATTATTTAAGCAAAGTTAAAAATAAAAATAATGACAATAAATTTTGAAGGTGCGAATCCTCACAAAGTGAGAATACATTCTAAATATGTCTTTAATCCTTTTTGTTCATTTACATTTTATTTCATTTTTACAAATCAACTGATGATGAATATTTACTTTATTCGGCAGCATATTTTGATACACCTAAAAGAACGAGGCATTCATCCTATTATAATTTGAAACATAGGGTGTGAGGTATTTTCTATTCTCTATTCCATTTTTTTCAGATGGAATTATAACAATTCAATTCCTCAATCAGTATTTTTGAAAGGTAGTTTAGTATTGTACTTTTGTCTGTTTTTAGAATTTTGATAAATAGCGCAATTTTTGACCCTTACGTTACAAAAATATTTTTAGCGTCTTCCGATTTTCCATCATTTCAATTATGAAATAAAATAATTTAATTTTAAAAAAATATTGAAACTAGCAACAAAGTCGTATTCGTCTCTTCTGCTATTAATTCACAAATTCGATTAATTAAAATAATGCATTAAAACAATGAATCAATTAAATTAAAATCAAACTAATGCTTTAGTTTGTTTTCAATAACTTTATTAACATTTTAAATAATCAATTTTCTGATTAGTTAGTCTTTACTTCGAGATTCAAAGAAATAATCTATTATATTTTTTACTCTCTAACATTCTGAACAATATGTTGTTTCTTTCCTAAGGTAACATCTCCTTCGACTTACGAAAATCAATCCTTCAATGAAAATTAACTGCAATATCTTTAAAAAAAATATTAATTCAGTAAATTAAATGGAAATCTTCAATTGTATTCTTTGGAGGAATTCCATCCAAATTCTGCTAGCGTGTCAAATTGCATTTTTCCCGGTGGTGCTCTGTTTTGGAACGTTTCATCAAAAAAGTTCTGAACCTGAAATAACGACCCAAATCGGTCCCTCGCAAGAAGATAAAGAAATTTTGCAGGAGGCATTACACCTGCTTAATATGGGAAAGAAAACGTTAGGCCTAAGCACGGTTAATCCTCAACAAGTAATGCAGTTGGTGAACAACTCCAATGCTAAAGATACACAGATTCGAAATATTCTACAGAAACCACTGAACCATTTTGTGCCCAACAGTGAACAATACATGGTTTTGTCGGGTAAAAACGGACACATACAGCTGGTCAATTACACGAATACTACGTTTCCTCCAGAAGAAATTCGACCCAATAACAGTGTTATAGAAGATTTGTTCAAGATAACCATGGAGAAGAAATCTCCGATAAAGACAGGAAAGGGTAAAGTGTTTCACAGAATAACCATCATCGAGACTAATCAGCAAAAACCTTTCGACGAGAAAAATTTCCCTCGTCACATCATAACAGCCAATCGTCCATCCGAGCGTCACAAAATGAGCTCTGTGAATAATCCTTTCTCCTTACCTCGCATTAGAACGAAACGTATGAAACATCAAATGCCTGAGACAGATCGTCCTGGAATGAGCTTAAGATCTAACGCCAAAAACGCCAACGAGAAAGAAGACAGCATAAATCAAGTTGCCAACTTGGAAAGTTCCAGAGTTCCATTACGCCGACACAGGATTCGATCCTCGCGCCATTTTCATTCTCTAAATTATCCAAAATCGACTAAAGTTGATACTCCTCAACTTAAAAAAATCAGCTTCCTGGAAGAATACGGAAAGATAGGTTCCGTCCAAGAGTATTCTGGCAACATCGGATATTCTTTGAATTTTCCCAAACCTGGCCAAGATAATTCTCAATTGCTTACGAAAGACGACAATTATCTTGAGTCGGATCAATACAGGAAGATAGATTCCGATCAACAGTATTCTGGCAACCTTTTGGAACAACAACCATCTCTTGAAACTCACTTGCTTTTGTCGCGGGAAAACGCTTTTATAAATCGCGTCTTGCGGATGGTAATAAATGTAAGAAGAGGAGAAGAAAGAACCATAAGTTTTAAAGTTTTGGCTATTATAATTCTGATTCTGGCAGTCTTAACGCTGTTAGTTTTCCTCCTATACAGGTAATTTCAGTTTTAATATCAATTCTTTTAAAAGTTTTCTTTTCATCGGTGAGCTCTTTTTCCGAGACACATCTCAAAATTAAGAAAGTCAAAATCCATTGATGGACCAACATAATCTTGATGGTAACCATCAATAATTCCATCATAAACCATTATATTTTTTGATAATAAACAACATAAGTAACCACATCACCCCAATGTAGGAATTTTGACTGATTCAACATGAGAATAGCAACTTGTTCTGATGGTTTGTTCATGTTGAACCGTCAGAAATTTCCTTCGTGGTTTCTTAGAAATCAAAGGTTGAAAAGATCGTGAAAGACCTCAATGTAGGAATTCAGACAGATTTATGATGGTTCAGCTATAAAAAAACCGAATTGTTTTGATGGTATATTCCTGCTGAACCAACAATAATTATCATTAAACCATCATGGAAATGGATTGTTGTACCATTATAGACCATCACGAGTTTCCACGGTATCTAAGAAATTAAATGTTGAAACGATTATGAATAACCATCATCCCAATGTAGGAATTCGGATTGATTTATGATGGTGCAACATAAAAAGTATTATTTTGATGGTATATTCCTGAGAACCAACAAGAATTCCCACTCAACCATCATGGGAACGTATAGTTGGAACCATCACGAATTGTTAGTCAGTGAGAATNAAAATAAAACAAGTATATATATAAAACAAGTAAGAAGCTTGTACACAGGGGTTATCAGTTTGATATAGAAGGTTTTTAAAAAATATTAATAATGAAAAATAATGCAATTGTAATTTTAGAAATTGTTTATAGTCCCATACATAAGCATGCAATTTTATTATGTAAATCTCTTATTACAATTTGGTGTTACATTACATTACAAAAAAATCTTACAGTCAATTATGAAAGATTTAATAACTTCCGAATTGAATCTTTCATAATTCAAAACATAAAATATGAAAAAGGACTCAAACTTTGCATTTTAAGACAATCAAAACGTAGTTAACTGGGAAGTTTCTCTTGTCTTATAGGCTGGTACAAAACCTTCTGAAAATTCATTCTTGTTGCTTATCATTCTTAAGAATCCATTTGCTGTTTTGCCTTTCAATGCAGCATTCACTGTAGAATATTCGTTTTTGTAAATCAGAACGTCTCCCTTTTCGAATGGAATTTCTCTTGGGGACTTGGGCACGTGGCCGTAGATGGCTTTTCGTGCAGGAGGAGTTACCCACGCATAATGATGTAGTATGTCCAAACTTACAGCTTTCCTTGACACATCGACAGATTTATCGTCTATGGCGTGCTTCAATTCAAAAGCTAGCCTACACATCTAAAAAAAAGAAGAAAAAAAATTCATTAATTTAATTCGATACATTAAAATTCCCGATTTTTTTAAAAACAATTTTACTGTCAGTAATTTGTTTTGCAATGAAGCTGAAAATCTCTTATCATTTCACTCAAAACATTGATTACAACGCTAATGAATCGGGCTACAATGTTTCCCAATGATCCAAAGGTAAGCTGGACAGATCTTCGAGGCTGAGAAATGGAGGCAATGCGTCAAAAATCTAACCGTTCCAAAAGTTAAAGTCAATGTATACTCAATTTGACGTAAATAAACTGATTTTATTTTATAACCGTCGTTGAACAGCCGACCCAATTATTGGGTTTACGACTACTAATGTTCAATTCCGTAGCCTTGTAATTTTGATCCAATCCAGAAGACAAGGAAACTCCTGTATCAGTACCCCCAGAGGTATTGATTTGTTATGAGAATATGGAGGACTTTGCGACTCGACAGATTTAGCATGCATCAGTCATCATTTACTGCCGGCATCAGACTTCGTGTATCTACAACATGCATCAGTCTTCGGCCGGCGGGGATCGAACACACGAACCCCAACCCCCGACCGACCAGGCTATCCCTGCCTAACGTAAACTGATTGAGAACTTAAGCAAGAATTTAACCGAGCAGTTTCCTGCTTTAGTTACATATTCGTAGAGCTGAACTCTTCTCCCCTTCATATTCTTTGATTCTATTACCCTTTACTGTTGCAACCATTAGTTTTGTTACTCTCTGTATAATCTCAACTTCTGTATAATCTCAACCGGATTTCAATTTCTGTATAATCTCAACCGGATCTCAACTTCTGCTCCCCACTATATTAAAAAATTTAAAGAGGGGAGTATTAGGGAAAATGCAACTGGTACTAGAGAATGCCGAAATGCTAACTTTACGATCAGTTGATACAATTTACAATCTGGTCTTATATTCTCATAAGAATAATTTAAAAATTTAAATGTGATAAAATTTGCTAAAAGACACCGATTGCAAATCCTTTTCGAAAATGAAACTTCCTTATGACTAAAATATTCAAAAACAAAATGTAAAATCTAAAAATGTTAATCTGTAAAGTAAGCTTTAAATATGAATAATTAACCTAGACACGGACGTTAAAATATGAATAATTCCCTGACGAATCGCAAGCAATCATTCTTATTATATTCACATAAATCTAGGTTGTTATGTCCAACTTTCCAACTTAAGATTCTTGCCATAATGCAGGGAAAAAATAACTGGTTTTTGTAAAAATAAATAAATAATAATAATAGAAAAACAAGATGCAAGCTAATGATTATGATGAAAGTTTCATGATACGGAAGAATGTTTAACAAATTTTGATAACATGCATGTCATATATGTGTCATGAATAATTACTCTTAGGTGTTTTTGATATCTTGTGATTTATTGTCAATTTTTTCAGCTTTTTAAAGGATTTAGGATTCGGATTTTTTTAAAACCACTTTTGTTAAAAGTCAGGCAAGTTTGGATGCTTGACATTTTTGATTTTTTTTAAATGTTCAGGATATATGTGTAAAACTATTTGACATGTTTCTTCATTTTTGCGAAAGATTTTCTTTTTCTCGAACTTTTAAGGGTCAAAACTCCAGATTCTTTGAAATTTAAAAAAAAAAGAAAAAACATATCTATTTACAAGTGTAAGTCATGGCACTGACCATTGTTTTATGTTCTAATAACTATTAAGATATAAATACTTTCAGTGGACCTTCGCATCGAANATAAATCTTTTTGTTTTAATTTTGGTAATTTTATTTGCAAGGTTGTACACAGGGAAAATATAAAACAAGTAAGAAGCGTGTACATAGGGGTTATCAATTTAATACAGAAGATTTATAAAAAAAAAATTTATAACAGAAAAGTATGAAATTGTAATTTTAGAAATTGCTTATAGTCGCATACATAAGCATACAATTTTCTTACGTAAATCTCTCATTACTATTTGGGATTTAAAAAAAATCTCTCACTCAATTATGAAAGATTTAATAACTTCCGAATTGAATCTTTCATAATTCAATATATAAAATATGAAAAAGAGCTCAAATTTTGCATTTTAAGACAATCAAAACGTAGTTAACTGGAAAGTTTCTCTTGTCTTATAGGCTGGCACGAAACCTTCTAAAATTTCATTCTTGTTGCTTATCATTCTTAAGAATCCATTTGCTGTTTTGCCTTTCAATGCAGCATTCACTGTAGAATATTCGTTTTTGTAAATCAGAACGTCTCCCTTTTCGAATGGAATTTCTCTTGGGGACTTGGGCACGTGGCTGTAAATGGCTTTTCGCGCAGGAGGAGTTACCCACGCATAATGATGAAGTATGTCCAAGCTTACAGCTTTCCTTGACACATCGACAGATTTATCGTCTATAGCATGCTTCAATTCAAAAGCTAGCCTACACATCTAAAAAAAGAAAAAAAAATCAATAATTTAATTCGATACTTTAAAATTCCTGATTTTTTAAAAAAAAAACAGTTTTACTGTCAGTAATTTGTTTTGCAATGAAGCTGAAAATTTCCTATCATTTCAGTCAAAACATAATTTGCAACCGCTAATGAATCGGGCTACAATGTTTACTAATGATCCAATGTACGTCTGGAAACGACGTTCATTAGATATCTTCAAAAAAAAAAAAACGTAAGCGAGACAGATTCTGGAGGCTGAGAAATGGAGGCAATGCGTCAAAAATCTATTCGTTCTAAAAAGTTAAAGTCAATGTATACTCAATTTGAAGTAAACTGATTTTATTTTATAAGCGTCATTGAACAGCCGACCCACTTTTGGGGCTTACGACTACTAATGTTCAGCTCAACTCCGTAGCCTTATAATTTTGAGCCCAATCTAGAAGACAAGGGAACTCATGGCCCAAGTAATGGGAGAAATTTGCCTCGTTGACTTTTTGATGGAACTAAACCGCATTTGCGTTACATGGAGAGGAAAACCTCACACGCTTAGCCTGATGACGAGGGGACTCTAACCCATGATCCGTCTACCACTGAGGATATTTTACGTCAGCAACTGTGGTCGATGCAAGCCGGATGCGGAATTCGTATCGAGCAACCATCGCTGGGATTTGAACTCGGTTCACCTCATTGGAAGGCGAACGCTCTATCCCCTGAGCCATCACGGCTCTTGGATAAACATTGACTTCTTTTCATGAAGAAAAAACAAACTATTTGCTCATTTAGGGTACTATTTGCTCATTAAGGTACAAAACGTTTAAATTCTGGCTCAAATCATAGCCTTAGCAGAATCTTAGTACATATGATGCTCTGCTAAATCTGAGTATAATAGCTTGTCATGCTATTACGATGTTAGCTAACCATCTAGCATATGAAGCAGGCAAGCATAAAAAATCATATAATAACTTGTTAAGGCGTCTACCTCTTCATGATTTGGAACCAGCTTAAGCAGCTAATAAGCATGAGGTGCTTGTATATAGCTTATCAAGCTATTGCGACGTAAGTTAGCTAAATAGCACATGATGCTGGTAAGCATAAAAAAGTATATAATAGCCTGAAAATCTAGTAGACCTAGCAATACAAAGCAGAAACTAACATATTTTTGTTGCTGGTACCAGCATGAATTTTGAATAGGGTATGCTGTTCACCCTGTAAGTTGTCTCTCTGGTATAGCATCCGCACCGAGCAGTTTCCTGCGTTAGTTACATATTCGTAGAGCTGAACTTCTTCTCCCCTCTATATTCTTTGATTCTATTACCCTTTATTGTTGCAACCAGTAGTTTTGTTACACTCTGTATAATGACCGGATCTCAACTTCCACTCCCCACTATAAAAGGGGGGGGGATATTAGGGAAAATGTAACTGGTACTAGAGAGTACTGAAATGCTAACTTTAAGAGCAGTTGATACACTTTACAATCTGGCCTTACATTCTCTTAAGAATAATTTGAAAATTTAAACGTGATAAAAATTGTCAACAGACACCGATTACAGATCCTTTTTGTAAAGGTAACTTCCTTATGACCCTAACATTCGAAAATAAAACACCTTTTCTTTAAAAAATGTTAATCTATAAAGTAAGCTTTAAATATGAATAATTAACATAAACACGGACGTTAAAATAGGAATAATTCCCTGACGAATCGCAAGCAATTATTCTTATTTTATTCATATACATGTAGGTTGTTATGTCCAACTTTTCTACTTGAAATTCTTGTCAGAATAAAGGTACAAAAGAACAGGTTTTCATAAAAATAAATAAATAATAATAATGGAAAAACAAGATGCAAACAAATGATTATGATGAAAGTTTATGTCATGATACGGAAGAATATTTAACAAATTTTTATAACATGCATGTCATATATGTGTCATGAATAATTATTTTTAGTAGTTTGTGATAACATGTGATTTATTGTTTATTTTTTCAGCTTATTAAAGGATTTAGGATTCGGATTTTTTTAAAACCACTTTTGTTAAAAGTCAAGCAAGTTTGGATGCTTGACATTTTTGATTTTTTTTAAATGTTCAGGATATATGTGTAAAACTATTTGACATGTTTCTTCATTTTTGCGAAAGATTTTCTTTTTCTCGAACTTTTAAGGGTCAAAACTCCAGATTCTTTGAAATTTAAAAAAAAAAGAAAAAACATATCTATTTACAAGTGTAAGTCATGGCACTGACCATTGTTTTATGTTCTAATAACTATTAAGATATAAATACTTTCAGTGGACCTTCGTATCGAAGGTAATTTATCAATAAAAAAATAATAATAAAAACTAAATTCCACAATAAATTAAAAATTTTTACTGATAACCATTCTCAATGTTTAGAACAAAGTTTTTCAGTTTCACTTTACGCAACCATAATTCAGACTATTTTAATATTACTTTCAGTTTATTACTTATTCAATGCTATTTTTAGCTTACGTATACAGGAAGAACTTTAGAAGTAGTTTAGATAATCGCTGAAGGTCTGCTAATTCAACAATTATACATTAATTCTAATTTCAAGATTTTTATAAACAAAACTATTAAAAAATGCCATTATTTGCATTAAATACATATAAAATGATTAGTAGTTTTATAAGTTGGTATGTTCACAATCGCTATGAACATTATTTATAAAGTCTGGGTTCCGGCAAAAGAAGGTCGATTATTTAAGGTTCCCAAAAGAATTTGAAACCGCTGCTATAACCTATACTATTCTCTAAAAATAAATTTGAAATACTCTTCCTTTTTTTTTAATTATTAAATTGTGAACTTGCATTTCAAGAAGAAGAAGAAGATCTCCCATACCCACACATATGACCTATGACGTCAGCCCCAGCTAATCTCAATCAGCAAAATGGCGTAAGTTGAGCTAAGTTTCTCTACATAAGTTAGAATGTTAATTAACGATAAGTTTATTAAATACAAAGCCATATCGCGCATCGAATCGGATTAAATACAATCCCTTCTCGTCTATATCTCTTAATTAAATTAGATTTATTATTTGTTTATGTATTTTATTGCAACCGTCATATATTTTTGTACCTGGCAGCTTCGATCCATAATTAGTTTGTTTATAATCCACGTGGCTTCGTGCCTGACTTTGTGCTAATATATAGTGAAATAATTGAAATCTTTGAGAAAGAATCTTTGTGTAGGAATATAGAATGTGTCACTTAAAAAGAATTGATACTTGACGGGCTTGGCTTACTCCAAATAGAATGAAAAGAGCAGTTGCTAACGTAAACAAATGTCACGTTTCAACAACCAATCAGAATCGAGATACCCACACTACGTCACTTGCAGGTATCCCATTTTCAGTTAAAACGAAAAAAAGCTTGCTTACCCCTGAAGAGAATGTGCACACAATATAGTCTGTTTTGGACAAAGCAAATACATCCAGAACTAGATTCCATAAAGATACATTATTGTATCTGGTCTCCACTTTTGAAGCCGAGGAAGCACTTTCAGGATTATATAAGCAATCGTAGTTTGGGAATCTAGGAAATTAAAAATTTTTGTTACAGAAAACACTTATGCTCACATTCTCACAAAACATATAGAATTTCTAAAATGTTTTTTCTCGCGTTGGCAACGAAAAGCTTAAACAAACGATGCTATTAATTAGGCTTAAATAAAAAGATAAAAATTAACAGTTCATATAAATGAAAAAATTTTTCTATATTTTTGTTTTAATTGTGCTTACTAATTTACGCAAGTTCAGAAAAAATTCAGAGCTATATTTTAATTTCAGGCTAACTTTATAATTGGGTATTTGCGACTCAAAAGAAAGGTGTTTCAAATATTATGTGGTTGTTTTGTGAGTAATAGGTTGTTAAGACATAGAATTAGAGCTACGGGGGGGAGGGGGGTTAGCACATATCTATCAATAATTTTCAAACATTTAAAACATTTTAATGCTATTTTTTTACCTTAAAAAAGCTATCTTTTAGTAAGAAATTTAAGATACCTTATATGTGTTTTAACTACATAATTGCATAATAATCATTCTCATAGGACAGAAATTTTAAAAAACCATTTAATGATTTAATTTCAACGTACTCATTCTAGCGAAAGGAAATTTAAGTACTATTATTAATTATAATTGGAATTAGTTATTTAATATAAGTTTATGGAAGAATATTTTTTCTTCCATAATTGTTTCCTCCGCTCTTTTATTTTTAAAACTATGAAAACACAGAAATCGAGACTTACCATAATTTCTCATACGTTACAAAACTTATCATATCCCACTCACGCAAGAATTCTTTAATTCTTGCTGATACAATTCAACAGTTTTTCACAATCCATGAATCTATGCTTTTAAGTTTAAAAGTATCATATTTTCACCAACAGGGAGGGGAAAAAAACATTTTTGAAAAAACTTTGTTCCAATGATCGGGTTTTCACGTTTTAAGTGCTTTCGTTGATAAATCGAATTCTTTGACTAAACCGATTGTTTGTTCGATGAATTTTGATTATTTGTTTCTTTGTTTTTTCTTTTAGTTTATTTAGGCTTAATAATTTTACTTTTTGGTATTCCATGCTATCCCAAAAATGTTTTAAGCGAATTAAAAAAAAATTCACTCATAATTATAAAATTTGTTTAGCTCAAGAAAATGCAATGAATTTTCTTTTCATAATTTGCTATTAATTTATACTAATTTGTTTAATAATGGTTAAAAGAATTTGGAATACCAAGACGCATTAACTCATGTATCCTTTTAAACTATGTGATTTTAAATGACACCATGAAAAATTTGAATGAAATCGCGGTTGAAGAGTTCTTGAGAAACGCAAATTTAATAATATGACTTTTTAAAAATTTGTAACTCAAAAACTGTTTGATCAATGATGTTCAACTTTGAATTTTAAAATTACACAGCTTAAAATGATGTAAAATTTACATATTTTACATTTTAGTTTTCTATAATTATTAATAACAAACAATAAGAGATAATCATTTAAAAATAAATTTTTATATTCAGTTTTCTTTGGATAAACAAATTTTACAATTGAGTGGGACAATGTTTCTGATTAGCTTTAAAATTTCTTTAAAAAAATGGCAAAAAAATCAGCAAAAAAAGAAGATAAATAATACTAACAAATACTTAAACTTCGGATTTAAACGATCGCTTTCTGGCCTAAACAGCTGGGACCATACTTTCCAGATTATGGCTCGGCTCAACCTCCCGAATCGAAATTTGTTGAATAAAAGATATTGCTATTCATGTAAAACAGTTTTTGCGTCTGATTCTGTATAATATTTAATAGTTAATGCTAGCTAATTAACATAATTAAGGTTGACCTTCGGAATTCTAAATATATATGCATTTGCAACAACACTGGTATATATATATACTGTGCAGCTATATATGTATATTAATATATGTAACACTGGCATAAGAAATTAAAAGAATTTGCAGACTTGATCGATTATCTCCAGAACTACTGAACTGATTTAAATGAAGTTTGATGTGTACATATATTGATACAATACAAAACAAATAACCATTAAACAATTGTATTACACACGAATGATCGTGCGTAACTTTAGTTCGAATCGGAAGGTATGAAATTGCCACAGAACAATTCAGGCCAATTGAAACAGGAAATGAAAAACTGTCTGTAAACATGAAATCCCGCTGCACGGCCTGCATATCTGTAAGAGGGAACCATATCTCCTATTATCCAATTTTTTCTTTTTTTAAATTCTGCAACTGCTGTTTCATACCTTCAGATTTCAACGAGTGTTACGCATGATCATACGTGTGTATTACAATTGTTGAATGGTTATTTGTTTTGTATTGTATCAATGTATATACACATCAAATTTCATTAAAATCGGTCCAGTAATTCTAGAGATAATCGACCATGTCTGCAAACTCTCTCAATTTCTTACAGCAGTGTATAGATTAATTAATATATATACACCGAAGAGCCATTACATTATGACCACTCTCCATCTATAACAATGGGCTCGCCCAGGTTTTCATGGTTTCTCGCCCAGAAGCAATGTTTTCATGGGGCACATTAGGACCCATAATCCTCATAGAACAATCCCTGACGTCTGTAAGCTACTTGAACATAGTTGCAGACCAGGTTCACCCATTCATGGCAACAGTTTTTCCTGCGGGGTATGGTGTTTACCAACAGGATAATGCACCATGTCATAAGGGTTGAATCGTCGAGGAACATTCCAGTGACTTTCAAGTCATGTCTTGGCTCCCAAATTCACTTGACCTTAATCCAGTATAGCATTTGTGGTCCTACTTGGAAAACCAAATTCGTGCTGCCACGCTACCCCCTCGCAATGTGAGGGAATTGCAGGACCAGTTGGTGAGAGCTTGGTACCAGATACCTCAAACTACCTATCAGCACCTTCTGGAATCAATGCCACGGCGGGTGCTAGCAGTTTTGAGGGCTAAAGGTGGTCCTACATGTTATTAGCAGGGTGGTCATAATGAAATGGCTCTTCGGTGTATGCATATAATAATTTCGATATTCAGACTTTTTTTTTGCTGCACCATGACCATTCGTGTTTTTATTATTTGAAAAAAAAGCTATAATACAGATAGCAGCATAAAGTGCGTAACATACTGCTTACCTTTGAATAAACAATAAAGGTTGCGTTTCCCCCTTCCGAAAAAAGGCGAGTTTTAAAGTTTTTGAGACACGAGTAGGGGGAAATTCGTGGAGTGCCTCAGGTTTCATAAGCGGTTTTTGTTATAAATATTATCGTAGAATTTTTTTTTCTTCCAAACATATACAAGATTGCCTAGGCATGGTTCTTGAATGCAGTTCTAGTGGCGAAATAAAATAAATAAATAAAAACTTTGTATAGAAATGCAAGCTATTGAACTAGAGAAAATAAGCTATATAAAAACATTTCTAGAAAATAAGCTGCAAAAAAAAAAACATTTGATTTTTGCAAAGTATCTCGATAAATTATTAGATTCAAAACAGCTCTAAAAAATTATAATCATGGAATAAAAATTTTATTTTGTCCATTTTTAGGAAATAAATTGGAAAAAATATATCTATTTGAATTATTTAAATAAAAATCTAACTAGTTTCAGAGCTATCTACTTTCTTGAAGATTTTGTAGAAATAGAAAACTTGTAGGGCCCCTCGCAACGGCCCTGTATCAATTACATAAATAAAAACCTGATCTTTCCTTTTTTTTAAACTGTACAAAGATAATTTAAAAACAATTTAAACATTATAAATAAAAGCAAAAAAATAATTTTTTGGCAAGATAATTGAATTACAATTTTTACCTAGTATTTTGGAACAGGCCTTTGGAAGTAACCTGTAATTTTTATAACAAGTATGATTAAATAACAAGTTCAAAGTACCTGTTCCAAAAAATATTAGCCATCTCTAGCTGAAAAGGATGAAATATGAAGTCAAACGGGGTCTGGGGAGGATGGAGTCAAGTAGACACAAATGTTATTGACATTTCATATTTAATCAACCGCTCATTTGAAATAAGTATTGAGTAACAAATTTAATCATTTACCACATAAAATTAACACCGTTAATAGTACAATTCGATGTTTCATAAATAAAAGAATTTTAATAATAGAGTCATGCCAGTTTAAATAATCGCCAATTGTTTAGTGTTAATTGCTTTTTTTCTTCAATACATTGTCAATACGTTTTTCAGTACTTTTGAACATATTTAATACATTTAAATGGCTCTTCTAACAATTTGAAGATAATTAGCAATCTTTTCAACTATAAGTCAGCCAATCTGCTAATTTTACTAACATATAGATGGCATGCGAAAACGAAGAATCATAACTCTAAAACGGTGGTGACTCTATTAAAAATGTTTCAGCTACGAAAAAAAATTTTATTTATTAGGTTTTTAGACTGCTTCTTTAATACTAAATTTATAAAATTTCCACTTTTTCATATAACCTCTTAGCCATTGTGATACAAATGATTCTTTGATTATAACTCCTGTATTGTATCACAATGTTGCCCAGGGAACGCCAAACGAGGAGGCGAGGTTATTTTATTCTAACTGCTTAAACACTAAGAAGAAAATTTGATGATATACAAAAGATCAATTTTTTTCTATATCATGAGCATCGATCATTATCTGTAAAATCTATCACTTTTGTCATAGTCACTGGGTCTTAGAGTAGTTGTTATTTTAGTGTTTAGCAATCACAATAGTTCCCCAAGAGGGCTGTCGAGCACATTTAGAAGTAGCCAGAACAAGGACAACAGCCCTCCGAGGAGTAAAAGAATCGTTAATTCCGTACATTCCATGTAAATATATTCTTACAGGGTAGATCTATGAATTCTGCCACATTCAAATAACAATGTAAATAAAAATAACAAAATAAATACAGTAGCATAAATAACTACTGAACACATAATTTTGATAAGCAGAATGCCAAATAAAACTTAGATATTTTAATGCAAAACAATATGGAACAAAAGCCAAAATGATCTCAGGGTTAATTTTGCTTAAATACTAAACTTATAATGATAAACTTATCTAGTACTTAAAACTACACATGCATATATGCAAGTTGTTCTTAACAAGAATTTTGAATTCAAGAGAGCCAAAGGAAGAATTGCATAAATAAACTCCGAAGGGACATAAAGACATGGAAGTGACAGAATCGCCAATTTTTTCCCATACTCCTCTAAATATTTTTGAAAAGGTGGAATAGTAAAGCAATTGATTTGAATATTAATTTAATATCTATTAATTTAAATATTTGTTTAAGCTAAACTTATTTATTTATTTTTCAGATTGTACGTTTGATCTACGAATTAAATCTCTTACTTCATTTTAATTTAAATAAAAATCATGGACATTTTTTGTAAAATTTGATTATAACATTTAATTCATTTACAAATGCGATAAATTCATCGTAAAATAGGATGAAGGTATGAAATAAAAAGATGACGAAATTATTTGTATTATAATTTTTGAGAAACGACCTAAGCATGTGAGGTAAACATCTAATACAAGCCACTTAAAAAATTAAAATGGGACATTATATTTAATTCATCTTTAAATAAGGCTTTTATAGATAAGAATACTAAATATACCGACAATTATTTTAAATGAAAATAATGCGGTACCACAGAAGTATGTAATACTTTTGGCAAGTTTAGCTTCTATATGAACTTTTTGGTTACTAAATAGATTTACCATAAAATGCTCTAGTAATAATTTTAAGTGAACATAATGTTGTATTACTGTGGCATACAATCCTTTTGGAAAGTTTAGCTAAGATATGAACTTTTTGGTTACTAAGTAGGCTTACTGAAAAGTGTACAAGCAACAAAGCCAATAATTTTTATTAAAAATAATGTTATACTACTGCGGAATGCAAACTTTTTGGGGAGTTTAGTGATAATATGAACTATTTGGTATCAGAAACGCTTGACATAAAGTGTACTAGCAATAATTTTAATTGAAAATATGCGGAACTACTGTAGTAGGCAATATTTTTGGCAAGCTTGACAACGATGTGAAATATTTGGTTACTAAATCAGCTTGTTGTAAAACGTACTATTAATAACTATAAACAATTCTAAATTAATATGGTACTACTATGATATAAAATCTTTTTTGGTGAATTTAAATAACTATATGAATTTTTCGATTATTAAATCAGTTTGCCTTAAAATGCACTATTAATAATTTTAATCTGGTAACGACTACTTTGGTACGTAATACTTTCAGTAAGTTTTAAAACGATAATTTTTTTTTTTGGTTATGAAGGTTTTGGTTACTAAATTGGCTTACCATACAAGACACCACATTTTTCAACGAAGACAGATATAAAATTAAGTATAAAAAGTATATAGTGAAAATTTTAAATTCTACAATAATAAACTTTAATAAGAACAATACTGTCAAAATTAATCTAATTGCTATTAAGCTATTTTAAATATATGAACTCATGTTTAGAGTGAAATAAATCTCGAGACACTTAGATTCAATATTTCTTAGAAGTTCATTATATGAATAAATTTTTTAATATTAACATAAGTATGAAAATCTAAAGGAAACTGTATTTTATCTACTGTAGTTTAGATTAAAGTTGTTTGCAAATACTATTTATTTATTTTGAGTTTGTTTTTCGTTTCGTCATTCGATTAGTGGTAAGTTTTAAAGGTACATACCAGATTATGAATAAAATATTTACTATATGAGTGACTTTACTATTCCAGTTCGAACTAATTTTCATTTCAGTTTAAATGTTACCTGAAAAGAAAATACTTATTAAACATACATAATCAGCAAAAACATTAGTTTTTAAAATCTTGAAAAAGAAACTGTTGCAAAATATCGAAAACAAAAAGTACAAGATTCATTTAATTGCTGGAAAGTTTATCAACGTTAAAATTAGCTAATCCAATAGATTGGCAACGACTAATGAACAATTCCAAATATTTCAGAATTTAATCAAAATGAAATTCAGTCACCGAAAAATGAACTAAGGATTTAAAAGAATCCAAATTGGATCTATGATTTGTGAATAGATTTTGTACTAACTGGAAGAAAAAAATTACACTGAAGGAGAAATTAGGGAAATGAAAATTTAAGATTCCTTTAATTGCTTAAAATTTTATCAACTTTCAAATAAGAAAATCTAATAGATCGACAAAAGCCAATATACGATTCTAAATATTTTAAGAATTAAAAGAAATGATATTGAGCCATCGAAAAACGAATTGATTATAATAAATTCACATTGATATAATGGTGTAACAAAACATTGAACAAAAATATCTAAGGAACAAAGTAGGAATAGAAATCCAGAGCAGTGTAGAGTTCATAAAGGGTCATTAAAATGTCCCAAAAACAGGAAACTGAAAAGACTTTGTAAACTAAGTAAAGAAACCAGTAAAAAACCTTCAACTCGTAAAAGACTAAATTCAACCTTTGAAAAAAATCCACCTCGGCTTTTAAACCATTCAACTTCCAAGAGTACTTAGTACCAACATAAATCCAAAAGAAGAGATCATACAAGCATTTCAGCTGAAAGAATGAAACAACGTCACAAAAAGATGAATACACAAAACTGAAGAGGGAGTAAAAAACCATGAAAACAAAGTACAAAACGTTGAAATCCATGACAGAAAAAGCAGTTTTTTTTAGCACTTTGAGTCACAATAAAACTTGTTAAGATTCAATGGCAGTGTCTCAAGTTGAAAAGAAAGATATTTCAGAAAATTATATCGAAAAGAATTTAATCATGTGATGGGTTTTCAATATTTTCATTGGTCTAGGTAAATGATGTGATTTTAAAATATGCTCATTGGTCTAAAAGAATCAGGTGTTATTTTAAAATATTCAGGTGTTATATGACGAGAGAAATATTTAATTACAACTGGCTAGCATGAGCACAAAATTATTAATTCTCTATAAACTAAGTTTTTACCCTATTTGTTCTTATTGTAATGTTAGATGATAGGGAAAAAACACGAATTTTTCTTATACTTATATATTTTTTAGTTTTAGTTAAAACTGAGGTTTTACAATGCTGCAATGTGGATAAAATAAATGTATTATAATTGCCTCTTACAATAATGTACGTAAAATTATACCCAGTTATAAGTCATCATTAGTGTTAGATAATGTCATAAAATCCTAACTAGGGTAAGATTAGTGAAATGGTTAAAAGCATTTAGTTGCGTAAAATATTTTTGAAAATGTGGAATAGTTAAGCAATTGACTTAAATACTAATTTAATATCTATCAATTTAAATATTTGTTCAATCTACAATCTAACATATTGCTTACCTTAAAATAAACAATAAAGGTTGTGTTTCCCCCTTCCGAAAAAAGGCGAGTTTTAAAGTTTTCAAGACACGAGGAGGGGGAAATTCGTGGAGTGCCTCACGTTTCATAGGCGGTTTTTGTTATAAATACTATTGTAGAATTTTTTTTTCTTCCAAATATTTACAAGATTGCCTAGGCATGGTTCTTGAATGCAGTTCTAGTGGCACCATGCAAAATAAAATAAAAAATTAAAAACTTTGTGAAGAAATGCAAGCTATTGAACTAGAGAAAATAAGCTATATAAAAACATTTCTAGAAAATAAGCTGCGAAAAAACATTTGATTTTAGCAAAGTAACTCGTTATTTTGTCCATTTTTTGGAAATAAACTGGAAAAAATATATCTATTTGAATTATTTAAATAAAAATCTAACTAGTTTCAGAGCTATCTACTTTATTGGAGATTTTGCAGAAATAGAAAACTTGTAGGGCCCCTCGCAACGTCTAGCGACGGCCC
>NC_092207.1:18811214-18850528 GCF_043381705.1 Parasteatoda tepidariorum
AAACGAATGAAGTTCAGTGCCTGCCATTCGAAAAAAAAGGTTTTTTTTCTTGATGTTTTTTAAACAAAAAGAAAGCAGTTACATATTAATTTTTCTTTTAGTCTCGATGAAAAGACTATATTTCGTCCTTTTTATGTATATATATATATATATTTTTTCTATTTCTGATTATGCTTTAAGAGATCAGGTAGTTCAAAATGGTAGAAAACACTTTCAAATATAATGAATAATAATAGAAACAATATTTTTTGTTACAAACTATAGTTCTTCTTAATGCATTTTTAGGAGAAAAGAGTGACACAGAGAAAATTCTTTTACAAAATTTGCTTCTTTTTAACAAGCATAAAAAAATTTAGAAAGCTTAGAGAATTAAAAAAAGTTTTGCAACGTTACACTATTCATTGTTTTTAGATAAAAAGAATTTAGGAGTTCCCTATTATACTCTGTTTGACGATGTAACCAGAATCTTTTCATTTCTACAAGAGGGGAAAAAATGGAACTTCATAAATATTGAAAAAAGTGTTTCGAAAAATAAATTAAAATACTTCTACTAATCGGAGAAATATAAACTTGATATCGTTGTAAAGAAGAAAGTTCAAATTATTCAATGAAATAAAAACAAATATTTTCGAAAATTTTGACATTTTTCACTTTTTGGGTCTCCTTAATAATGGTTTAAAGAATTTTGAATACCAAGACGCCTTAACTCATGTATCCTTTTTAAACTATGTGATTTTAAATGACACTCTGCAAAATTTAAATGAAATCGCGGTTGAAGAGTTCTTGAGAAACGCAAATTTAAATATATGGCTTTTTAAAAATTTTTAACTCAGAAACTGTTTGATCAATAATGTTCAACTTTGGATTTTAAAATTACACAGCTTAAAATGATGTAAAATTTACATATTTCACATTTTAGTTTCCTACTAATTATAAATAACAAACAATAAGAGATAATCATTTATAAATTAGTTTTTACATTTAGATTCCTTTGGATAAACAAATTTTACAATTGAGTTGGATAATGTTTCTGATTAGCTTTAAAATTTCTTTAAAACATGACAAAAAACTTAAAAAAGCAACAAAAAAAAAGATAAATAATACCAACAAATACTTAAACTTCGGATTTAAACGAGCGCTTTCTGGCCTTAACTGCTGGAACCATACTTTCCAGATTATGGGTAAACCCCCCAAATCGAAATATGTTGAATAAAAGATATTGCTATTCATGTAAAACAGTTTTTGCGTCTGATTCTGTATAATATTTAATAGTTAATGCTAGCTGATTAGCATAATTAAGGTTGACCTTCGAAATTGTAAATATATATGTACTTACAACAACACTGGTATACATGTACTATGTAACTATACACTGAGTGGCTAAATTATTATGACCACCTTAGAGTTTTATGCAAATGAGTTATTGCGTCACAGCGTTGCCGCTAGAGGGCAAGATAACTACAACACGGGAATGCTGGACAAGTGAGTCATCAGTTATACTGTGTTGCTTGCTCAGATATGGAAAAGAAAAGTGATTTAACTGAATTTCAACGTGGAATGATTGCGGGTGCGAGATGTGTCGGAACGAGTATCAGCAAAACGGCTGCACTTGTGGAGTGTTCTAGAGCAGCAGTTGTTAATCTGTACAAAGAATGGACAATCAAGCAAAAAACCGGGTCTCAACGTCAGACTTGTGGTCGTCACAGGGTACTGAATGCTCGATCAGAGAGAAGGCTGGCCAGGGTTGTGCAGCGCAACAGGATAGCAACAGCGTGACAAATTGCAAGTGATCTTAATCAAGGAGCAACTGTGAACGTCTCTGAACGAACTGTTCGACGCACATTGCGCCGTGTAGGGGCGCATTGCGCCGTACTGAAGGGGTGGTCGTAATAATTTAGCCACTCAGTGTATATGTATGGTAATATATGTAACACTGGTATAAGAAATTGAGAGAGTTTGCAGACTTGATCGATTATCTCCAGAACTACTGGACCGAATTTAATGAAGCTTCATATGTACATATATTGATACAATTCAAAACAAATAACCATTAAACAATTGTAATACACACTAATGATCATGCGTAACTGTATCGGAAGGTATGAAATTGTTACAAAACAATTCAGGCCAATTGAAACATGAAATGATTAGCTGTATGTAAGTATGAAATCACGCTGCAAGGCCTGCATATCTGTAAGAAGGGACCATATCTCTTATTAACCAATCTCTTTTTTATTTATATTTAGTCTGCAACTGCTGTTTCATACCTTCAGACTTCAACGAGTGTTACGCACGATCATGAGTGTGTGTTACAATTGTTGAATGGTTATTTGCTTTGTATTGTATCAATGTATGTACGTATCAAATTTCATTAAAATCGGTCCAGTTGCTCTGGAGGTAATCGACGAAGTCTGCAAACTCTCTCAATTTCTTACAGCAGTGTATAGATTAATTAATATATATACACCCAAGAGCCATTACATTATGACCACTCTCCATCTATAACAATGGGCTCGCCCAGGTCTTCATGGTTTCTCGCCCAGAAGCAATGTTTTCATGGGGCACATTAGGACCCATAATCCTCATAGAACAATCCCTGACGTCTGTAAGCTACTTGAACATAGTTGCAGACCAGGTTCACCCATTCATGGCAACAGTTTTTCCTGCGGGGCATGATGTTTACCAACAGGATAATGTACCACGTCATAAGGGTCCAATCGTCATGGTTCGAGGAACATTACAGTGACTATCAAGTCATGTCTTGGCCCCCAAATTCACCTAACCTTCACCGATAGAGCATTTGTGGTCCAACTTGGAAAACCAAATTCGTGCTGCCACGCTACCCCCTCGCAAATGTGAGGGAATTGCAGGACCAGTTGGTGAGCGCTTGGTACCAGATACCTCAGACTACCTATCAGCACCTTGTGGAATCAATGCCACGGCGGGTGCTAGCAGTTTTGAGGGCTAAAGGTGGTCCTACATGTTATTAGCAGGGTGGTCATAATGAAATGGCTCTTCGGTGTATGCATATAATAATTTCGATATTCAGACTTTTTTTTTGCTACACCATGACTTTTATTTCGTGTTTTTATTATTTGAAAAAAAGCTATAATACAGATAGCAGCATAAAGTGCGTAACTTATTGCTTACCTTAAAATAAACAATAAAGGCTGCGTTTCCCCCTTCCGAAAAAAGGCGAGTTTTAAAGTTTTCGAGACACGAGTAGGGGGAAATTCGTGGAGTGCCTCACGTTTCATAGGCAGTTTTTGTTATAAATATTATCGTAGAATTTTTTTTCCCAAGCATATACAAGAATGCCTAGGCATGGTTCTTGAATGCAGTTCTAGTGGCACCATGCAAAATAAAATAAATAAATAAAAACTTTCTCTAGAAATGCAAGCTTTTGAACTAGAAAAAAATAAGCTATATAAAAACATTTCTAGAAAATAAGCTGTGAAAAAACATTTGATTTCAGCAAAGTAACTCGATAAATTATTAGATTTAAAACAGCTTTAAAAAATTATAATAATGGAGTAAAAAATTTATTTTTTTCCATTTTTAGGAAATAAACTGGAAAAAATATATCTATTTGAATTATTTAAATAAAAATCTAACTAGATTCAGAGCTATCTACTTTCTTGGAAATTTTGCAGAAATAGAAAACTTGTAGTGCCCCCTCGCAACAGCCCTGTATCAATTACATAAATAAAACCCTGATCTTTTCTTTTTTTAAACTGTACAAAGATAACTTAAAACAATTTAAACATTTTAAAAAGAAGCAAAAAAAAATTTTTTTTGCAATATAATAGAATTACAAATTTTGCCTAGTATTTTGGAACAGGCCCTTGGAAGTAATCTATTATTTTTAAAACAGGTATGATTAAATCACAGGTGCAAACTACCTGTTCCAGAAAATATTAGCCATCTCTAGAGCACAGTGACATAGAAGTTAAGCTCCCTAGTATATATGTGCCCCTCGCAACTTCTGGCGACAGCCCTGTATCAATTACATAAATAAAAACCTGATCTCTTCTTTTGTTAAACTGTACAAAGATAACTTAAAAACAATTTAAACACCATAAATAAAAGCAAAAATAATAATTTTTTGGCAAGATAATTGAATGACAATTTTTGCCTAGTATTTTGGAACAGGCCTTTGGAAGTAGTCTGTAATTTGTATAACAGGTATGATTAAATAACAGGTGCAAAGTACCTGTTCCAGAAAATATTAGCCATCTCTAGCTGAAGAGGATGAAATATGAAGTCAAACGGCGTCTGGGGAGGATGGAGCCAAGAGTAGGACTGGACTATAAATCGATATATCGCGACATATCGATTTAACGCCTGTATCGGCAAACCGATACAGCGACTTTCATTCCAGGCGATGCATCAGAAATCTGATTTAAGCCGCCGAGTAAAGAAGACGAACGATATACGATATAGCGATATAAGACACGCAAGGATCTCTTACGTTCAGATGCCAACTCGCGCTGGGGAAAACGATGTACGTATCGTTATATTGAAACGGCCTTGATTGATGAGCAGTAGAATCAGAATCAGTTTTGAGAACATATATCGTGATCTCGCATGTTCGTTTCCGCACCTCTTTGCTTTTTTTTACTTCTTTGTCGCGACTTGATATCGTTTCTTGTAGATTATTTTCAGAGGGACTGACTTTGTTATCACCGTTCTGAACGCAATCTATTATTGAAAAGAATATATAAAGAAGTGTTTCTTAATTAATTAGGTAAATTTTTCTTTGAAACAAAACTTTATTATTTATTTTTAAATGTGAAAATTAATTTTGATATTATATATTTAAGTCTTATTTTACATTATTGAATTTATTACAAACGGAAATCTAATTTAAGGTGCTAATAAAGAATTAAATTAAAAAGTAATTAAATTTGTTAGGCTATTTTTTACTTTATTTTAATTTATTGAAAACTTTTTGGATAAAATAATAATTTAATGGGTTCTTATAACTGATTTTAAATTTATAAATCTTTAGTTGTGTTCATTTTTATAAATAAAATTATAACAAAACTTATTTTTCCTCTTTTGGATTTGGACATAAGTCAATCAACTTTGTTTATTCAAAAAAATTAGTAATGTTTGCGATAGCGACTCCCTTTTTTAACATCATTTAGCACTTCGTTTTATTAAAGAGTATAATCGTGTTTTTTAATTTTCTTTCAATATTGTCAGTTGAATATATTATCGAATATCCTAATTCTTTTGTTTTTATTTTTAAGAAATTAAACCTTACTTTGTTTTTTCGTTCAGAATTCGGTAATTATTCAATTTAAAATACGGTAATTATTCAATTTTGTTCTTGTTTAATTTATTTAGCACTTTGTTTTAAGCATACAAATAATTTTTAACGAACTTATTTTTTAAATTTTCTTTCTATATAGTTAGGTAAATATATTGATAAATTTCAATTTTATTTATTTTTTTATTATTTATTTTTAAACTAAGAAATCTTTTGTTATTTGCGGGATCATTTTTAGAAAATATAACAATATCTTTCTTAAGCAAAACATATACATCAAATTCATAAATTAATTTAAATCAATCTGAATAGGAAGTTTAGATAGAAATCCGACTTTCTGCGCCTTACAAGTAAAGGAATTTCAAAAATACTATATCGCGATACATCGCTATATCGCGATGGAAAACTGACGATGCATCATGATATAAAATTTCTTATATTGCCCATTCCTGGCCAAGAGTATACAAATGTTATTGGCACTTCATATTTAACCAACCGCTCATTTGAAATAAGTATTGATTAACAAATTTAACCACTTATACCACATAAAATTAACACCGTTAGTAGTGCAATTAGATGTTTCATAAATAAATAATTTTAATAATAGAGTCATGCCTGTTCAAATCAAATAATCGCCAATTGTTTAGTGTTAATTGTTTTTTTCTTCAATACATTGCCAATACCTTTTTCAGAACTTTTAAACATATTTAATACATTTTAATGGCTCTTCTAACAATTTAAAGCAGTCTTTTCAACTACAAGTCAGCCGATCTGCTTATTTTACTAACATATAGATGGCATGCGAAAACGAATAAACTTACCTCTAAAATGGTGGGGACTCAACTAAAAATGTTTCAGCTACAACAAAAATTCTTATTTATTAGGTTTTTAGATTGCTTTATTAATACTAAATTGATCAAATTTCCACTTTTTCATATAGCCTCTTAGCCATTGTGATACAAAAGATTCTTTGCTTATAATCCCTGTATTGTATCACAATGTTGCCCAGGGAACGCCAAACGAGGAGGCGAGGCTATTTTATTCTAACTGCTTAAACACTAAGAAGAATATTTGATGATGTACAAAAGATCAATTTGTTTCTATATCATGAGCATCGACCATTATCTGTAAAATCTATCACTTTTGAAGTTTTGTCATAGTCACTTGGTTAAGTAGTCACTAGGTTTTAGAATAGTTGTTGTTTTAGTGTTTAGCAATCAAAATAGTTCCCCAAGAGGGCTGTCAGACATATTTATAAGTAGCCAGAACAACAACAGCCCCCCGAGGAGTAAAAGAATCGTTGATTCCGTACATTCCATGTAAATATATTCTTACAGGGTAGATCTATGAATTCTGCCACATTCAAATAACAATGTAAATAAAAATAACAAAATAAATACAGTAGCATAAATAACTACTGAACAAATAATTTTGATAAGCAGAATGACAAATGAAACTTAGATATTTTAATGCAAAACAATATGGAACAAAAGCCAAAATGATGCCAGGGTAAATTTTGCTTAAATACTAAACTTAGAATAATAAACTTATCTAGTACTTAAAACTACACATGCATATATGCAAGTTGTTCTTTACGAGAATTTTGAATTCAAAAGAGCCAAAGGAAGAATTGCATAAATAAACTCCGAAGAGACATAAAGACATGGAAATGACAGAATCTCCAATTTTTTCCCATACTCCTCTAAATATTTTTGAAAAGGTGGAATAGTAAAGCAATTGACTTAAATATTAATCTAATATCTATTAATTTAAATATTTGTTTAAGCTAAACTTATTTATTTATTTTTCAGAATGAGCGTTTGATCTACGAATTATATCTCTTACTTCATTTTAATTTAAATAAAAAACATGTACATTTTTTATAGATGTTGATTAAAAGGCATAAACATTTAATTCATTTACAAATGCGATAAATTCATCGTAACATAGGATGAAGGTATGAAATAAGAAGAAAACGAAATTATTCATATATTATAAGTTTTGAGAAACGGCAAAAGCATGTGAGGTAAACATCTAATATACAAGTCACTTAAAAAACTAAAATAGGGCATTATATTTAATTCATCTTTAAATAAGGCTTTTATAGATAAGAATACTAAATGCGCCGACAGTAATTTTAAATGAAAATAATGCGGTACCACAGAAGTATATAATACTTTTGGCAAGTTTAGATACGATATGAACTTTTTTGTTGCGAAATAGATTTACCATAATATGCTCTAGTAATAATTTTAAGTGAACATAATGTTGTACTACTGTGCCATACAATTCTTTTTGAAAATTTAGATAAAATATGAACTTTTTGATTACTAAGTAGGTTTACCGAAAAGTGTACTAGCAACAAAGTCAATAATTGTATTGAAAATAATGTTGTATTACTGTGGCATACAATCCTTTTGGAAAGTTTAGCTAAGATATGGACCTTTTGGTTACTAAGTAGGCTTACTGAAAGGTGTACAAGCAACAAAGCCAATAATTTTCATTAAAAATAATGTTGTACTACTGCGGGATGCAAACTTTTTGGAGAGTTTAGTGATAATAGGAACTACTTGGTATCAGAAACGCTTGACGTAAAGTGTACTAGCAATAATTTTAATTGAAAATATGCGGAACTACTGTAGTAGGCAATAATTTTGGCAAGTTTAACAACGATGTGAAATATTTGGTTACTAAATCAGTTTGTTGTAAAACGTACTATTAATAATTATAAACAATTCTAAATTCATATGGTACTACTATGATATAAAATCTTTTCTTTTTAATTTAAATACGATATGAATTTTTCGATTATTAAATCAGTTTGCCTTAAAATGCACTATTAATAATTTTAATCTGGTAACTACTTTGGTACGTAATACTTTCAGTAAGTTTTAAAACGATAATTGTTTTTTGGTTAGGAAGGTTTTGGTTACTAAATTGGCTTACCATACAAGACACATTTTTCAACGAAGAGAGATATAAAATAAAGTATAAAAAATATATAGAAAAAATTTTAAAATCTACAATAATATACTTTAATAAGAGCAATACTGTGAAAATTAATCTAATTGCTACTAAGCTATTTTAACTATATGAAATCATGGTAAGAGTGAAATAAATCTCGAGACACTAAGATTTAATATTTCTTATGAGTTCATTTTATGAATTAATTTTCTAATATTAACATAAGTATGAAAATCTAAGGGAACTGTATTTTATCTACTGTAGTTTAGATTAAAGTTGTTTACAAATACTATTTATTTATTTTGAGTTTGTTTTTAGTTTCGTCATTCGATGAGTGGAAAGTTTTAAAGGTACATACCAGTTTATGAATAAAATATTTACTATATGAGTGACTTTACTATTCCAGTTCGAACTAATTTTCATTTTAGTTTAAATGTTACCTGAAACGAAAATACTTATTAAACATACATAATCAGCAAAAACATTAGTTTTTGAAATCTTGAAAAAGAAACTGCGAGAAAATTTCGAAAACAAAAAATACAAGATTCATTTAATTGCTGGAAAGCTTATCAACGCTAAAATTAGCTAATCCAATTGATTGGCAACGACTTATGAACAATTCCAAATAATTTAGAATTTAATCAAAATGAAATTCAGTCACCGAAAAATGAACTAAGGATTTAAAAGAATCCAAATTGGATCTATGGTTTGTGAATAGATTTTGTACTAACTGGAAGAAAAAAATTACTCTGAAGGAGAAATTAGGGAAATGAAAATTTAAGATTCATTTAATTACTTAAAAGTTTACCAACTTTCAAGTAAGGAAATCTAATAGATCGGCAAAAGCCAATATGCGATTCTAAATATTTTAAGAATTAATAGAAATGACATTAAGCCATCGAAAACCGAATTGATTATAATAAATTCGCATTGAACTAATGGTGTAACAAAACATTGAACAAAAATATCTAAGGAACAAAGTAGGAATAGAAATCCAGAGCAGTGTAGAGTTCATAAAGGGTCATTAAAATGTCCCAAAAACAGGAAACTGAAAAGACTTTGTAAACAAAGTAAAGAAACCAGTAAAGAACTTTCAACTCGTAAAAGACTGAATTCAACCTTTGAAATAAATCAATCTCGGCTTTAAAGCCATTCAACTTCCAAGAGTACTTAGTACCAACATAAATCCAAAACAAGAGATCGTACAAGCATTTCAGCTGAAAGAATGAAACAATGTCACTAAAAGATGAATACACCAAACTGAAGAGGGAGTAAAAAACCATGAAAACAAAGTACAAAACGTTGAAATCCATGACAGAAAAAGCAGTTTTTTTAGCACTTTGAGTCACAATAAAACTTGTTAAGTTTCAATGGCAGTGTCTCAAGTTGAAAAGAAAGATATTTCAGAAAATTATATCGAAAAGAATTTAATCATGTGATGGGTTTTCAATATTTTCATTGGTCTAGGTAAATGATGTGATTTTAAAATATTCTCATTGGTCTAAAAAAATCAGGTGTTATTTTAAAATAGACGAAAGAAATATTTAATTACAACTGGCTAGCATGAGCACAAAATTTTTAATTCTCTATAAACTAAGTTTTTACCCAATTTGTTCTTATTGTAATGTTAGATGATAGGGAAAAAACACGAATTTTTCTTATATCTATAATTTTTTCAGTTTTAGTTAAAACTGAGGTTTTATAATGCTGCAATGTGGATAAAATAAATGTATTATAATTGCCTCTCACAATAATGTACTTAAAATTATACCCAGTTAGTCATCATTAGTGTTAGATAATGTCATAAAATCCTAATTAGGGTAAGATTAGTAAAATGGTTAATAGCATTTAGTTATATAAAATATTTTTGAAAATGTGGAATAGTAAAGCAATTGACTTAAATACTAATTTAATATCTATTAATTTAAATATTTGTTCAATCTACAATCTAACATATTGCTTACCTTAAAATAAACAATAAAGGTTGTGTTTCTCCCTTCCGAAAAAAAGGTGAGTTTTAAAGTTTTCAAGACACGAGGAGGGGGAAATTCGTGGAGTGCCTCACGTTTCATATGCGGATTTTGTTATAAATAATATTGTAGAATTTTGTTTTCTTCCAAATATTTACAAGATTGCCTAGGCATGGTTCTTGAATGTAGTGTTCTAGTGGCACCATGCAAAATAAAATAAAAAAAATAAAAACTTTGAGTAGAAATGCAAGCTATTGAACTAGAGAAAATAAGCTATATAAAAACATTTCTAGAAAATAAGCTGCGAAAAAACATTTGATTTTAGCAAAGTAACTCGTTATTTTGTCCATTTTTTGGAAATAAACTGGAAAAAATATATCTATTTGAATTATTTAAATAAAAATCTAACTAGTTTCAGAGCTATCTACTTTATTGGAGATTTTGCAGAAATAGAAAACTTGTAGGGCCCCTCGCAACGTCTAGCGACGGCCCTGTATCAATTACATAAATAAAAACCTGATCTTTTCTATTTTTAAACTGTACAAAGATAATTTAAAAACAATTTAAACATTATAAAAAAAAATTTTGCAAGATAATTGAATTACAAATTTTACCTAGTATTTCGAAACAGGCCCTTGGAAGTAACCTATTATTTTCATAACAGGTATGATTAAATAACAGGCGCAAAATACCTGTTCCAGAAAATATTAGCCATCTCTAGAGCACAGTGACATAGAAGTTAGGCTCCCTAGTTTATATGTGTAACATATATAAGGGTTGCCCAAATAAAAAGTGAATAAATGTGATTGCTTTAGAAAAAAAGTAGCGATAGCAGTGCAACACCATTACATTAGTTATGAAAAGGTGACACCATAATGCCGTTATTCAGAATTATAAAGGAAGTGCACCTTGTATTCTATACAATTGTTCCATAGTAACTGGTTAAAGATGACAGCGCTTAGAACTGAAGAGCATACAGTGGTACGATTTTTAAATGAGGAAAGTAACAGAATATAAACTCCTGCTAACCATTTCTTCAACACCATCTGCAATGGATTCATCGACAATCAGGGTGTTTGCCCTGATTGATGTCCTTCAATGGAAGGACAATGAATTTGCCTTCATTGATGTCTTTCAGAAAAACTTTTATTACATTCATTCACAGTTGCCATTTATTCTAAACAAAGTTCACTAACATTTTAAACATAAATGCATGATAACAGCGATGTATTGTTCACCTTCTCGCCTAAAAAAGCTTGTAATGTGTCTACCATTACAAAAATGCAATTCCAATTCACTAGTATATAAGACATGTTAACTCAATTCTATGATGGGGGTGCCTATATATAGAAAAAGGTCGATAAAGACTCATACTCCACATTGGTGACCTTCGGACGTGATGTGAACGCACCTACCTTGGCAGTAACGCCCACTCCTATATGAACACGCCTATCTTGACATCAACTCTCACTTCGATCTGAACACGCCTACTTCGATGGATGGTCCACATTGAAAAATTGACTTGCCACTTGTGACTGCGACATTATCCACCTCCTCGAGGTGTTGCTACTCAGTCTCTATCACGCACAACGTCAGCCTGCATACACTCTACTGCTAATGGCAAAACGGAGCAACCTCGACATTGAACTTAATACAGCTCTCATGACCAGCACAAGCACGGTGGTCTTAATACAGCTCTCCCGGCTTCGCATAAAACAGCAATGAATCAACTATTGGTATCCGTTCATCGAATTTTATTACAGATATAATTCTGGTGGGGGAGTACTGTAGTGTGCCTACAGCTACAAAAATACAATTCCAATTCACTAGTATACAAGACATGTTTGCTCGATTCTATTTTGGGGTACCTTTTCATAGATGAAGGTTGACATTGTTGATAGCTCCTTTCCCCCACAAACGTATTATTTTGTATGTTTCTATTCTGCAGGGGACTTTTATATTCAAATTAAATGCTCAAACCTAGTGGGTCGTGATGGCTCAGGGGATAGAGAGCTCGCCTTCCAATGAGGTTAACCGAGTTCGAATCCCAGTGATGACTGATCGTTCGAATTCCGCATGCAGCTCGCACCGACCGCAGTGTTGACGTAAAATATCCTTAATGGTAATGATCATGGGCTAGAGTACTCTTGCAGTCAGGATAACAGTAGGAGTTTTTCGTGGTTTTCCTCTGAATGCAACGCAAATGCGGGTTAGCTCCTTCGAAAAGTCTTCCACGAAGGCGGATTTTTCCCACTACTTCATCCAGGAGTTCCCTAGTCTTTTGTATTGGGCTTCAAATTACAAAGCTATGAAGTTGAACAATGATAGACGTAAACTCAAAATTGGGTTGTCTGTTCAACAACAGTTATAAAATAGAATAAAATATAAAATGCTTAGACGTAAACTGGTTACAAATACATGCAATCTTCGATATACTCCTTACCTTCTTTTATAACTTTGCTGCTATTGCTTTTATTTTTTACGCTAGCAGACATGCAAGTTTTTATTTGAGGGTCAAATTTTAATTTACAGATTTCATTCTTATGTGTGGTTAAATGAATGTTTTCTTTTTCAATCATAATTAACTGTAAATGAAAATTGAAAAAAATCATAAAATTCTTGAAGGAATTTTTGAAACGTGAAATATTTACTTTCATCGCTTTCTTTTTTAAATTTAACATTTAGAATAATTGAAACAATTACTTTCTACTGCATTCTGTCAGCACGTTTGGATCATCAGTGGCAAGAAACACTCTTCGTTGGATGATCTGTGAAGTCTCCAGTTCCAGACTGAGAAAATAATTCTCAACGTGTTCCATGTACTCTTCTAGATCGTGCGATTTTGCTTCAGTTCCAACTTTATCGGTCCGCCGAACGTGAACTCTAAAACATAATATATGACTCTTTAATAAATCAATGTTAATAATTAAGTTAAAAATTCTAGAAATGGATCTATATTTCCTGAAGCACACTTGTGACTATTTTTTTATAAGATATACTAAAAGGTGTATGTTCAGGATGAAAAATAAATAAATTATGGAAAAGACACGAGTTCGGTTACAGTCCCTGGCCAAATAGTATTGTATAGTAACAGCTGATAATTAAGATTTTACTCAGAATATTTGTTATAGTGCGTCCAATAATGGCCAGAGACTGTATATAATTTTTCTTCTTTTTACTTTTCGTTTCAAAAAGTTCAAACGTTTTCGTTCAAAATCCTAACTGTGCTAAAATTATTCGCTACTTAAGGATAGAATAAAAGAAATTTTAAATTGGACACTTTGGATATATTTTCTAAGGGCAAACTTATTTCGATTTTGCCAAACGATGGAACTAAGAAATAAAAATAAAAGTTTTCATTTTAATAAATTTTCTTTCTATACTTACCCTACAATTGGACTTGAAAAATTAATCATACTTTCTAAATTTTCAATAGATAATTGTAAGTGTAAATTTGGCCTCATAAGGTAAGCTAAGAACTGGCCATACCACCAAGCAAGTGGATTACCGTACAGAAATATCATTTTTGGAGCAAGATCTTCAGGTAGAGTGCGCAGTAGCCAACGAACTTTATTGTCTGTTTTTAAAAAAAAGAATAAGATTTATCATTTTATTATTTAAGATAAAATTTACTATATTCTTCTTAAACAGAATAAATATCTCAAGATTACCCGATTTCCCTACTCTCCACACCTTTCCCCTCTTTGTTACCAGGGTTCCAGGCTTTCCCAAACGACGGTACATTTCAGTAAGAAGTTGGAATAAGTATTGAGGAAAAAGCAAGATTTATCGAAACCATGGTAACGGAGAGGGGGAAGTTGTGGAGAGTAGGAAAACCAGGTAAAATTGAGACGTCTATTTAAAAGGAGTATAATAAGTATTGATAGGAATAGAAGGACTAGTTGTAATACAATTTATCATACAATTAAATTAAATGAACTCTTGTTAAAGGATTAAATTAAATAAACTTCTGATAAGAGTTTGGATACTACACTGTTAGAAATTTTAGAACGTGTTGAACTATAATAACGCTTAAATTTTCCACAGCCTTATTATGGTGCTAGGTTGAACCACATCATCATACTTCTTGAAGATGATTACTCTGTCCTGTGGTTTAACCTTAGCATAAATTTGGTTGAATTAAACAACTCATTAAAGTAGTAGTAAAATTGCATTAAAGTTGTAGTAACTTTGCACCATACGATGGTCCAAATTACGCATATTATGGTTCAACATTTAACTGAGTTTTATGAGAGAACGCTGCGTCATTGTGACAGCTCCACAGTTAATAAGTTGAAAAAGAATATGCTACAAATATTTAAAAGAAAAACTCTCCACTCCATTTTAGCAGCGAAGCTAGAGCAGTTATTTAGCAGTAATACAGTGTGAATATCGCGCCCAAACATCGTAAGATTAATTAAGTCGTACAGGATTAGATGACTGGGGCACAAGTCTACAGAACAGTACAGAAGAAGTACTATGTCATCTCTATAAAAGAAGTACTACAGAACAGTACAGAAGAGGAACTCTGTCATCGCTATAGAATCGGAATTTCCACCACAACCTATTTAAGTCAATACAAATAAATTATTTAAGAAGCATTATGTGACGAATCACAATTTCATTTTTAAATTTCAAGAGCAAATATTTAAAAAATGTTGTTATTTGTATCAACAACAAAAAATTTGCACCAATTGATGCAAGCGGTTAACATCTTGGTTTTTTTCCCTGAAGAACAGTGATTTAAAACTTCAAATTTTTACACCAATCAGTAAACTCTTTAGAACAATCTATACATTTTTTTTAATCTCTTGAACTTAGTTAATCGATTTAAGTCTGCAGAATTGCAATGATCGGTCTGATTTCTGAACACTGCAATTGGTACAAATTCCATTAGGATTCAAATTGCCAGCCATTTCTAAAAGCTTCGATCGACAAACGTTGAAATTATGCTTTCAGTCTTGAATTATAAAATTTATGAAGGCAGTTTTACTAGGTAAAAATCCTGTAAATAACATAATAAGGAATCCAAACTATTTTCCAGAAGTATAGTTCCGCATTCAGTACCTGTAATATAGAGTTCCAGAGTCCTTGTGAAAAATGAAATAAGAAAAATATTACGCATTAAGGGTTGCTAATTAATATTATTGGAAGGAAAAACCAAAAACACCATCGAAACCTAGTGAATAATTACTAAGAAACACAATCTATCAAAACGGTTTTATTGCCCGAAGAAAAAAAAGAAAGTTGAAAGACTATTATTAGAAAAAACTTACAAATTTCATTAGTCAACGAAACTGAGCTAATCGTCCCACAGCTTTTTATTCTAGATTCAGTTCAAAATGCGTATCTACAAAATTGGACACGGCTCAAAATGCGTATTTATGAAGAAGGACACAGCTCAAAATGCATGTTTACTAAAATGGACACACCTGGAGTAGCGCGTTTAAGAAAATGGATGTAGTTATTTAAAAATGGACATAGTACTTGATTTTGTTTTTTAAACTGCTCTTATGAATACTATTCTATTTTTAAAGAATAAACTTATGAACCCAAATAAATTCGTAATTTTATATCGTCCATTTGTATAAATCACTCGGTGCATTTTATACATCAGTTCCAAACATGCATTAGTTCCAGGGATGAACATTGAAAAGGCGCATTTTTTGCTGTGTCCATTTTCTTAAATATGTATTTTGAGCTAAGTTCATCTTCGTAAAAACGCACTTTGAACTGTGTTGATATTTTTAAATATGCATTTTCACCTTGTGCTGCATCCGTTTTCGTAAACAGGTATTTTGAGCTGTGTCCATTTTCGTTAACACGCATTCTGAGTTTCGTCCATTTTTAAAAACATGCATTATGAGCTGCATCCGTTTTCTTAAACAGGCAATTCGTAACAGGTGTCCATTTTCTTAAATCCCGAAGTGGACTGATCGTAAAAACATGGTTCTCAGTAGAACACCGAAGTCAAACATCACTGGTTGCGGTCAGTAAGCGGGTGGGTGACCACTTTGATCAGTCTCCGTTGGGAAGTATCAGTTCCCGTTAAACTGTTCTACCGTAAAGTGCTCGATTTCGCGCGCCGGTCATTGGGCTGCCAAAGTAGGGGAGCTATCCCCTTAGCAGAGGATCAAAATTGCGATCATCTTCGGATCATCTTGAGGGATGTATTCCCAGACAGTCGTCATTGTGCAGCTCTAGTGCGACGTAAATAAAATTCTTACCAACCATTTTCTTTAATACGCATTTTGAGCTGTATCCAGAATAGAAAGCTCACCGACTCACCGAGGTATTCAGCTTTCATCTCGAATGAATCGACAGAATTTCGATCACTACCAAGTACCCTATAGGAGCAGCAAATTCTATGTATAAACTATGTACTTGATTACGCGACTCCTTTTCTGAAAGAAATACACTTTGCGTTTATTTAATTAACACTAAATTGCCCAAGGAAGTCATTTTAACTTCATTTGTCATTCACTTTGACTTGATTCAGTCATTTTGACAACACGTATTTTGAGCAAAGTCCGTTTTCGTAAACACGCATTTTGAGTTGTGTCCATTTTTTTAAAAATGCCTTTCGAGCTGCGTTCGTTTTCGTAGGCAGGCAATTTGTAACAGGTGACCCGCAAGTTGACTGATCGTAATGATATGATTCTCGGTAGAACACCGAAGTCAAGCATCACTAGCTGCGGTCAGTAAGCGGGTAGGTGACCACTTTGATCAGCCTACGAAGGGACCGAGGGTGTGCGTTATTGGTCCTCGTTAAACTGTTCTACCGTAAAGTGCTCAATTTCGCGCCGGTCGTTGGGCTGCCAAAGTAAGGGAGCTAGATCCAGTGTCAGAGTATAAGATCCAGTCTTTCTATAGCGTTGAAAAAATTAAAATGATTCAGAATTTGAGAGGTTTAAAACAAATCGCTATTCATCAAAATGAAATTTAACAATTAAAAAAAACCCTTAAAAAAGGTTTTGGCAATTTTTAAAAAAAATTTCATTTATTTTTTCTTTACTTTTCTTTTTTTTGTTTTTTTTTTGGTTTTTATTATTATATTTTAACTGATTTGATTTTCGAAAATTAATTAAAGATAGAAAAGTTGAACTAAGAGAAAAGAACTCGCAATAAAATTACAGAAACATAAGATAAAGAGAAAATGGTTAAAGGTCAGCATGGAATAAAAATGGTTGTACGGAAGAAAAAAAACTGATACATGGCCTGTATTTGTTTAAAATCTCAAAGCAAATTAAAGGCAGATTGATTTAAAAAGAGGAAAAGAAAACATGGGTTGAGCACAAAAAACAAGCTAACAGTTCAAAAACAGCAATTGTAAACAATGGGATAAAATAAAAAAAAATAGGTTTCAAGAAACAGTTAGAAAATGAAGAAGTAATTAAGTTGATAAAAGGTTGGTAAAGTTCAGCCAGTAAAAATAGGTTTTATAATGTCAAATTGTTTGTTTATATAATGTTTATTATAATTTATCCTTTGTCAGGACAGAGCATTCCGTGGGTGTTTACCGGTTGTCTTAAATAAGACAGGTGTCTTTCAGAATTTATTAGAAAAAAGTTAAGGTTATTAAAAAAGATAAAATTAAAATACAAGCAGAAATTTTTAGAGAAAGAATTAAGGTAAAAATAATAATTTTTGTCGGTAATTCATGTGATAAGAAAAAACATTTTCTTCCCAGAAGTTTCTGAGTTTAATTCAAAATTTTGTCGACAGAAACTGTTTGTAATATAAACGAGTTAATAAAAGATAAATTATTGAAAATCCCGTTTTGTAACTTGATTTTTAATGATTTTTCTTTTTATTATAAATTCATAACCCTCACGGCTCTATAACGAGAAATTTTAAAATTAAAATCTGGAGCTTTGGGGAAAAATATTAATGTCTGTCACATGAATCAGCTGCAAGAATTTTTTTTCTTTTTAACTGTAACCGTTCTTCTGTTTTAAATTTGTGAAAACTGTCAGTCTAATTTAGAACACATGTATATGCAACGTAGGCAATGGGATACTTGCAAGTGACGTAGTGTGGGTATCTCGATCCTGATTGGTTGTTGAAACGTGACACTTGTTAACGTTAAGAACTGTTTTTTCCATTCTATTTCAAGTAAGCCAATTCCGTCATGTATCAATTCTTTTAAGTGATACATTCTATATTCTTACACAAAGATTCTTTCAAAAAGATTTCAATTCTTTCACTATATATATATTACGTACCTATCTCAAAGCCAGACACGAAGCATAGTCTTTTGGGTATCGGCTATGTTTCTCTTCTTGAAGTGCAAATACCCAATTGAAAAACCCTGATCTTTGCAAACATATATATATATATATATATATATATATATACAAANATATATATAAATTCTCATCAAATGTCGCTAAAAAATCTTCAAAACGTCAGTTTTTGCTTCATGTTCCCGCAATTAGCTACAATTCACGCTATTACTAAGTATAATAGTTTAGTACTCACTCAAATTTTCAATGCAATAAACGCGGTATTAACAAATAGCCATGCAATAGTAAACAATTGTTGTCATAAAAATGAACTAAACAAAAAATTAATGATTTAAAGAAGTTACCGTTCTTGAGGTTCACTGTCGATTCTGCTGTTGTTGAGTGTGAGGGACATGAATCACTCAGTGGTTTGAACAGAGTTTCCCATCCTCCGGGTGCAGCATAATGCCAATGTGAGGAATGCAGTACCAATCTTTTTTTCTCTTTGAACGCTTTGATGAAACACCAGAGGACGTCATGAGCTCCAGATGCAAATCCAGACGGATTGGTTAAATTACACGCCAACACGGGAACAGAACTGCAGTTCTTTGGATTCTGTTAGAACAATAGGCAACTTGTGATGTAGTGAAGTTAACTGTTAACCGTGCTTATAATCAAAACGTAAATATTTGCCACAACTTGATTCCAAATCTAAACAAATATTGGTTGTGAAGTTTGTTTACAACCAATATTTGTTGTGAAGTTTGTTCACAAGCAAGTTCATTACTTAACAGAACCGGTATTGCCCCTTACCTGGTTTCGAATATCAACACAAGTTGAGGCAAATATTTACATAGAAAACGAAACAGTTAAGAAACTCCTTTCATTACGTGTTGTGCATTATCCTTGTGTTACAAGAATTATATTTAAAATAGTTAAGAATTTTTTATTTTATTTCATCATTGCTCTCGCACTTTGGACATGCGCATTCAAATCCATGTAAATAATCATGTCAAGTACAAGGTATTAGGACAAAAATGACAAAAAATACAACTTGGTGTAATCGTAAGTGTTGTCATATCAATCACGCGTGTGCAATCATACCTCTGGGGATACTGATCCAGTCGTTCCCTCGTCTTCTGGATTGGGTTCAAAATTACAAGTCTACGGAGTAGAACATTAGTAATCTTAAACCCAAAATTGGGTCGGTTATATAGCGACGGTTATAAAATAAAATCAAATCACGCGTGTGAGCGTCATTATATCAATCACCCGATCTCGAATCTCAGCGATGACTGGTCGATTCGAGGAGAATTTCGCTCCAGGTTATCACGGGCCACATAAAATATCCTCAGTAGTAGAAAAATCATGGGTTAAAGTCCCCTTGCCATCTGATTAACCGTGGATGGTTTTCCTTCTCGTGTAACGCTAATGCGGGTTAGTCCCATCGAAAAGTCCTACACGAAGGCAAATTTTTCCCGATACTTTATTCAGGAGTTCCCTTGTCTTCTGGATCAGATTCAAAATTGCTAGGCTACGGAGTTAAACACTGATAATCGTAAACTCAAAATTGAATTAGCTGTTCAATGACGGTTATATAATAAAATAAAATCCCGCAAGTAAGAAACTGTGTAGCAAATGTTTACAATCTATTTTAAGAGAATATTATTTTTTTGGGGGGGGGGGTTCCGTCTGACCTGTGCGATTTTTACACTTGTAAATCAATAAGGTTCCCTTTTGTTTTTGATATAAGAAAATAACTTTAATTATTTTTTTAAATTGAAGTTTTTTAATAGAGAGCGTTAGAGGACAATTGCGTAACAGAATTTAATGCAACAGA
Source organism: Parasteatoda tepidariorum (assembly GCF_043381705.1). Taxonomy (NCBI): domain Eukaryota; kingdom Metazoa; phylum Arthropoda; class Arachnida; order Araneae; family Theridiidae; genus Parasteatoda; species Parasteatoda tepidariorum. Next base: position 18,831,489 of record NC_092207.1, read on the forward strand.
TACAAACTGACAATTCTTTCTATGTAATGCATGCATTAAAACACATAACAGGCAAAATTATTGAGAAACGTATCGTTAAATAGTTGCCTTATTAAATTGTTCAGCCGGTTATTAAAATTAACACAAGGAAATTAGAGTTTGACTTGACAGTTTTACTTAAAACTATAATTTTAAACTTTTTTTTTCTTTTTATTTCCTATGAGCTGCACAATCAGTCTTCCCGATGAGCACACCTAGTGCGTTCTCCAGAAGTGGTATCCACTCTTTCAGGACCACCACAATGGGTGAGATACCGCTGGTCATGCTAATTTGAACGTCTAGTTTCTGCCACACTAGATGGCAGCACAGAGACTCTATTTGGATGCTAAAGTGCACTAAGAAAATTTTAAACCTTATCCATTACATTTGAATACAGAATGATGATAGTGCGAACTTGTGCTACGATTTATTGCGTTACTTTTATCATCAAAATGTTATTAACCAAAATTATATTATGCTTATTACTTGAAGAGTGTGAATCCTATTTCGAACAATTCTTTTCAATTTTCTTGATTCATTTTTCCTCCATTCATTCCAACCGTCTAGATTAGTTAATTTATTAATTTCGAGATCCAAGACCCTGAAACAAATAAGTAATAATTATGAAATAATCATACAGTGTTTTGTATTTCTTCTTCATTGCGCATTACCATCGGATTCTACGCTACTATTTTTATTCTTTTTTTTTAGAAAGAAGTTTGATAAATTTACTTCATTGCAGTTTCTAAGTCAATATTTTATCCGACATTTCACGTGAAAAGATAATAAAAACAAGATTATAAGATATTTATCTTCCAGATATTTTTATGATTGCTCAATCACTAAACATTTAAGAATACTTAACCCCTTGAAGTACGAAGACGTCTGGGAGACGTCATTTGTTTCTTATGTCCAAAACAATAATTGACGTGTCTCAGACGTCTTCAACTTAGAGATGCCAACTTGCTCTGGGCAGCAAATAAATATTTTAAAGTCGTTGTTTATTAATTGTGATTCTTGTTTTAATAAATTCAATTTAGTAGTTTTTTATCCACCACTATTTTTAAACAATTCGTAGGTTTATATAATTCACCACCTTTTCAGGTATGTCATACTATACCTTTTAAAAAGTAAGCAAAAATAGTCAAATATTTGCAAAATTTAGTTTGTAGTTATTTACCGTTTTTTTTAAAATTATTTTGGCGTGCCCAAAGCAGTTGGCATCTCTGTCAACATTCCGTTGCGATTTGATGTTTACTGTGCAATCAAAGATCATTTCTATATCAAGAAATGATATCTCAAGGGGTTAATAATAAAGAGAGCTGCAAAGCAGTTACAATAGCATTTCAACTAGTCGTTACGATAGTCTATACTGATTTATATCAGCCTCGAATTTAATTGATTTCAAAACTTGGGATATCTTCCTAAACCCATTATGACCAAGTCCCCATTTCTCAAATTATATTTTATTTACCGCTATGTACAATGTTAACAAACTATCAAAATCCAAAATTATACAAGATTAAAAATAAAAAGTATTCTTACAATTGTATGGCAAATCTAAATCTTTTTTAACTTCATTATTAGTAAGTGAATAAGTATAAACTATTGGGATATAAATAAATCTTTTATTGGCAGAAAATTTTTCTTGAGGATTTTTATAACAGCATATTTTTCAAATATTATCATTTATAAAAGGTTTATCTCTATTGTTACTGTATTATTAGCCAAAAAAAAAGTTCTTCTTGAAGTATTAACAACTGCAATAGTTTTAAAAGAAAATTCTCTCAATAGAAAGGGCTTAAGTAAATAGCATTTTCAAACTTTTTCGTACATAAATTCGGTAATTATCCATTTTGGGGGCTGTAAATACCTGTTACCATGGTATTAGGTACCATACTAGGTTATTAAGTACCTGTTACTACAGTTAAATTACAATGGGATGCCTGCAAGTGACGTAGTGTGGGTTTTCAATCCTGATTGGTTGTTGAAACGGGACATTTGTTTATGCTAGCAACTGTTCCTTCCATTCAATTTCGAGAAAGCCAAGCCGTTCAAGTATCCATCCTCCTAAGTGACACATTCTATATTCCTACACAGAAATTCTTTCACAAATATTTCAATTCTTTTTCACTTTATATTTACACAAAGACTTAACACAAAGACAGGCACGAAGCCACGTGGAACATAAACAAATTATTTATGCATCGAAGTTGCCAGGTTCACAAGACAAAAATATATCACGGTTACAATAAAATATATAAATAAATAATAAATCTAAGTTAAGTAAAAGAAGAAAGAGTTATATTTCAACTAATTCGATGCGCGATACGTCTCTGTAGTTAATAAACTTATCGTTTGTTAACATTCTAACTAATGTAGAGAAACTTAGCTAAACTTTAATCCGCCATTTTGCTGATACAGATTAGCTGGCCCCATGAAGCCATGTAGAAAATAAACAAGCTAATTATGCACCGATGATGCCAGGTACACGAAGCAAATGTATATGACGATTGCAATAAAATACATCAAAAAATAATCAATTTAAGTAACGTAAAGAACATAGACGAGAGAGAATTATATTTCAACAAATTCGATGTACAAATTCGACATTATATTTAATTAACTTATCGTGAATTAGCATTCTAACTTATGTAAGGAAACTTAGCTAAACTTTAATCCGCCATTTTGCTGATAAAGAGTAGCTGGTGCATACGTCATAGGTCACATGTGTATGTGCATGGGAGGTCTTCTTGAAGTGCAAGTTGCAAATTATTAAATTATGCATACTAATTATAAATTCTTACTAAATTATATGAGATACCAAATTCAAGAGAAGAGACACAGCATTACCTAGCATATTCAGATCCATGTGCAATCATGAGGTGAAGAGAATTTTCATATTTCTCTTGAATGTCAGATTCCATGGAAACATTGAGGAGGAGTCGTTGAATTAGGCGAATCTGACTCCTCAAGAACAACCACTGATCCTTCACCGTGTTCGAAATGTGTCTCCTATTCTGTTCCACAAGAGATGACGGTCTGCGTCTAGCGCAACCTGCTGCTCTCATGGAATGCAGAAAACAACTTATTTTAATTCGATATAAATGCACTCTCTTTGTAAATAATTAAGAATTACACAATACACTGATGTCCAAAATTAAGAGAATATTCGTATTTTGTCATCTATCGCCTGAACTACGACAAGATAAATTTTAATGAAATTTGGTTCTGTTTCAAGGGTATTCTAGCGGAGAGTGATAGGACTCCGATATCTATCCTCAAATATTTGCGAAATTAACCATTATAAATCCTGGTTGGCAGGGCGCTGGGCTCATGTTCGTGTGAACATGAGTTCAAATTCATCCGGCTGAAAACTCCCCGTGTAGTAAATGGTGACTGATGCACGTTAAATCTGTCGGGTCACAAAGTCCTTCAAGCTCCTTCAACAAAGTATACCTCTGGGGTTCTGAATTGAATATTGATCGTTCTCTGGTTCTGGTCAAAATTACGATCTGTGGATGTATGTGCGCCAGTCACCATTTACTACACGAGGAGTCTTTGGCCGACTGGATTCAAACTCCGGTTCTCGTGAATCTGAATCCAGCGCCCTGCCAACCAGGCTATCCTAGAGCTCATGAGATAGAGCATTCGCCTTCCAATGAGGTGAACCGGGTTCGAATCCCATTCGATACGAATTCCACATCCAGCGTGCACCGGCCACAGTGCTGATGTGAAATATCCTCAGTGGTAGACGAATCATGGGTTAGAGTCCCCTTGTCGTCAGGTTAACCGTGGGAGGCTCTCGTGGTCTTCCTATCCATGTAGCACAAATGCGGGTTATTTCAATCAAAAAGTCCTCCGCGAAGGCAACATTTCTCCCAATACTCGATCCAGGAGTTCCCTTGTCTTTTGGATTGGGTGCAAAATTACAAGGCTACTGAGTTGAACATTAGGAGTTGTAAACGCATTAAATTGGGTCAGCTGTTCATCGATGTTTATAAAATAATTAAAAAAATCTGGCTATCATGGTCCAACGTAAATTATAATGCGGAGTAGTGGGATTATTCTTATGACAAAAATTAAATAAAGTACAAAATAGTAATCTCTTTCAAAAAGAAAAAAAAAAGAAATGAATATTTATGCATGATACATATGCTGCTTAATATGAAAAACGGAAGGATAATGCTTTTGTAATACGAAGAACAAATCAGGAAATAAATAAGAAATGACAACACTTTCGATAATATGAAATAGTTGAACTCTTTGTATGCAATATTAAAGTCACCAGTTTATCAATCAGTTTATTCTTAAATTTCGTACTTATACGTACCATCCCGCATGCTCAAGTGCGTGTTTAGCGTAAGCTCTGTCTGAACTTAAATTGTTCTTATTCTGAAGTAACAACGCAGAACCTACTTACGGGATGCTTAATTGTTAGATTGTAAGGTATAATTCTGATTTACTTCACTTGTATAAGTCAACTAATTTACTGAATTATTTTGCCCCTCGCAATCCCAAGTCAAAATTTTCAATGGTTTTCCATTGATGGTCCAACATAATCGTAATGGTAACCATCAATAATTCCACCATGAACCATTGTATTTTTTGATGGTAACCAACATAAGTTATCATAACCCAAATGTATGAAATCGGACTGATTTATGATGGTCCAATATAAGAATAGCAACTTGTTTTGATGGTTTGTTCATGCTGAACCATTAGAAATTTCTACCATAGTTTCTTAGAAATCAAATGTAGGAATACTCATGAACCACCATCACTCCAATGTAGGAATTCGGACTGATTTATGATGGGCTAGCATAAAAAACAAAAACAAATTGTGTTGATGGTATATTCCTATTGAGCCACCAAGAATTATTATTAAACCATCATGGAAATGCATTGTTGTATCATTATGGACCATCACGAATTACTATCATAATATCTTAGAAATCAAATGCTTGAGCGATCATGAACCACCATCACCCCAATGTAGGAATTTGGACTGATTTGTGATGGTCTAACATTAGAAAAAAACTAAATTGTTTTGATGGTATATTCCTGAAAACCAACAAGAATTCTTACTAAACCATCATAGATTGTTGGTCCATGAGAATCAAACTTCTCCTGATGGTTAACCCTCATAGTATTTAAGTAGCATTTTCCATCATGTAATGATGGCAGTTTGTTGGAATATCAAAAAGGATGAACCCATAATGAAAAATGTTGGATGATGGCGACCATCAAATGATGTTGGACCATCACAAATGGCACTGAAACCAAAATAAACCATCAAATTTGTGGATGGGACCATCAAGAATTTTGGTTTCGGATTACGAAAAAGCTTTGGGTGATATATAAAAAAAATATTACAATATGTGCTATGAAAAAAAAATCATGCAATTTCCTTTTAAAAATTTTCGACAATAGAAAAAGAGGGGGAAAATATTTCATACCTGAAGATAATTTCTGTGGATGATCCCTGTAAAAGATAAACTAATAATTGAAAAAGTTCATATTTATATTGTTATGCACATTTGATTGTCAACGGCATTTCTAAAATATTTTCAGTACCTAAAATCGCTTACACTAAAACAAAAAGATGTTAGGCCTCATTATTACTCCTGTTATAATTTATTTATATAAGAAAAGCCCACAATTAAAAAAGTGTATTCTTATAGGAAACGTACCTTTATTTCAAAGTGGAAAATCGCAATGGATTAAACGGAGAGGATTATAAAATCATCTAAAATTAACATTGCTATAAAAGAGAGTACTATTTCAAAACTACTCTCTTACCAATAATATAACTAAAACTAAATAAATTTTTTAAGCATATTTCGCTACTTAACTAGTTACAGGATGTCATCAGATAATTATAATCCTAGTAAAAAAATAAAAAGAAGCAACTACACTCATCGAGAGTTGCAAGTTTGTATTCAAATAAGGGGAAAGTAAAATGCTAAAATATCTAAACTTCACTCTTTGTAAATAGAATAGGTGTAGCAAGGTAACGCAATTTCTGCACTTTCTACATTTTTCCTTTTTCCATTATCATAGTATCAGTAAATCCTGATCTCCCAAACGACTGTATATTTCAGTAAGAAGCTGGAATATACTGGCTTGGGGAAAAAAAGCAAGATTTATGGAAACCATGGTAACGGAGAGAGGAAAGCTGTGGAGAATAGGAAAATCGGGTACATTGAGACGCCAAATTGCCCTTTAGACGTCGAGAAGGACAACGATTTGTTTGCCTTCTGCTAGAATATATGTCATATCTTCCGCTATATCATCTTAAAATAATTTCATCATTAAATTATTAGGTAGAACTAAATTATTAGTTAATTTGGGTCCGACTTTAGAATCATTAGGTTTGATATTTATTGTCAGTACGCAAAATCCAATAATTAAAACAAAATATATTTTGTGGATGTCTTTAATTACCCTAACTTTAAATTTAACCTGTTTCATTTATTTTGGTTTATTTATAGATAAAAGTTATAAAACAGTTATTATAAAATGAAATAATAAAATGGAAATTTTGATCACCTGATAAAGTTGACTGCTTGATCGTTATCACCGCCATTTCGCCATATCGAATACAGTGAAAATGTGCTTAGTTCCAATTTCGAATAGATGAAAAAGGCGATTAATGTGCAGGCCAGGATGATTATAATCAGGCATACCTGATAAGAAATTGAAATCTTTTTGCAATCAACAATAGGAAATTTAGAACAAATAAAAAGAGGGAAATCATAATAACGTAACAATAGGAGCAAAAAAATTATGAAAAATTTACATATTGACTGCCAGTCAATATGTAAAATATCATTACATATTGACTTACATACTGACTTACATATTGTTGTTGTCGGCCAGAGGGGGTGAGTTTTTTCATGTTTTCCAGTGGCGCCATCTATGGCTAAGTACTGCATTCAACTTCTGCCACAAACGTTTAAAGGGCAGACTCATTCCTACATCCATTCATTCATCCACAGATCGTAATTTTGATCTGAACCAGAGAATGATCAATCTCCAATTCAAAATCCCCAGTGTTAAATACGATGATCTCGGGATTTCCAATCAGTACAAACCCCTTTAACATAATATATTTAATAACAAAAGCATGGAAGATGTTCACGATACAGTGTTATAGAGGAAACTGATTACAATGATTTTACATTACTGCGCAGAGCACCATCTGTTGAGTTTTAGAAATTATTATTATTAACATTGAGAAATATTATTAACACCCAGAGGTATAGCTTGTTATGGGAGCATGGAAGACTTTGTGACTCGACAGATTTAACGTGCACCAGTCGCCATTTACTATACGAGTTACCCGGTGTAATCGAACACCCGCAACCTAGAATAATACACCGGCCCAGGAAAAGAAACTAATTTTTTTATCACTCAATCCTATTTTTTATGGCTCTCAGTTTGAAGCCCATTGAGAAAGTTAAGTTTTGCGTTTAGTTCTGCGTTAAGTTTTGCGTAAGATAAGTTTTACGTTTTTTACCCCTTTTACGCAAAACTTATGCGTTTTAACCCTTAAGTAACGCGCAACAGTTTACTCGTCAGTTCAATTAGAAATCTTTTTACTTCAACTAATAGATTTTATATACAAAATACAAAGTATATAAATATTTTTCACGTTTTTTAAAGTTATAAAAATAGATTTAAAATAATTAAAAATGAATACAGAAATCACTCACTTTCATAATGTTAAATTCCGTATATAGATTTCAACTGTTCAAATTCTCTCCGAGCATTCTAATAACAGCAGAAATACATTATGATTCTAAAATAGAATGTTGGACTTATTTCGATAACGGAAGCCTTTTGTGTTAGTCTACAATGTGCATTAAATGAAATCGGAGTACGATGCGATTGCTGAAAAAAAATTTAATGTTCCATTTTCTGATATAAAATAAATTTCATTGAATAAAACTCTCAAAATGGGTTACAAATAAATAAATAAAAGTAAATATCTTTTTTGTTGGTGCTAACATATTTACACAGGAAAAAAGATTGAATAGTTTCATTACTTGTAAAGAAATTATATGATTTTATCAATTTTTTTAAATGAATTTTAATAGCCTGCTTTTTGTAAATTAATATATAAGCATCGGACTTAGGATAGAAACTGTATTTGCATCGGTTGTAAATTAATTTTTCTGAAAGAAATTTTGATTAAAATAATAGATGATTTTGGGTTTGTTATAAAATTGATTTTTGTTTTTATTCAAAAAATTAAGATTGATTTTTTTTTCATTTGCCCGGAAGGGGATTTTTACCCCTTTTTAATTGATTCATTTACGTTTCCTTAACACAGGTGCAGTAAGGAGAATAAATAGATTTATTAATACTTTTGTTCCATGACGTTATTTAATATTTTTTCTTATACGTAATTTTCGTTTGCTCTAATGCTTGCATTTTTCACAAACTAAGTGCCAATCTTAATAGTTCGAAACTTCTTATTGAGTTAGGAAATCGAACACAAAAACGTACTTTCTCTGAATAAACCTACCTTTTTTATTCAATGGGAATTAAATTGTAAAATTTGACTATCACCCTTTTTTAGCGCACTGTACAATTAAATGATAGTTCTGATTAATTAGGAAATCTTCGAGTTCTTTAAAATGAGAAAATAAAATATTCAGAGTTCTTTTCCACAAAAAGAAGCAGTTTCAAACCGACGTTGCATGGTATATATTGCTCCATTGTGGATATATATTATTCATTTTCAAATAGGTATAGCATAGAAACTTTTTTGATGGTATGAAACAATTTCGGTATTCGAAATGAAACATTGAATAGAGAATTCACAATAAGTCTGATTAAATTCATAATTTTGTCGTCTTAGCATAACAAGTTGCTTTCCATTAAATAATTAATTTTTTTTATTTATTTCCAAATTTATTGGACAGTAGTTACAGCACAATAAGGAAAGCGAAACACAATAAAAGATGGTAAACATAACGAGTCAATTGATTCAAAAGGTCTCGGGCTTCCCAATATCGCTCGGCTAGAGAAGACTTGCGCAAAGCAGGACAGTGCATAATATGGGAGGCATCCATTTCCTCCTCAAGGTTACAAAGTGTGCAGATGGGAGAAGGAGCAATGTTAATTCTGCTGAGGTGTTTAAGAAGACAGACGTGTCCAGTGGCCAGGCGGAATTCTGCCACGTTATGACCCAATATAGGATTTTGGGACTAAATCCCTCCAAGGTTCATCGGACACTCTTTTGGTCAGGTCCGCGAGGGAATGGTCTTTTATGCAATTTGTCACCATTTTCTTGATGGAACAAAATGGTATTACGCGAGAAGAAATTTCAATAATTGAGGTGCCCTTGTTGGCCAAAAGATCTTCACTCTCGTTTCCCACAATTCCGCAGTGGGAGGGTATCCACTGAAGGACAATGTTCTTCCTGTGTGACTCAAGGCTTCGAAGGAGTCGTCGGCAGTCCATGACTTCAAGGGTTTTTGGGATCGTCAGAGGAATTGATGGCTTGAAGTGTTGCCATAGAGTCACAAAAAATAACTGCTTTTGTAAACTGGTCGAGGTGACAGTGAATTTGAGACAGAGCAGCTCGGATGGAGGTAAATAATTAATATTTTTCATTATATTTCCTATGAAATTTATCAAAAAAATGTCGCCAGAATGAAAAAAAAGTCTGAAACTACTGAAATAATCTGGTATGGGCAAAGAAATATTTAAATAACAGATTTTGTAAGTGTCAAAACTTTTTCCTAAACAGCAACTTAACTTTCTTTATAACGTATATTTAAAAAATGATTGAAAATAAAAATACTGAAAATATAAGAATAAGAAAGAATTTGAACAACCTAGTTAAAATAAGCATTTCAAAAGTTTTGTTGTATAATTTCTCCCAAGCAAACATATTTGTACAGTTTTTTTTAATCAATTTATTCATCAAGTATTTAAAATTGTAATTCTCTTTTTAATTGAATTTTAACTTATACACGATTAAATGTTTTATGTTATCTCATACGTTTCACCGATTTATAATATCTTGTAATCCGTGAAATGTATATTTGTTGTATAATATGCTTAAAATTGATCGGGAAAACATTATATTATAATTATTACACTCCCTACCACCAAGGCATTCTTTAGAATGATTAATAAAAAAAAATCGGAAGTAATCTATGCAACTAATAAGGAAAGTGTATAATTCTCATATTATATTTTGCCTGATGATCATAAGACTTTCTATAAATTGCTTCTAAACATCAAAAAAGCAAAAAAAATAATTAACAGGTTTCATATTTTGGTATAGAAGTGCTCGTCATTTTATAGAATGCTGACAATTTATGCTATTAACGGTAACTTTAACAGTTCTCATGCTTGAATTTTATTTTTATTTTTTTCAATTTAATTGTTATAATAACTTGTAACATAAGTATGTTTTGTTGAATTTAAGGTTTCCTCTACAATGTGTATTCACGGATAGATACTTAATATTATTTTCCATTATTTAGAAACTATAAAAGCACAGTTATTGTTAAAGATGTAACAATGTTCAGTATTGTTTAAAACAGGCAATATACATTATAGTTAATTTTTCGTGCCATTTGCAAGGTTGCCTTGGTTAAGTTAACTTGAATTTAACATACGAGATTTTGCAAAGCGATTGTTTCAGTCATGAAACGCTTTAGAAGTATTCGTCGTTTTCTAGCATCTTTATTTTGCTGCTGTCGACGAGATTATGATGAAGAGGATTGGGCCAGGTGGTCATTGATGGACAATGAATGGTTCCCAATGGACATTGATGAAATCCATACTCACTAGAAGATGTGGGTCTAGATTTAGGAGTTCAAGGGGAGATTATAGAGCTATCAGTAACAAAACTTTACTAATTGACTTGCTTCAGTTTTATTATGGTATTCCGATGGATTTGGTGGATTCGACGAGATTATGATGAAGAGGATTGGGTCAGGTGGTCATTGATAGACAATGAATGGTTCCCAATGGACATTGATGAAATCCATTCTCACTCGAAGATGTGGGTCTAGATTTATTGAGTTCAAAGAGAGATTATAGAGCTATCAGTAACAAAACCTTACTAATTGACTTGCTTCAGTTTTATTATGGTATTCCGGTGGATTTGATCTAAATTTTGTTTCGCAATTAATAATGAGAATAATTGCTTCACAGTCTGACTGCATATGAGTGCGCTATTTTCAAGGTTTTGGTTACAGCGAAGTAAAGAAAAAAATGATAATCTGCTGTGACTGGAAATTTACCAATTTTTGTTTGGGAGTTTTGCAGCTTGTGGGACTGCAGACGAGTTTTGTGCAATTGAATATACGATGGTTGCTGAATTTACAAAGAAAAAAAAGACTAGAAAAATGGCGTTCGCCAGCGGAAGTAAAAGTAATGCAGATGATTTTTTAGATTATGAAAATGTGAACATATACAAAGTCTAACATTTAACTTTTTTCATTTGTCTGAGATAATTTGGGATGATGATAAATTAAATATTTTTTACACATAAAAAGATTAAAATTTCAACTTATCCTGTGTATCATGTTTTGTTTTAGTTCCTTGTATTTATTAATGAAATAAAAAAAAAATGCGATTTTTTTTTTTTTTTTTTTTTTTTTCCCTTCAAAAAAATTGGTAAAGGAAGCGTTTAAAAAACAAAAGTTTTTCAGATGATTTAAAATGTAAAGTTATTAACAATTCTTTGACGATCACTTATTATATTCCTAATTATATATTAATAGTTAATTCACTGAACTTTATGCATTAATAAATCTAATAATATAGAATCACAAATGTTATGAAACTGTATTTTAATATTTATCAATTTTATATCATTGTATTTTATATTATATCCAATCATTCAGTAAAAAGGATTTTTTGTTTTTAATTGTGTCAATTCTGTTTGAAAAAGTGGGAATATTTTATGATAGCTGTTGTTATTCACTAATAGATTATTATTATTATTTACTACTACAACACTATTAGATTATGTAACTATAACACTATTAAATTATTCGATTCACAATTAGATTACCTTATAACTGATAGTCATATCCAGTTCTCATTAACATCAGTGAAGTTTCTGTGTAAGTTATTTGTACATTTTTATTTTAATATCAACAGTGAAGTAGTAAAAGCAGAGTAGAGATATTTTCATAAATCTTGAAGTTAATTATACATTAATATGTGTTCTTTGATTTTATATTTTTACCGTCTTTAACCATTAGACAAGACAAATAATTTCAATTCAAGAAAAGAGTAATTTTGAACAATCAAGTCTTTTAATCGGGGCTGATCAGTCCCCTACATTTAGAAAACGCACTTGAGTTATTTGATGCCCAGAATTATTTTAATTTTCTACTGCGAATTTATTACATATTTTATTAAAAAAAAATAATGAGAGATGACAAATATAATTTATATAACATGGAAAATGTAACTTACTGCAAATAATTTCACGGAAATATTTTTTATATCAAAAATGTAGAAAGAATTTAGAATTCAATTAAAAAGGAAAAAGAAAACTAAATTTATGATTATTTACTATAATCATACATTTAATTTTATTTATTCTTTTATTTTGATTTTTATTAATTTGTATTTAATTTTAATCAATGTTTCTTTTTCAAATGCAAATTACGTTGTATGAACACTTTTGTTTGATTACGTTTAAGGAAATTGAAACACTTTCTCTAATTAACGCTTCTCATTTTGTCCTTTTATTTTTTAATTTTTTTATGGAGATGGAAGTATGGTTTTTTATTTCCTATAATATTTATCACAACCGCCACTAGAATTTGCGGATGCCCTGTGCAAAACTGAGCCCTTAAATATCCACTTTCTACATTTATTAGACAACCCCAATTATTTTTGTCAAAGAAACTATCCGTTTAAAATTTATTTTGCCTACATTATTAAATTAAAAGAATTTTAGTGAAAACATTCAAAGGAATTCGATGTTCTGTCTTAAATTAAAGCAATAAAATAGTTTATAAAAAAAAGCAGATATAACAAAAAATAATTTAAACTGACATTGATCACCAATGCAAAACTGAACTCATTTACAAAACTGAAACGCGGATGTCAGTACGATTAAAAACGTGAGTAGTCAATTAGTAATTCCCAATATAATTTTTTTACAAATATTTGTTGCTTTTTTCGGTGATTTCACGTTATTAGATTAGATAAAAACACATTTTTAGAAGTCCAAGTCATCAAAATAAAGATTAACTATTTTCAAAATTATTCGTCACCGAAAATGATACTATTGCTTGTCCTGGACCAACTCAAATTTGCAAAAATTTGCCGTAGTCACGCAAGTTCCTCCATAATTTTGAATTTATAACTTAATTTTTTATTTTATATTTAAAAATACTGTTAATTTAACTAAGAGCCTTATTAAATTTGTCTTCAAATTTTAGAAATAGATTACATGTGCAATATTTTTTTTCTTTTACTTTTATATCATCTATTAATTTGAACCCTCTGAACCCTCAAAGGTGAAAATTTGTATGTTTAAATCATCTAAAAAAATTTATCTTTTCAATATTTTATTTTTCTAATTTTATGTTTTCATTTCAAAGAAGAAGAAAAAAAAAATTGTGCTGGACCTCTAGAAACATGATAATTATTTTTCGATTGATTCTATACATTATTTTCAAGGTCAATGTTTATCGCTTTCACTCCATCTTTGAAAACGTATATAAAATTTAAAATGAGCTCACCTTCTTCCAATGATGCTGCCATCTAGTGACAACAAGGAGAAAAAGTTTTCCACTATTCCATTAAAAAAATAGAATGTTCAAAACTAACTTTATTCACGAGTTATTAAAATTATTTTGCTCTTTTTTTTTTCATGGAGGAAGAGAGGAAAAGGAGCCCATTTTATAAACAAGAAAATTTTATTGTATAGTAAATCGATATCTTTGATAATAAATGAGTTAAAATCTTGGCTGAAACTATTAACTGAAGTAATTGGTTACCCCATCTGGTGATGCTTATAAAAAGTAAATGTCATTTGCTTTTACGTAGGTACCTACCACTACAACTATTCAATTTCCATTCACTTGTATATAAGACATGATGTAGATGTTAACTTGATTTTAACACTTTCGAAATATGACAGTTGACGTTTCGGTAGCATACAGCCTCAAAATATTCACAGGAATACTTAATGAAAAAGAAAAATATATTAGAAATATTTAATGAAAGCAATATAGTACTTAAATAATGAACTGTGTTAATACGTCATGCGCTAATCTACTCCCGATCGATGATTAAATATTATCAACCGTAAAATCATTGTTTTTAAAAAAGTTTCTTTATCATATAAAAGTCATTAAATCTTTAGACTTTCGTGTTTTTATTTCTGAAAATTCTTCCGAAATTATAGGATGAGATCTAAGCTTTTCCCATGAATTAATTTTACTTCAAAAAACATTTATTAAAATATTTTATTTCCAATACTTAAAAAATTTTCAATCTTCATAATACATTCATTTTTTACTCTACTTTTTTAATTTCATTTTATACTATGTTTTTATACTTTTTCATTCAATTAATAGCAAAACATGTTACAAAATAGTGACTATTTAGTTGCACTAAACATTTGCAGCAGAGTTTTTGATAGTTTGCATTATATTTGCTTATTCTGTTAATAGATGGCTGCACCAGTTATTTAAAATTAGGAATTATAGTTGCTTTCTACTGAATGGAGATGTATATTGTCAGCAAATGGCACTGAGATGTAATGTAATTGAATTTTTTGCGTGGACCATCTGTAAAAAAAATAATAAAATATATAAGGGGTGATGTTATTATTTTCAATAATAAAAGCCCTTACATATATCTCTTGATCAGACTATCAGAGCCTGATCTAGAAATGCGGGGGCCCTAGGCACAAAATTGCTAGAAACTTTCATGAAGTGTTCTAAAATTATTTATAATACATGTAAATTTGTAGTAAATTTGAACTTAAGTATATATATTTATTTAATTTTTGTTAACTCATAACTCTAATAGACAATTCTTAAGAAAAAACACGAAAAGAAATTTGTAACATTTAGGGGCCCCCTAGGCCAGCGGATTAAGCGTACACGGGGTCCTTAGATTTAATTTTTTCCTCGTATATTTTTTATTTATTCAAACATAAAAGTATTTATACATCTTTTCATTTAAAGAAGCATATTTAAAATTAAAATAAATAATAAAGAATTAAATTTTACTTTGTTTTATTAAATTAGAACTAAAAAATAATCATAAGATTTTGAAAAATCATTGTTTTTTCTTAATTTTTTAAATTTTTTTCTTCAAAAAATCCATTTTAAGGGGGGTTTTAATTATTGGGGNTTAAGGAAGCATATTTAAAATTAAAATAAATAATAAAGAATTAAATTTTACTTTATTTTATTAAATTAGAACTAAAAAATAATCATAACATTTTGAAAAAATTTGAAAAATCATTGTTTTCTTAATTTATTTTTAAAAAATCCATTTTAAGGGGGCCCCTAATCATTGGGGGCCACAGGCCATGGCCTAGTCTGGCCTAATGGGGAATCCGGCCCTGGCCTGCTCCTCTCTGGCCTAACGAATCAGGCGCTGCTTTTCGTTATTAAATTTACAGATAATATAAAAGATCATTAACTGAAAAATAAACTTTAATTACTCTTTATGTTTCTTTAACTATTATAATTAACATGCATAAGTGTTAATCCATCAGCAGCAAATGTTTGTTTCCCATTAGTATATCCCAAATATTCATCATAGAGAAGTCTCTGTGGAAAACATTTGATATTGTGCGTACTATTTACATTAATTTATTTCTATTTTTTATTATTTTTTTACATACTTTCTGGCCGAAATTCAATGAGTCATAGAAAAATTCCTTAAAATAATTAGAAGTGATTTTATTACTAACATTTCATTTTTGCTTTTTACTATTATAATAATGCAATTTAAAAAAAGAAATCAGAATCAGGAAATTTGAATACATTTTTTGAAACTATTATACTCTTTGTAACTTAGGCAGCAAAATGTACTTCAAGTTGTGAAAAATAAAACTGATATTATAACGTTTAAATTTTTTTTCTTCTCTTTTTGATAAAATCAATTGCATACACAAATTTACATTTACTTTCATATTGCTTGAAATATGAATTGTTGAGGAACGCTTGCTGTTTTCCTAATTTCCTATCTAATTCATTATACTTGTGTTAAAAATGAACCAGTTTTTAAAACACAATCCCAGTATACTGGGTGTGGTACACTAGTACCAGTATATGCTGGCTCTATACCAGTATATGCTGGCTCTAGTATGATACCAGCTATTGAAACAAAAGTTTAGGTATTATACCAGAGCCCGTATCCTGCTAGCTTGTGAAACACACCAGTTCCGGTATGATATCGGATTTTGTTTGGTCCGGTATCATACTGGAATCAATTTGATGCCGGCTTATGAATCACCGGTACCGGTATGATACCGGACCCAGTATTATACCGAAATGAGTTTGATACCGGCTTTTGAAACACCGATTCCGGTAATTATTTCCAATTGGGAATCCTTCATCGAGAGAGAAATCATAAACCCTTTGGTTCAGAAGGTCACCGGTGTCCCTTTTAAATACAGAACACTCCCGATATCTCGAACTTCTATATCGCGAAAACCTCGTTTCTGGCCGTCTAATTACAAGTCAAAACATATTTTTGCATTTCTTAAATATAAAAAAAAACACTCTCTCTCTCTCAACGACGGTTATAAAATAAAATAAAAATATTAAAAACGGTATAGTAATTACTAAAAAAAAAATCTGTTAAATTATCGAAATTATATTTGCAGTAAAAAAAAAAAAATTTAAAAAAAAAGTTATTTGATTGACAAATTTTTTTTAATTCATATTCAAAATTTTATCAATGATTAAGCTTGTAAATTTAAGATTAATTAAATTATTGTATGGAAGTGAGCCATCAGTCCATACTTACCAAGGGACGCATGAGTACCTATCTGGAACCAATCTATTCCTATTTCATATCTATAAATTATTGAAATTCTAAATATAATATTTTTCACTTATTTTGACTTACATTAATACAAAATAATAAAGGGGAAAAAAATACGAAAAATGTGTTTAATATTAAAATTCTTCAAAGGGTAAAACCTCGTCCAAACTTAATATTTTACCTTAAAGACATTGGATTTTTTACATCGATCAAGTTCAAATTTTTATAAATTAACCAGTTTAATCTAGTTATATTAATAATAGCCAAATTACTTCAGTTTTTTTTTTTTTTTTTTTTTTTTTTTTTTTTTTTTTTTTTTTTTTTTNTTTTTTTTTTTTTTTTTTTTTTTTTTGACCTGATGGTCCCCTGCGGTGGAGAATATAACCCAAGGAATCATTGGCTCCTATGAATTTCTGAATTTCGCTTCTTATCTATTTTGTATTGCCTACGCAAGGAAATAATATTTTTTAAAAGTTCATCAAATTGTTTCATTATCATTCTTATAATAACTCGTTTGTTTACATGTAATTTAAAATTCCTGTAATAAAAATTATATCTACAAATTTGACTATAGAACATCAATGTTTATATAATCGAAAAACATTTATTGAAATTGTTTTTAAAAAAAACTATTTTACTTTAGCTCTTACAATATAGGTGAATAAGTACAATATATTACAGGAGGTTTATTTAAATTGCTTTGTTTTATGAACGATGTTATTTTTTTTTATATATATATATATAAATTTTTTTGTTGTAGAAGGAGTTGAGCATCATAAACGCTTCTCGACATTTTAACAGTTAATATTTTGATTCTCTAATTGGATATAATATAGCCTACGTCACAGGTTGTGTTGTTCCTACTAAATTTAACCCATGAACGGCATTTTCTGCGAGCCTAACTTCAAGCCACAAATAAACAAACGAAGTGTTCGATCGTTTAAATAGCTGCTCGCCAGATTTTATTGCATTATAAAGAAAAGTTATTGAAATTAAATGCAACTAAATTAACAAAAACAACTAAAACAAATAACAACTACTAATAACAATAATTAAATAAACAACAACTAAATTCCATTCGTTTAGCATTGCGTCATATGTTGTTCCTACTAAATCGAAGTAGTTGTGTTTTTTTTCATATTATACCCAATTGAAGGAAGAAAAAAAGACATTTAAATAAGGCGTTTATTTATTATTATTTCAGAGTGGTAGTTTATTAAAAAAACAATTTTTTTTCCATAAAAATATGTTACGATTTTATTTGAGCTGTGCCGGCGATAGCGTTGTGACTCGCTGGGTATCCAAGCCTGATTGGTCGAAGGTGAGGCACCAGACCAAGACGATCCTAGAGAAGTGCGACCACAGTGCGGACGTAAAATATGCTCAGGGATTGATGGATCATGGGTTTCCCCTTGCCGTCGGGCTAATCGCGGGGGGTTTCTTGGTTTTCCTCTCCATGTAACGGAAATGTGGGTTAGTTCCATCAAAAAACTTCTCCTCGAAGGGAAATTTCTCCCAATAATTGATCCTGGAATTCCCTTGTTTTCTAGATTGGGCTCAAAATTAAAAAGCTACGAAGTTGAGCATTTATAGTCGTAAACCTAAAATTGGGTCGACTGTTCAACGACGGTTATATATCTATATATATAACCTCTTCTTATGGATATGAATATGAATTATGGATATGGCGATCATCCTACCGCGTCCGGGATAGCGGCCTTGATGAAATTAATGCATTGGCGAAGTCAAGATTAAGGGATAAGACAGTGAAATTTAAACATCAAACTTGTGATTTAGACACAAGCAGGACTCGGGCGAAGACCTTTGCCAGACTCAGAACACGCAACCTGAGAGGGATTAAAATTATTGTTGTTGTTTCTAATGCAACGTGCCGCACAAGCAAGCCTACTTGGTGAAACCAAGCAAATTTAAGGCAGAGTGTGCGTTTCTTGTTTTTCAGAGGCGCCATCTATGGCGAAGAATTCAACTTATGTCACACTCGTTTGTAGGGC